>NW_027437181.1:29930000-30530000 GCF_033239565.1 Halichoeres trimaculatus
CATTTGAACTTTTGAAATAAGAATCGTCTGATAGAGATGGCGTCCATCTATAAAAATGGCCGCCATCTTGAATTTTGGCATGTCTAACATTTCGTTTCAAAAGAGTGTCCCTCAGAGAGTGTCTGTACCAAATTTCATGCTTGCATCACCATTTGAACTTTTGAAATAAGAATCGTCTGATAGAAATGGCGTCCATCTGAAAAAATGGCCGCCATCTTGAATTTTGGCGTTTCTAACATTTTATTTCAAAAGAGTGTCCCTTAGAGAGTATCTGTACCAAATTTCATGCTTGCATCACCGTTTGCACTTTTGAAATAAGAATCGTTTGATAGAAATGGCGTCCATCTTTAAAAATGGCCGCCATCTTGAATTTTGGCGTGTCTAACGTTTTATTTCAAAAGAGTGACCCTAAGAGAGTATCTGTACCAAATTTCATGCTTGCATCACCATTTGAACGATTCTCTTGAAATTTTACAGTTATCTGCTCCACTAAAATAGCTGAAGGTTATTGAATAAAGCATAAAAATAAAACTTTGAGAGGCTTTGGATCAGGAAACATGGTGTGTGTAAAAGTAATACTATCACTAGGACACACACACAACCAACACTTCCCCATAGAAGTTAATGGACATATAAAGTGAACTTATACACGTTGTATCCTACACCACGTCAACAGTTCATCATAACAGTAGCTGAGAGGCACTCGGATATGATGTTAGATTGTTGCCTACAGCAGCATATTTTCTGGTGTTAGATCACTGATAAAGCTGCTGGTTTTGATGAGCCGGCTGTAAATACATGTAGACCTGCCTGACCATTTCCCCGTGAGGCCTCTGAGATCACTGATATACCCTTGTTCTCCAGGGGCCACACAGCCACTTGTACCTCCATACTTACATTTTCTATAAACTCACACACTCCTCCACACTCCCTCCTTTCACCCTGCTAACCTCCATTACCCCTCGATGCTGACAGAGAGCTTTTCCAGTCCGGGCCACAGAAAAGCCTCTCCTGCTGCCTCCCAAACGCTGACATGCTCAAAGACACACCCCGTCCCCTCCTCGCAGATTTTCACTGCACTCTCTCGGTGCTTGTATTGCTCTCCTCACGCCATCTCTGTGTCGTTCTGCTGCTCTCTTTCTGTCACCGTAATGAACTTGAAGTCTGTTTCCTGTGTGTGCTGGTGGCTGGTGTTGCTCTATAAAGTTGCTGTCAGCTTGGATCTGATGATCCAGGCAGCAAAGAGAGGGGAAAGAAAGAAGAGCCCACAGTTCCTTGCCAGCAGAACTGGAGAAACAGAAGCTCACTAGAGTAATCTTATTTATGCGGGCAGTTGATTTTCATTGTTCTCATTATAACTTCATTTGAACATCCACACAGGCTGGGTTCAAATTCAGTAGCTGTATCTTTGGAAGGACTGAGGCCATAAAAGATGGAGCATGAGTGAACTCCAAGGGCAAACAGAACTACAGTGGTCTGGTCTGCAGTGTGAAGCTTTCTGCTGTCTGTAAAAAGTTACTTACTGAGCATTTCCTGTTTGTGTCATGGAGCATCAATTCTTTACCTTAGCATTAGGTAACTACCTGGCTAACAAGCTTACAAGACAAACATCACATAACTTAAATTGTTGTTTTAAAGATAGTCTGAAATCTCCGTCCACACAGCAGTTACTACTAAAAGAGATAGAGTTTCAAAACACATGAAGTTGGCTGCAAAAGCCAAGGAAACTCCATAAACTCCCATGTTAAAACGTTTTAATCGCATAATTAAACAATTTACACCCTGTAACAAGAAAAAAACCCCAAAAACAAATCAAAAAGTCATTCCCCCTCAACTGGGGATCAAATCCTTTTAAAAAGCACACCTGTTGTTACTCAATCAAGGCTGACAGTTAAACATCAAATATGTATAAACTAGAAAAGCACTCAGAGAGCGCAGACCTCCACCAAGCATATTGTGATTCTCACGCAACACTTAAATCCTACTTTAATGTTATACTCCCTTTCAGCAGACTGTCTGCTACAATTTGGTGTTAGTTGCAGGTTTGTACAGTAATTTATTACCTGACTGTTGAAAATTATGATGACCCAGTACATATTTTATATTCCAGATCTAAGTATCCAGAATATTGCCAGGATCTGGATCGTACTTTTACATCTGTCAGAAATTATGGTGACCATGTCTTGTATTGTTTTGCAAAGCAATCAGACCATTTATGGTGGAGTTATATACACATATGGTGAAAACAGTCCTATCTCACAATGATAACGAATCCTTGAAAAAAAAATCCTGGATCCAGACAGGGATCTGGATCATCTCCAAAATTTTATCACTTCTTCCTTATTCTGTTTTTAACGTTTACTGAAAATTTCATCAAAATCTGTTAAGTACTTTTTGAGTTATGTTGTTTACAGACCAACAAACAGACAAACCATCCCAAAAACACAACCTCCTTGGCGGAGGTAATAAAGGTAAGCCTAAGGCCCTGTTTACACGACAACGTTTCATCTAAAAACGCTGAAACGATGTGAAAAAAATCTGTGTTTACACAAAAATGCAAAGGGAGTGAAGACGCTGTAGTAAGCATGCCAGGCCTGTAGTTAGCGTTTTCAAAAGTTTGTTTTTCAGAAACTTATTTTCACATTTCCTCGTAAACGCAAGGCTGAAATGCAACAAAACTTTTGCGTCTCACCCTAAACTGTTGTAGCGTAAACGGCTAAGTCTCAGGACCACCTCAGCTCCATCATCTGGTGACCACACAGTTTAAAGGGTCTATTTAAAAGCAAATGGGTGACATCACTGAAACTACTTTCATCTCTTATGCAGTCTTTGCTGAATCGCTGAATCGCTGCAGAATCGCTGCAGTCTTTGCTGAATCGCTGACATGACCATGCTGCGGCATGGTCATGTCTCGAAATTAATGGTTTCAATAAATTATGTCATTCTAAGGCCAAAAAATCTGTCTGTGATGGAGCCACTGTGATGTTAATGACTGCTTTGTGTACCGCATTAAGTGTCGGGCATTTTTGGTGTAGTCAAATTGTGAACACAAGGATTGCACCTTTTCCAAAACTTTATCCTGATTAATATGTAACTGTGATGACATCGTGTCAATCACAGGTAGCCAGGCCTTGATAGTCTAGTTTTTCCTCCACAGGTTAAAAAAAAGGACAAAGTCATTCTGTACTAGTCTTAAATCTATCAGCTCACACTGTGGGTAGAGGGTTTAAGATTTTTTTTTTTTTTTTTGTTAGAGGTAATGAAACAACCAAAAAGCACTCTCTAAGTACCAACCTGAGGTGTCATCCCCTGCTGGCCATTATAAAGAAAACAATAAAAGACATTTCTGTACAGGCTTTATTTCTTAAAGCCAGAGGCGACTCTCATCTCTTACAATCAGCGAATGGTTCCCTCACTCTTAGACCGGGTTTTGTGAGTCATTCCAGAGATACAGTGTGATGAAAGTCACTTTTGAGCAATTGTTTTTATGGTTTAATTTTTTTTTCACTTGGTCAGGGAGAGGCAGGTTACCCCCTTAAGCTGACTGAGCGTCTAAATGCAAGCCGGTATTGATCGTCCTTCCTCTGGCCTTTCACGCAGCCTTGCTGAGGACACATTAAACGTGTTTTAAGTCATTAAGAGCTCCAGGCCTCAAATCTCACCTGTCTAACTTAAAATATATCGACATATTGTGCTCCGACAAACTTTTTATTTTCTAAGATAGCCTTTAGCTGTGTACTGATGCCTTTAAATGCCTCTGTGTGCGAGTGTGAGTGTGTGTGTGTAGGCTGAGCCTGCGTGAGTGTTTGTTTATGTGTCTGTATCTCTACACGTTCTCTGTACTGTCCTGAACCCTGGGGAGCATGTGTCAGTGTATGGTTGTGTTGGTACACACAGAGACATTGAATCGCTGTGTGCTTCGTGTGTATGTGGGTGTGTTCCTCTGTGTGTGTGAGTACAGGGTGCAGGCTCGTCCTCTTGCTGCCCCGGGGGCTTGGAGCCCATTTCCTGTTGTGCAGTGTGATAAGTTTCCCTGTCAGATCCTCCCAGCACCACTATATTTCTGATAAGCTCCACTGCTAGTTTTCCCGACCTCTGGCACAGAGATCAATTTGAGATTGATTCAGAATGCCCTGCTGGGCCGAGCTGCAAGATCAATTTGAGATGGATTGTTCACGCCAGGGGGCCAATGACACGCAGTGCAGTGCTCACTTGCTTTCCCTCCTCTGCTTTCTTCACCCCTCACTCTCCTTGACTGTTGTTATTTCTCTCTTTGCTTTCTTCGCACCTTTCTACCCACTTCCCTTTCAATTGTTTCAAACTTATCCTTTTCTAACTGCAGCATCAATCCCCTATTTTGCTTCTTTTACTCCCTCTTCCACCTGTTTCCCTTACTTTCCACCCGCGTGGAGCAGTCAGTCGGGATAGAGATGACTTCATTAGCAGAGAGGCCAACCCCTGCAGAGTGATAAGGCTGCAGGACCAGAGAAGTAACTCATCTGACTCGGTAATGCACACCGCCTCAGAATATATGGATGCAAACCAACATGCACACACATCCAAACACACTCATCGGCTGGAAAATAGTTTTCAGTTTGTCAGTTAAGTCATCATGCTCACTTCTTACCTCCGTGCCCTGAGCTATTGGTGCCACCGCAGCTGACTCATGACCTTTCTCCACACAGCAGCGTGTATACAGAAACCGTATCACCCTCCTTCCACCCCTTTCTCTCTTTATCCAACCACCTCCTATCTCCTCTTGTTCTCTGCTGTCTTGAAAGCCTCAGCGGCGGTGCTGAAAATCAGCAGATGCACTCTCCATCCTTCTCTGCACACAGTGACCTTTTCCCCAGCAGTACATCCACCTCTGACTGCACTGACCTTTACCTACAGTACAGCCCCCGTCATCTCTGCCAGGAACGGACTGCAGACAGCACATCGCCTGTGCGTCCATGCGGGGAGAGAGCCGATAAAGGACAGAAGAAATGGCTGGACAGAAAAATAAAAAAGGCATTTAGAGCGTAAAGTGATGCTGGAGTGAAAGGGGAAGGTGCAGCTGATGAATAGATGGAGGGGAGTGTTTTTTTTTTTTAAGGTTGTTTGGGTACAAAGAAAAATGTTGCCCTGTCTGCTGTATTTTTCTTTCCAGTGGTGGTCAATGGCCTGTTTACTGAGGCTAGTGTGAAGATTAGGGATGCATGATATATCGTAGGGGCGGGCGGTATACTGGTTTCATCACCATCACCGGTATCATATGTTGCCACAAGAAGAGTTTTACATTTACATAATTACCGCGGTAAAGCATTGTTACACATGATTTAGTCCAAGTAGTGGTTAATCTATGTGGGAGGTTTATTTCTCCCGACGTGAGAAGAAACTTTTCTGCCACAGCCATTCTGAAAATACACAGCTTTAAAGTCAGTAGCACCGAGTCAGTGATGTGACGAAGTAAACATTTACTGGCGTGCAGAAAGCGAAACAGCTGGTGTGTGCATGATGACAGCTACCCTGTTTTGGACACAGGCTGTTCATTTGCTATAGTTAAGTGTCTATGGTCAAACCTCCAAACCTAAAATGTGATACAACCAATTTTTAACAAAAGTAGTGGCAACTAAATAAAGAGTTTGAAGAAAACTGAAGCCGTAGTTTGCAGACTAAGAGCTGCTACATTTTTTCACGAGCTTTGAACCCTGCGGATCAAACAATGGTGTGGCTAAATTACACATTTTTTTAGAGTCTAATGAGCTTCATAGCCTCATTTCATTAAAATGCTAATAAAAAATAAAAGTTTTGCCAAGCTTTGACAGAGTTTAGGCATAAATAGCCAGCCTGCTCTTATGAACAGACGGAGTTGCCGCTGTCATGTCAGCAGCAGCAGGTGTTTCAGCTGGTGGGAGGTACAACAAGCGGTGTGCTGGTTTGCTATAAGTTTGTTTTCACTTTTTGGACCAATAAAAATGTAGCTACAAAATGCCTTTGATAGACTCTTGTTCTGAGGATAAAGCACAACATCATTTTGTTCTGCCGGGACAGGTTGTTGTTTTTACTCCTTGTGAGTGATGATGATAAATATCTTAAATGATTCATGAACCCTACCTTGGATTGATAAAGCTGTAGACCAAGGTCCTCCCTTAAAAAGATTTAGTTTTTTTGGTTGCCATTCAGGTTCTGAGTGTGAACTACCCTCCTCTGTTCTTCAGTCAAACCACTGCCAGTAATCTAACAGTATCTCTGTGTTTGTCAGTTTGTTGTCCGAAAAACACAATAGCGGCAAAAAAAAACCTGTCAGCAAATTTTTATGTGTCATGCTACAGCTGTCTGTACTACTGCAGCCGTGTTTACAGGAATAAACACTCAGAAATCTTAAGTGCTTCATCAGATAACCTTACAGGCTTCAGAAAACATACAGAACATAAATATAGGAAAACTCATGGAACCTAAAACTAGTAATGTCAATTTCAACAAATTTATCGAAATCCAAAAATGTTATTAGTTAATTGCTCACCCTTTTCAATAAAATGCAAAAAAAAAAAAAATTCTTTAAGTATTCTTCATTCCTCGAACCCAGTTCAGTTTTTTTTAGTTTCACCAGTACAGTGCACTTTAAGCTTGAAATGGGACAAGCTTCTCTTCCAAAAGCACATTGTGGGCAAAGGCCTTTTTCTAACCCAGACATTTTAGGTAGGTAAGATGTTTACATTTATAACACAGAACAAAGTCAGAATCAGATTTTGAAAAAACTTCACTTTTTTACATGTTGGAAAAACGTGATATAATACCGTTATCACAATATGAAGGAATAATACCCTGATAAAAAACATGGGCCATATCGCACACCCCTAATATATCGGTATCAATATCAGTATCGGCCAATGTGTAAAAGTGGGCTGATATTTACTCATTAGCTGCTGGCCATTTTCAGAGCATCCTGAACAATCTTTCAAGACCCAAATTACGTTGTTTTCTATGACTATGTAAACACCAAAACTACCTAAGAAGAATGGAACCTCTTCTTTTATGTCTCTCTTCCTGGTTTTGATCCAAAAACAGAGAAAACATACTTTTTTGATCACGTTCAACTCGGGCGCTACATCCTTCGATCTTTTTCATGGTCATCATTTCTAATGATCACGCTGCCCTTTCTCTCTGAACTACTTTGACACATCATCTCAGGTTTTTTTTTTTTGGCCCAATATTGATATCAGTAAATATCAGTTATTGGCCATAACAGCAATATTAATATTGGATATCGGTATCAGCCAAAATTTTCAAATTGGTGCACCCCTAGTGAAGATGCTACATTCATACAATCAGTCAGATTTCTTTGCTCTCAGAAGAGGGCGTCCTGATCTAAAAGCACCTCTTGCCCACAGCTGGATATCACTGTTCAGCTCCTCCTTCTCTTGTTCATATAAACCAGTGATTTATAGATTTAAATAAAATCATTTGGGCCACACGGTGCTTTGGAGTTATGCTGGAATATGATTTATTTATTGACACAGGCCAAACAGCCCTTGATGACTTCTTTAAAAGCTCCTGTGAGGAACGTTCTGTGTGTGTGTGTGGATTCTGCTTCAGTGTCTTGCTGATATTTTGAGTAAATAATTGAACAATCAAAAGTAGATAAGTGTTTCTTTGTCCTTTGGCTGCTCAAACAATGCTTTACAGAGGAAGGTTATCTTGTACCCTGGTGTGTACTTCCCACAGAGACTAAATGGTTATTGTTGCTATCTCTGAGGAATGGAGGGCTCTTTGATCTGTGCTTATCAAGCTAAAAGATCTTGATTTTAGCATCATTACCAATCAAAATTTCTATTGAGCGCCCCCTATTGAGTTGTTTTTCCTCCCCCTGACTCAATATCCTTCTGAAAAAGTCCCTGTCTTCCTCAGTCAGAATTTTTAACTTGTGCTTCATGCTTGTTTTAAAGCAATCTGATTGGCAGCGTGGTGTCTGTCATGGCCTGAACAATATTGCTTATCCCAATAAAAACAGTGCACACAGGCCTATAACTCTCTTCACACTCCATTAAACTTCCTTTTACAAGGTGCAGACATAAGCAGAATGCTCTATGGGAGAAATGTGTGAGAAATTCATCACAGCAAACTGGAGTCTGCTGCTTTTCAATACACAACAAATGAACGAGCCGAACCAGATTCAGGCTGCAGTAAGTGATTTGGTTTTTTTCATCAGAACTTTGCCTTGTTGTCCATTATTAGCTGAACTTTATAACGTAGGAAAAACTACCCGATAAAAACTGTATTGACTTCTGGCCATGTCGGTTTGTCACTGTTTCTACCTTTTATACTTCAATCTAAGGTTTTACAAGCAGCAGCCCACTATTTTTCTCCATCAACAACAATTTTTATCTGTCAGTTTCTTGAGCAACGTGATCCCCTCCTTCTAAAAGATGCTTGTATTGTATCTGTCACTTCTGAGACATGATCAGGATGTCGTGTTCGTGTTCAGGTTGAGCTGTGGGTGGGTGTCACGGCAGCTTGCGCTCCTCCGTGTTGTGACAACTAGAGTAATGTTGAGGAGATATGACAGGCTGAAAGAGGTCGTTCATAAAAATGGGTGAACTTCAACATTTCTTTCTTGGCTGCAGATTGCTTCTGTTTGCCCTTTGCTTTTTCGCAGCTTGTGGTGGTTTTATAGATGTCAGCCAGCTGAGCCTCTGGCTAGAAACAAACATACAATCTGACAAAGCGAATGGCAAGTGTTACATGTGAACAAATGAGATGGGAGGTGATGTGACTAAAAATACAGCCAGAGCAAAAAACAAGAGATGGATAGTGGAGCACAACTTCCTTTACTGTGTCTGAAGCTATGGAGCAACATGTTTCCAACAACCAATACGTTTTTTTTTTTTAATCAATGGTATTGCAGTTCCTCTAGCCTACTTGCATAACCCATTTTCATCCACTCTCCTTTTCATCTTTGTAATATCTGCCATCAGACCAGCCTTTAAACTACGGCACACTGTGTATCACATGAAGCAGATCAGACATATTCACCAACTGCTCTGGCAACTGAACACTACTCGTCACGACATCTATCCTGCCCCCATTAGCCTCCCTGAGCCTATATGACAGATGGGGCTGCCTCATGGTTTCCATCCTAAATCAAACTCCTCTATGACCGGCCCTTCTGATAATTAAAACAGATGAGAGAATATTAAAAGGAATGAAGAGCATGGAAAAGCTGTCAAAAATACCAGGGACCAGATGCTCAGTAATCTCTGTCACTCCAAATTCAATGAGGTGCCCCCTATATCAAGATTCACCATGCAGTGAATAATAAACTGAGCACTGTGGTCAGTAAGACTCTGAAAGCTTCAACCTAGCAGAGAATCCTCTGTGATTTTGTCAAAGTTTCAGGAAAAGAGGGACATGATTTTTAACTTTTTAATCTAAGTTTGTTATCTTTCGCTTTCTGTTTCATTTAACCACTACAGCCATTACGCCAATTACTTACGCACACAACACACACCCACTTAAACATGCGTAACTCTCTTGGGTGCTTCTTCTGGCACCTGAGCCTCATCTTACATGCCACACAGCAGTGTTAGCTTTAGTAGTTGTGCACTGGAGCATACAGAGGCCACTGCTGCAGCAGCATCTGGGCTGTGAAATGCTCACCACTCTCTCAGCAACCTCCCCCCCCCCCCAATCCTTCAACAAGCTGGGGCTTGCCAAGCTGGAGGGGACCTGTAGCTGTCAGAAACCATCACCCGTATGATAGGTGATGACAAAAAACGTATGTTGTCTTGGTCGGGTTAAAGCAAAGGTTCTGAGGAAAGACACAGCAAAGACAAAAACACCTGCCAGACAACATGAAAAAAGAAAGTCTTCTTAAATAGAGCACGTCCATTGTTTGGCTAGTTTTAAAAGTTTTCTCTTCTGGCTAATCCAACTTTTAGCATTTGCATTTTTCAGTCTTGCAAGCAACCCACATGGTGTTGCATGGGCAGAGAGCATTGGTTTAGCATCTTACACACGAGTTGGAAAATTTGCTCAGAAACTAATCTAGGCCACAGGCAGTGGTGTTTGTTGGCTGGCTCTGTGGGAACAGTGGGAGGAGAGAAGAGACGGGTTAGACTGCTGCCAGCAGCACAGCGCAGGATTATCGGAGTCGGGGCACAGAGATTTTTGGTGTCAGTCTGGCCATGATTTACATTTGTGGATGTGGCTGTATAATAGATACTGTTTCTGGCATTTAGATTGGCTGGTCCTGAACTGAAATCTGGGACTTAAGGTAGGCACATTTAGAGGCTGCCTGCAAAGCCATTTTAAACACTTCTGCTGTTTGTATTGTGTGCACATGATCCGTGAGTCCATCCGTGAGCCACTCTGTGGATGGTGATGTTAAAATGTTGGTCTAGGTTGGCCAAACAAAGATAAACTACTTAAGTTTCCACTGACTTCCATAAACCCAAAGTCCCTAAAGGATGAACCCTTTTGGTGTTCCCCCTCAACAGACACGTTTTTATTTATTAATATTTCTCAGTGAATAATACGTACTGTCATAGTTTGGATAAACATCCATATTCTCCACAGGTTTACAAAAGTTTCATCTTGATTCGGGGTCAAAATTCTAATATCTGAATAGTTTGGTTTGGGGTAAAATTTGTGCAAATGACTTCTTGACATTTCAAAGAGCCCCAGTAGTCTCTTACATCACCCGTCTATTCTTTATTCAGAGTAATGAAGCCAGTTGTCAGCAGCAGCCATATCAAAAATGTTGATCCAAGAGGTGGGCTTTGAGCCTCCTTACTTACATCTATAGAGGGTATGTGTTTACATCACTTCCCCTCTGGGACACGCCCACTCCAGTTGGCTGAGTGGCAAAACAAATCTCTCTTAGCATCCCAGAGGGCGGCAGTAAACATGACGAGATGGAATATGAAAAATTGTGGAATATGACATGAATTTAAAGAGAGTTGGACTCGACATTGATTTGTTAAAGCTACCAAAGAACCAGGGGTCCATGAACATCGACATGTAGCCAGATATCATATCCTGACATTTATTTGAACCGGATTTCAATGCCAGGAAAACACCCATTGCAAAGCCTGAAAGCTACAAAAGCCTCAATTTGATTCGATTTACATAATACAGTGGATTGACCTAAGTAAATACACATATTATCTATTTGTACTTTTAGTATTTGACTTGGACCTGTGAGAAAACTGGGTTAGCCTCAGTTTAAGCTAGTTTACCAATCATGTCAAGCACAATGTTCATCACACAAAGACAAAAATGTTCCAGTTATGAAAAATCTAGCTGAATGAAAAATGCAAAAATTTAGAGATTTTGTAATCCAAGGAATGATTTCACTTAAAAATACAGCATAAATAAACTTTAAATGATACAAAATGGGAATCGCAAATCCAGCTATCGTTGCTTGGATTGTTTCTGAGAATTGCAGCAATCCATCAGTTTCTCTTCTCTTTGTCTTTTACAAGCCTGTTAAAAGATAGCCCTGATTGCTTTTCAAACGTGTTTGTTTAATTGTGCAGCAGCCCTCCCTCATTTTTTTGGTTTTGTTTAAGAGTTAAGATGGCATTTAAGCCAACGCTGCCACTCATCTCCCACTTTCTGCCACTCAGTGGGCGTAACCACTTGCTGTGACATCACGTGGATACCCTCTATAGGGGGCCACCATGTCAGTCAAATGAGCTGCACCTCTCATTTGACAAACTTGAGATCTTATCATCTTCGTAACCACTGAGTTAGAAAACATTCACCACCTGTACAGTGTGATGCAGTAGTCAATTTAGAGATTCAGACCAAAGCCCTTTTGAACTGGACTGCAAATATGTTTTATTATGCTGCAAAAGTCAGATTTAGGTTTTTTTGTTTCTTGGCTTGGTGTGCATAGAGCTTCCTGTCTTTCTGCAGCCAGCAGAAGTGGACTGTCAGTGAACTGCAACTTTTCTAAAACCAGATGTTGCCTCTTGGTGCTAATCAAAAGACTGTATATGGAATATAGGATATAGTGGATATAGCATCTAAAGTTAAAGTTAAGTGTTTTAGCCAACATATTGTTCATATTTGTTTTAAATAATCAATATTTCAATTGAATAAAACTGGCTTAAGTTCCCCACCCAACTTGACTCATCACGTACCGACCTCTTGGCTCTTTGTGGTGGCGCTAATGACATAAACAACGGTAACATGAAGTTAACTGGCTGAAAGAAAGAAACTGATGGTAGAAAATAGCACAATGCAGGGGTGAAAGAAGTGAAAACATGAACTTACTATGTTTTAAACCAAGAAAGTAGAAAAAAAAAACAGTTCCTGCTCTTAATGCTGGGATGGAAGTAAAGGAGGGACGTTCTCAGGTCAACAGAGAGATTTACATAACTTTACCTATGTGACATTTACGGCCCATGTTATTAACAACAGGAGGAATACAGTGTTATACAGATGACATACAGTGGTGCTCATGGCAGAAACTTAATTGGAGGCTAAGTACATTAATCCTGCTTTCACAGTATTTCATATGGATGTATTTTATAGGTTAGGTTTAAATTGAAATAATATTTTACAACACAATATTTTGATTATTGCCGTGTTATATCACGTTATTGTGGCATTACATATCATAACCTATTGTGTCACAACACAAATCAATTGAGAGCATAGCATTGTATCATATGTCATCCAACTACAGTCAACATCACTGAATGAGTCAATGATCTCATGACTGTTTTCACATGGTTAAATTTGTAAGTCTTTATAAACTCACAGTGAGGCAGGTTGGTTATGGACAGAGCTACCTTTGATAGACAAGTCACCATCACAGTTAACCAGAAAAAAAAGTCAGAGTAACACATATTTCACTAACCTGCAGAATATCATCACCTCTGGTTCCAAAAACCATGATAGCAACATTTAAAATAATAAAAAAAAAAAAAATTAAGGCTTTTCAAAGGATGCTCATGGACCAAATGGTGGTGTTATCTTTGTTAGGCCCATCTCTGATAGAGATATAATGGTGATAATTCAAAAGTGTAAGATTGTATGCTCAGCTAAGATAATGGTTATAGTCAACAATAGATGCCCAGCAGCAGCATCTTTGCTTTGTGAATATTAGCAAGCTGACGGATGCACTGTTCTTAAAATACCACCAAGCTCAAGTGCGGCCTCAAAGAGCTTGGTGGTGGATCACAGTTCTTTTCTGAAGTCGACAGGTTGGACAGGTTTTCAGCTTAGTTTAGTCACTGGATGCGTTTCTAAACCTGAAATGGCCACAGGGAGCTAAATTGTTCTGCTTTAAGTCCATGTCATCTCTGTGAAAAATCATGCTGGCCCAGGCTACATCAGGCCTGATACCTCAGGTGTGTTCTTCCATTTGTGGTTCATCATTGTGTGCCTGTGCGTGTGTGTTGGTGTGTGTAGTGTGACTAACCTCATTAATGCATGGCCGCACGCTGCTGAATAACACCATGGTGGAATGGGCAAATAAATAACATGTGGGGGTTTAAGGTTTTGGCAGAACTGGTCAGAGGGAGCAGGGGAGAGAGCACGCAGTGAGCTGGATTTACAGTTTTGAAGGACACTCTGATATTTATACCTTCACACAAGAATGAATGATTTGATGGAAATAACAGATGGACAGGAAATGAAGCCGCCAGTGATGAAAAACTGTATTTATCCTGGTGGTGGAAACATATGTGGAGTCCTGGTTAGGCAGGAGATGGAATAATGATGAGCTCTGCTAATTAATCAGGTCAAACAAGTTGGCATCAATATTATTACATCTGTTAATATTCATTTCCTATCCCAGTTTGCATTCCTAACCTATTTAGCATTTTTGTGTCCAAAGGTGGATGTCCCTTAACGTATTCTATTATAATTTATTATGTTTACCCAGGCTGCATTAATGTGGGTCATTTTTCTTTCACTATCTCCACTGTCAGCAGAAAAAGTATTGGTGCAGTATTCATTGCAACCATTTTTTACCCTTTTCACATCATTTGAAGTGGATCCAAGCCCAGTTTCTGATGAAAATCATACAGGTCCTTTTAAAAAAATATAGTCCTCTCTCTTTGCAGCATTTAATGATACTTCTACTAAAGTGTATCTGTTTTCCAAATTTTCATTAATGCATGAAGAACAACACAAGACAACACCAGAGGACCTCTACAGAACATATACGAGGAAGTGCACGGACACAGTTATCAGAATAAAGCTGAGATATAAGAGATATGCACACACTGGTACACACTCCTTTCAGTGGTTTATGCTCATTAGATGGGCTCAAGCCCACAGAGCTGCAGCAGGAGTAAGAGATGTAGTTAAAGCCTAGTCTTGGAGGTAAGAGTAATGAAGGCAGGAATTAATTTAAACAAGCCCACACACTGCCCCCCACCCCATATCACCTCCATACACACACACACACACACACAAACCCACACACACACACTCCGTTTACCAGCTATCTAAGCACACAATTAATGTTAGTGTAGCTCCACAGCGCTGTATTGAACCACTGGCAATAAACAGCAATCAGTTCCAATCATACGTGTGCACTACACCAACAGAAAGATTAAAACATTGACTGATGGTGACCGCACCTCTTGGGGAAAATCAATAACAGCTAACATCCACGGATGCTATGAGGCTAATAACCAATAATCCTGCATTGACTGCAGCTCTGAGGTGCAGCTATTGAGTTACAGATAAAGGGCTGCAGAAAATAATGGAGTACATGATTATCTCAGAGTGTGTGGGGGTGGGAGTATGACTGTCTGTTTCTGCAACATTGTGTGTGTGTGTGTGTGTGTGTGTGTGTGTGTGTGTGTGTGTGTGTGTGTGTGTGTGTGTGTGTGTGTGTGTGTGTGTGTGTTGTGGGGTTCATACTCACCCGTAAGTGGTGTTGCTGGCCCTCTTACTTGCTGCCCTGGAGCGGCTGGACTTCAACTCTCCACTCATGCTCATGTCTGTGTGCAAGAGCAACCAATTAGCTTTGTACCAAGAGACGGCAAAGAGAATCACGAACACCTGGATCACGTTTGTGAAAGATGCTTTTTTCAAAAGGGCCATTTAAAAAAAATGTAAAGGTAAAAAAAGAGGAAAAAAGTACTGATGGAGAACACCATTTACCTTTCATATCTATTTCAGACCTGTGATAAAATGTATTTCCTGCTTTTGCAGAAAAGCGTGCTTTGGCTGGTTTGGCTGCATGCTGGGAAACAGTCGCTGTGTGGAGCATAAGGGGCAGGAATGTAATCTGCTGTAATGTGGTCTTGCATCTCAGCAGCCATCTAATAACAATTCATCTGCAATTAAAGCTCCTCAGAGGGTTTGTTAGCTACTTACGAGATGGACAGAAATTAATACTGTTGCCTTTTGTGACCGACAAAAGCAAACAAGACCATTAGTGAGATATCATGATCATTACGAGACAACACTGCTTTATGGTGGTAACCACTGTGTTGTAGGTGTCAGATAAAACTATCTACATATTTTCTCACAGCAACCGTCTTTATTATCCCTTTCCACAAATAAAAGTTTACAGTAAATTATTTTTTGACTAATTAAACAAAGCAGAGTTTTTTTTTTTTCATTTTTTCAGAAAACGCAACTTATATACATAAAGAGAAGGTTTTGCAAACATAAGAGTACTTTGAACACCTTATATAATTACCAATAATATTATTGTTATTGTACCCAAAATTTAGACACCAATTCCACAATGCAACTTTTGAAATGAAACAAGGAAAGATGCACTTTGACAGAACATTTTGTTTGATTAAGGTGGACTTCCCATAATTCATGTCTGCTTACAGAGTGTGGTAATGAATGAAAGGACACAGTAAATGATGTTCTTACAGTCAAGCTGTGAAAATGCCTACTTACTTTGCAGACTGACGGTACAATCAGCAGCATATTGTTTTCAATCAGTTATCCAGTCAGCTTTCTCTCCTCTGGGTTCTTGCTGAAGAAGCCTGTTAATTGAGGTTTTCTTCTCAAGTACATGTTACTGTTTCTGCTTTAAGTGGACAAAGCAGAATTGAAGTTTAGCTATAGTAGTAAACATATCCCTCCAGCTCCATACTTTGTCTGGACATGTTTTTTTATCAAAGCCTGCCCAAGTTTACTTTTTATTCATTCAAAGTGTACTCTACATTGTGTCGTTGTTGCCATCATGTGACGTGACAATGACTAAAGAGCAAGCAAGGACTGAAATTGGCTGTTTTTATTGGGTATCTTCGATCACTCTGTGCTGATTGTCTCTGCCATTCCCAGCCAGCTGTTCACCTCCATTTTTGTCTCTCATCTGAAAGCCTACATTCAGACACTGACGCAGCTTTACACTTGCCAAACAGCATTTCTGTCCAGCAAACACCTCTATGCACGCTCGAACTGGCAAATTAACTGAGAGCCATCTTGATTAGGGACAATGCCAACGCTTCATCAGTGATTCACCAAAGGTGAGTGTAAAGCAGAGGAAAAAACAAAAGAGGGAAAAGAGAAAAAGAGGAGTGGAAAGGAGAGCAGGAGGGGGCCGGTCTGACATGGACAGATGGGTGGTGAATGGAGTGTGACTGGGCCAGCTGCACATACACTCGCACAGCGTGACTGTCAAATGGCTGGAAGCTACAATTAATTAAGTATGGCTCCGAATGTGTGAAGAGAAATTCAGACACGTGTATGTGCCTCTACCTCCCGCAGCAGAGATAATTTTCTGACAGTTTAGAGTCAAACAGAGATCTGCTGGATGGCTCCTCTGCAGCCAACAGAGTCTCTGCAGGTGAGGAACTGGCTCCTGCTGCTGACACTTCCACTATTACATGACTGAGCCACGGATAACTTTAAGTGTGTCGTCAGAGGATTATATACCACAAAATGTGGGGCATGTTTTAAAGCTTCTTTGAGGAATAACAAGCTGGTTATGAAACAGAATTTAAATTAAACTGATGTCTCTGTATGAGCAACAACAGGACGTAATTTATCATTTCTTGAAGTTATTTTTAAACATGCTAGTGCTTACTCAGGGTGGGTGTCAGGCACAGCGATCAAAACAGGTTTACTGTTGTCACAGCAAAGTTAGTGGTGAGGAAGGTTGTGGGGAATAACAGATTACACCACAGACTCAAATGTAATTTTTTCTTGAAATATCTCCTAAGAAGTAGAATTTTCTTTTATTCAGGGTTAAGTTGTCAATTTTTGTTAAAATTGGCAGCACAACTCAGGTGAAGCCCACGCTTCATGACTGAGGCTAGCAGTCAATCCCTCCTGCAATGCTCCACACTGGAACAAGTCAGCCAACAGCATAAAAACAAGGAAGAGATATAACAGATGTCTTTTAAGAGAGAAATATTAATGTAGAAGATACATATAAAAAATTCAACATAGTAAAAATGTTGGGCTAAAAAGGGTCATCTTAGAGGGCATGTGAGTATATTTTTGAAAAACAGGTCAGAGGGATGGGAAGTTTTATGGTATTGGGGCGTGGAATTTAATTAAAAACAAATTTGTGTTTGATAATTATTGCCAGTTAAATTCTGTAGTTCTCTCATAGAAGTTAGTTAGGTTTTCCTGACAAGAATTAGTCTTAATTCAATAATATTAAAACAAGGGTGATCAGATATTCAGGCCAATATATTTGTATGTTATGATGTCTTTTTTATTTTACTAGTTAAAAAAATATCTACCACCAATAGTAAATGGACTTGTAATCATGGACCGCTTTTATACTTTACCTGAGCGCTCAACACATTTTAACCATAGATTGACAATGTCACCCATCTGCTCTTGATACCCTGAAATGAAGCCAATCTGCAGACGCAGCCACATTCAGCTGTAAGTTTTTCTTTGAGCAGCTACAGGGCCCCCACCAGTCACATGACCTGAGCTGTGTGTCTGATTGGACAATCGAACGATCCTTATAACTTCTAAACTGCAGAATTAGAACAAAATTCACTCACCCTACAGTGTGTGCCTATAGCGAAATCATCGTTTTTGACCCAAGCCAGGCTGTAAATATGCTTTTTAAAGCCTAAGAGTCTTTTTATAGCTGGGTGTGTACGTGTCTTCAGGTCTTTCTGCAGCCAGCCTCAAGAAGATTCTCAATGAACAGCAACTTTTAGCACTTCAGCATCGGCTTTATTTTTGCTAACCAGATGTTGCCTCTTGGTATTAACACTGCTCATCAAAGTAATCCCTTCACAGCAAATCTATACACTGATAGCAAAGGAAGCAGTGTTAGGAAACCAACTGAGTGAGTAAGTCACTTTCATATCAATCATATTCAGGAAAAAGAAAGCAAATGGGTCAAGACGTCACACTCTGTCCACAGGGGGCACCAAAATTAACAGAAAATAAAAGTGCACCCTAGAGAAGCTTTAAACACATCCAACAAAAGTACATGTATCAGAAACTAGAACTAGGGCGTGTCTAAGATACACCAAAAAAAAAAAAAAACTATTCATAGAGCAGTGTTAAGGTGACCTAGATTAGCATTATGAAAAAGTGTAATCATGTTGACCAAGGGTGGTGAACCCTCAGCTCACGAGGGTTTCAAATCTCAAGTACCATTGCTTTGCTTTGCATGGTAAAATTGAGCAGAGATTCCCAAAAGGTACTGAACTTCACAAGCACAAATTTAACTGCTTGAAGAGTCAAACTCAAAAACAGACCCCAGCTGTTTCAAAGATTCAGAAAAGCGCTCTGCCTGAGAAAGACTGTGAAAGGCATCTGGTGCTCTCAGCCCAGCATGGCTCCAAATCCCTGGCCAGACTCTTCTCTATTGTTCCCAAATGGTTGAATGAATTACCCAACTCTTCAAAATCTCCAGAGTCCCGTTCTACTTTTAAGAGATGTCTCAACTGTTCAGGGAACTCTTAGGCACTTAATGTGACCCCTCTCCTCTTTGTCCTCAGGGGTAGTAGAATGAATCAGAAGGTCTAAGACCCAGCTATTAGTGAATACTTTGCATTTTGTACAACACTTCAGGGAAAAACGTCTTCTAGATGAAGTTGTAGAGCTTTACAACTCTAGCACTCAGAGACAGTGACGCTTCCGTCATATCAAGCAGCCTGGCCAGATTTAAAACAGGATTGTGGCGATCAAGGAGTGCCAGAATTCCCACTGAGGAAAAAGAAGTATCAATGAGACAAAAACATTTTTTACTCTGTTGTTTTGACACAAGCCTTTGATAAGTATTGCTGTATTTTGGTATTTGGACTTAATTTAATCAAGTTCTTGTCTGTAGTCTAAGAGGGGGGAGAAGATAGAAAAATGGAGATTGAGGGAGAGACCGTCTGAATCTCTAGTCATGGGTATTTAGCTTTGTGTAAGATAAATAAATCTGGCTTTGGAATTGGAAATGCATTGATTTTCATTTTATGTCAGTTCATGTTTGTGTGAAGGGGAGTGCGTTTGTAAGCCCACATGAATGATGTGGCTCTTTATAGTACCACAGTATTTTCTGTGGCTCTTTGTCTCTGACTGGTTGGCCCTGGTGTTAATAAAAATCAAGTGGCAAACTCTGGCGTCAAGAAATGAAGTGGATGGCAAAATGCCAAAAACTACAGTTCTTCCACTGTCCATTTGAGGCTGACTCTTGAAGCACCAGAAACTATGTATCCACCCCTTCAAAAAAGAAGATTTTTCCCACCAACAATAAACACATTTACTGGTTAAAATATTTCAGTCTGAATAGCTCATTCCTCTGATGGCACACTCTGTACAGGGGGTGAATTTTATTTAGAAGATATTATGATTATGAGTTTGTTCAATCAGTGGCACAGCTGCCTCAACTCCCTGTCTCCAACCAAAGTTTGGTTTAGTTCAGCATTTCCAATATGGCATGCAACGACTATAGGCCTCAAAACTCTTCTTCAGAAACAGATGGATGATGTCACAGGGAGTACGTCCATTTATTACAGTCTATGATAAAAAACAGGTCTCTAGATAAGGCCAAAGAAGGAAACTACTTTGAATTTAGTAACCAAAACTATTTTTAATTCTTTTATTATGTCATATTTTTGTGACACGGCAGCTTAGGAGAGGCTTAGGCCTATGCATTTTGTAAAATAAAAAATGCCTGCTTGTGATCCTGAGTGTTTACTTTTGTAGCAGTTAACTTCTCGTAACTGGTTTTTCATCTCAACTGGATGCCCTGTTTCATCTCTGTATTAGTTTCACCTGACTGTATCTTCCAACTCAGAGAAGGAAAAAGAAATGAAAACCCTGGAAAAGTGTGATGTGTTTTGGAAACAAATCTAAAAATACAACTGGCAGTTCCTTGTGCGCACAGATTCTGGCAGAAGCGATTGTGTGAGAGGCAGCAACATAACAGAGTTTTTATGATGTGTTTGTGAGCAGCGTGATGACTGAATGATTGACTATAGAGGAAGCCATTACACAGGAAGGGAGCGGAGGAAGCCGCTGAGCACAGTTGTCTCCCTCTGCGGGAACTAAACCTCAGGAGGTAATCAGACTGCTATTTGGTAAACAGAGTCCTATACTCATCTGCTATAAACTCTGACGCCCACAAACACCTACACAAACATAAAAGTGATCCTTTTTGGTTAAATCTTTGAGTTGCAGCATTGATGTGCTGTGTTTCTCTGTGGTGGTTTGCTGTCTGGGGTCTGCGTTGAACTTCTTTTGTGAAGTTATCATCTGTTTCTTGATATTTCTGTGAACTTATCAGCTTTTTATTGGTTCAGTTTTTAGATTAATGTAATTAAAAGAGTAGCATGATGATGATGGATGGGCCTCACAAACGCTTTTTCTCCCTTTATGCCACTGAAACGTGGAGTCATACGTCTCAGTCATAGCCCACATTATTCTCAGTCATTGTGTTGATTATACCAGATGGTAAATCTATCAAAACTGGAGACATAAAGTTGACATTGTGTCAGTTTTGTACATGTTACATCTCTATCTGTATTCTTTAATCATACTAGCCATGTTCCACATTCATATGAATGAGACACATCAGGTATATAAACTAGCTAATATGTGACATGCAGTTCTCAGTGTTAACTGAGCTTTTCTTCTGAAGACTTCTTGATGGTGTTGAAAATAGTAACACTTTTTAGATGTTTTCCTCACCTTTTATAAGGTTTAATTATTTCTTTTCCATATGGGTTTTTAGTAAAGATCAAAACTAGGGCTGCAATGATAAATTAGTAACATTTAAAAAATCAAAGCGGCAATGATGTTTTTCTCAACCTGTCTTCTTCCTTTTTGTTGGATATTTTGGCAGTTAGCATACAGCTGAAAGTGCAATAGAGCCACCTACTTAACTGGAGTGTAGATTGTGTCACTAGCTGGGATGCGGTGCTTTACATGTAACATGTAATCAGAGAAGTGTGACGGAGGAGAAGCAGAGCTGGTAGGTGAGCAAAAACAAATACATGAAAATAGCAGAGATGGAGAAAGCAGGTCATCTGAAATTTCCAAACTTTGGGATTGTTTCACATTAAGTTAAGTTAAAGTTCACAGCGCGTTAACTGCAAAATTTGCAAAAACCACCAAACATGGTACAGCAGTACGACTGCAATGATACAACACCTGACCCGTAAACACATTGGGCTCATAGATGGGGAGGCAGGGAGCTCAACAGCGGGGTGGGTCACAACAAAAACCCTCAGTGTGTCGTATGTGTCTTACCATACATTTCTCAAACTCTTGTCTTTGTATTTACTCGTCATCTCGTTTGACAACTCGAGAAGTTCTTTTAACTAATGTTAGCATTAAGGTTAGTCGCTACAGACAGCAGTAGGATAAAGGAAGTTTCCTGATCGACCTGCAAGTGAAAAGATTGATATTCTAGATTTTAGATATTTTTATTTAATTGCCTTTTTTGGCCCACTGAGCTCTTAATCTGATGTCACATCAGATTATTTTTCTATTATTTTGCTCTTACTGTTGAAAATAGTTTGTAATTTAGCTGTATAAAATTATTATTATTATTATTTTTTTTTTTCAAAAACTCATGGACAATTTAGCCATAACTTGTTATTTGTGGAGTTTTATCTCAGTGTTTTTTAATTTTTTTTTTCTGTATCTATAAGATGTTTTATTATTGAATAAAACTGATGGAAAAAAAAGAATTATTACTTTTTTTTTTTCAATTCATTCATTCATTCATTCATTTTCTATACCGCTTATCCTGTTCAGGGTCGGGGTGGCTGAGGCTTATCCCAGCTGTCATTGTGCGAGAGGCAGGGTACACCCTGGACTGGTCGCCAGTCAATCGCAAGGCATTCAGTTCATCAATTAGTTGTAAAAAATAATCACCAGAGCAATCTTTCCTAAAACAAACATAAGATTTAGCCCTATCAAAACTGTACTATTTATTTATCCCCTATAAAAACTCAGACATAGTAAAGACAGGTGCCTCAAAAGGAACTTTCACAGGAAGCCACAAACAAAAGCACATTACTCGTAACGTCTTGTAAAGAATGGTTTTCTAATTTGTTAATAATATTTACCAAAATAATATTTCTTATTTGTATACCTAAACGACAAAAACATTTCATCGTACCCATTGTCAAAAACATCATCATGGTGATAATAATCACAGGGTTGTTTCATAATAACATCGTAGTGTGACACTAACAGGACGGATCGGGTTTAACGCCAGCTGAAACTGACACGATTTGAAAGGGGACAGAGAAATCACACAGACATCAAGCCATGGCTTTGTTAAAAAAAATAAAAGAAAAAGAGTGAGAGAGCTCAGAGAAAACTAAAAGACCCATCATGGTAACACAAACAGCCATAATCAGTAATAAAGCTCAGCCTCTTCTTCAGTCTACAATCTGTCACTGTATTTTGTATCATTGGACGTCAGGCCGAGCGCCAGACTGTGTCTTCATAATGAGCCAAAGTGAGAGCTGCTTAATCACACTACTTCTTCACTGAAGTGACAGCTACTATGTGTACAAGGTTCCCTTTTTCAACATGACGCCGGATAGAGAGAAAAAGCTGCAGAAGAAGAAACGTTTCAGCAGACTGAACATCTCCCTTTGTCTGTGGTCAGTCAGAATGAACCCTGCCGTGGTTTACTTCTCTCTACTTCTGCACTACTTCTCTGCATTCATATTATTCATGTGCAACCATTACACTGAAGGAGGAACAGCTTCTGCAGGTACACATGAAGCTACTCATGCAGAGTATTTTTTTCAACAGCTTTTTTTTTTTTTTTTTTTTTTTTTTTTTTAAGGCAAGCAGCTTCATCATTTGCACAACCAGCACAGATACACACATCCTACCACTTCTATGGTTTAACACCAGAATTTACACTTCTTTCATTTAGTTTTGGAGAGAGGCCAAAATAATTTGCCATGAAACAAAAACGGTAATGTGCGTAAGAAAAAATAATTGCTCTCATATGTTGTGTTAATCTGAGATCTTTGAAGTCGCTGATGTAGGCGAGATGGGATAACGACATGATCAGATAAAAATATCTTCTGCTTTCATCATTTTCTCTCCTCCTACTGTAATTTTTCATCAGATAGATTGAAACAAATCCTGATAGATTTCAACAAATGCAGAGCTAATTTCAGATCAGAACACTGCTCTGACTGACTAGTGACAAATATTACCATACTCATTTCAATCCGTGACAACGCAGTGTTCAATAATCCTGTTGACACATCCTCTTTTCTACACACATCCCAAAACAAAAATAAGACAACAAAAAAAAAGATTTATTTAGAAAAATTGTTTGATTCTACTTTGGGAGATGGATGACAATGTCTCATATCATCGGGAAGGATTATGCCGCAGCAAACGTTTGACGATCTTTTTTTCTTTTTTTGTTGTTATTGCTCATTTGCCATTATCACTGCGATGTGACTATGAAGAAGAGACAGACTGGAGAAAGCTACTGATCACATTCAGCCTGAGCTCCTCTGGTGCCTGCTTGATGCAACTATATTCTTTCAAATGTAAAGTGTAAAAAGGCAGAGGAAGATGCTCTTCTTTGTTCTGTCTTCTGGTATTTGCTGTGGTAAAGGTTTCCCAAACCCTCTTTGATCTGTACAGGTAATGACAAAGCAACAACTTTTTGATCACTTAAGTTTGAAATAGACATGCACAGATCGATCGGTGCCGATCAGCCCATCCTTACATATGAAACTGATCTTTCATACCTGCAGGAATTTCTGACAGCCAGCCATTATTGCTTTTTGCTCTGAGACCTAAAACTCAGGGCACTTCATTGGTTGTTTAAGTTAAAACATAAAGATTTTATTGTTCCCAGGTATTGTTCAGTGATTTTCAATAAAATAAGATTGGAACATTGGAGGTATATGCTGTCAGTTATAAAAAAAAATAAATATCAGTATCGGCCCAAGTTGTTGTTATCGGAAGGTCAGGCTTTTTAAAGATCAGTGATTGGCCAGAAAATTGTGATCAGTGAAACCCCTAGTTTGAAACTAAGTTATGAAGATAATGCTCTTTTCATTTACAAACAATACAACAGGTAGGAAAAAGTTTAAGACTTTGTGATTACACTTAAAAAACAATCCAGATTTTTCTTAGTGGTTCAATCAGCTGTTCAGACATTAATTCTCTGTTATCTTGTCATTAAACATGACGTTTCAGCTCGGAGAACAGAAATAAAAGATGTATGTGTTTCTTTTTTTTTTCTTATCTGGCACAGTCAGGGATTCACATAATAAGGAGGAGGTCGTGTTCTGAATGTGGATAAAAAGTATATCATGCACGCCTCTGCACTCTGTCACGCTGCATTTTCTTCATATCCTGTACTGCAACTGACCTCAGGTCAGACTGAGAACCACCATAACGCTGAGTGCAGAGTAATCATAAGCATTACTGTCAACATAAAACAAGAGTTTCAACCCTAACCCATAAAAACATCAGCCGTGGAATAAGAGGGAGAGGGGGTTAACAGGAAAGTGTTTTCAGTGGGAAAAATAGGTGTGTGGGTGAAAGAGGGAGTGAGCGAAAGGAGTGAGTGACTGGACTGAGTTACATGAAGCAAAACAAAAAGAAAAAACAGAGCTGTATAGATTTCTCTGTAGAGATGTAGCTTTTTTGTTTGCAGAGTTTTCTAAAGGTGTGGAATCTGACTGTATGACTGTTAACAAGCCTGCTTTAGACTTCTTCACCGAGCAGATGAACCAATACTTTTACAGTCAGATAAAAGAGAAGAAAATGTTCCAGGTAAGCTTTTAAAAGTATGAATTTACAGCGTATTCGAGCCTGGAGAGCAGGTGCTGACCTTGCCAATGTTAGAGACAGGTTGAGCTTGATTTTCTCTACCTGAGAGGTTTAGTTCAAGGCTTAAAGTTTCCCTGCATGCATCACAAGGTTTACATCAAAACCTTAAAACATACCAGTGATCTTTCACCTGATCTGGTTAATTCATTTGTACAGAAAAATCAAGAAAACATTCACACAAAATAAAAAGATACAAAAGTGAGAGGACCTGGGAGTGAAGCAAACACAGAGATCTGTGGAGGAGAAGGTAGAAGATGGGATGGGAGGAGAGAGCACATAAATGAAAGGTGGAAAATGTAGTCTTTCAGAAACACGTCTCTGCATGCAAACATCCTCTAACACATGCATGCACACACACAGAGGAAGAGACCTGTGCGTACTCACATCTTGGGCTGAACAGGGTCATATCAGGGACGCAACACGACCAGCAGACAGACAGGAGCTGAGGATCTCTCTGCTTTTCTCTTGCAACTCTCGTCTTTAACGTCCTCACTCTTTGCTGTGTGTGTGAGTGTGTGGCTTCAGGCTGCTGCTCCGCTGACTGCTGATGATACTACTGAGTCAGTAACAAACCAGCTAGAGAGGCACTGATGGGATGTACCAAATGTCTTCCTCTGGCAGGGGCAGGGGGGGTGCACCGGGCTGTTCCATCAGCAGGAGCAGAGGCAGGAGGATTGGATGAGGGTGCAGCTGCTTTCCCCTCAGCAACAGGAGCTCAGGGCTTACAAATTCCAGCCAGGCGGAGAGGAAACTGCTGGAGAATGTGCCAGTGTGTGTGTGTGCGCCTGTGTGTGTGTGTCTTAACAGTAATACTGTGCACATGTCAAAGAGCAGGAACCCAAAGACACAGCTGTGCACTTGCTTTACTTCACTCTGAAAATGTACGGATAGAAAGACTTTACACTGAGAAGAAAGAAAACACACTCACACACTGGGATTTTAGGGAGAGGTGGGATTTGAAATGTTTTAACAGGCTCCTTTATCTACCAATTGTTTTTTATCAAAAGAAAGGCATTGTGGGAAATGATAAATGTGTAAGACGCTCACACTTTCCACATTTTTTTTTCTTCTATTTATTTTTTGTGGTTCTTAAGATGACCATCAGGTTTGGCAAAGTAAATGATACCTTTGTTCAGTCCATATTTATGAAAGCTGCAGTTTCAGCTGGCTGTGAAACAGACTGAAAACAATACTGAGGTCTCCCTATAAACTACATAAGCAAGCAAAAACATTAGTCATACGACTAATGACTGATATTGATATCAGTGTTTTATCATGTCTGACATTGTTACTGTACTTGAGTTTGAAACCTTGACTTCAGTACCACTGACTTTCCTGATTTTAATGGACTTCTGACTTCACTTGAAACACTTTATGATTTTTAAAAAATATATATAAATTTTTCCTCTTATATATTTTTTGGAGGGCCAGTTTTTAAATACATATGTCTATGTGCCATCTTTTTTCACAAAAGTTCCTTACCATAAACTGTATTTAGAGTGGACAGCGTGGCTACCCAATTTACCATTGTACGGTTTTAAAGCCAAGATACCCCTATCACAGGTGCAGCCATTGAACCTGACAATCTGAATGGAGCTGGGTGACAAAAATAATTTATATTTTCTTTTTTTCGAGAGTCTAATAACTTCTTGACTCTACCTCCCGACATATTTTACAATCCCTGAAACAAATACACAAGAACGGCAGCGGTCAATCATCGTTAAATGTGACATAAAACCTCTTATAATTACTGAAAACGAAACTCTTCCGAAAAAACCGGGACTTGAATACAAAGCAGCTAAATGATATCATCAAATCACCGCAACAATGGGACTTGAGAAGCATTTTTACAGGGTCTAATAATTTTCCTATCTGGGATGACAGGAGAGACAGAATTTTTGACCTATACTGCAGCCAGCCACCAGGGGGAGCAAGATGACATCCATTTTTTTTTGCAGTCAATGTTCCTAACAGGGTGATTAAAAAGGAACCAGGAATTATTCATCTTAAAGATTTTGACATGAATGTAGCAATGGTAGTGTAAATTTTAAGAACAACTGGAGGAAGACAGGAAGAAGCTCAAACTTTGAAAGTGTGTGTTTTATGCTTTTCCTGTTTCCAACATGGATATAGAAGTATTATTTAGTGATGACACTAAACGTGTGCAGATTTCCAAGCTGCTGCATATTGATGTTACAATCTCTGAATCAGTAAACTGCTTAAAATGGTCAGTTAGCCCGAGAGCATCACAACATCTATAGGAGACTTGCTGAAATGATGAGGTCATAATAATTTGTTGGGCCTGAGTTTGAAGAGGTGGACCTCAAACACCAAGGTCTGCCCATAGCTCTGGCCTCGAGAGTCCTTCAGAGGGCTGGCCAATCAGATGGAAGGGGGTTTGAGGAGCAGGGAGCCTTAAAGAGCAACTCCGGTTTTTTGACACCTGGACCTTATTTATAGGTGTGTGCATGCTCATATACGCACTCAGACAAACATCGTGCAACTCGGAGTCCTTCAGAAGTTATTTAGATCCAATCGATTTTAGCCGCACTTAGCGGGGGCCACGGCAAGGGAGCTTCAGCGCGGGACATAATCTCTGCAAAATTGCTCATTTCAGCTATATTTTTTCATCCATCGCCAGTGTTATCATAAAGTCAGCTCGTCTACCGTCTTCAGACTACGACTTCAAGTTTGACGGTTGTCCTTACCGGTTTGAGCCTGAGTACACGGACGAGGAGCTCCATGAAAGAAGGATGCAGAGGGAGAGAGACGAAGAGCTGGCTCGAGAACAACAAACAGGAGCACGTCCACGACTCAAAGCAAACTGGTGGTGCGCTTGTGGACAGTGTTCGCCTATGGCAACAGAAGAGGAGTGTGTTTGTGATAACGATGGATAGCGATGGATGAAAAAACATAGCTGAAATGAGCGATTTTGCAGAGATTATGTCCCGCGCTGAAGCTCCCTTGCCGTGGCCCCCGCTAAGTGCGGCTAAAATCGGTTGGATCTAAATAACTTCTGAAGGACTCTGAGCTGCACGACGTTTGTCTAAGTGAGTATATGAGCATGTTCACACCTATAAATATGGTCCAGGTGTAAAAAAAAACGGAGTTGCCCTTCAAAGAGAGACAGCAGTTAAAATGAAGAGTTTTCTAAAACACTAGTGTGAGAAAAATAGTGGATTTGTTGTGCTATAAATCATGACTAACAAACAAATTGAGTCAGAATCAACGGCTGATTAATGAGAGACTCAAGGTTCATGTAGTGAATAGTGAAACATCAGTCCTTGTAGTTATGAGGAATTCTTCTATGTTGAGCGAAACTTGACTCAGGCTTAATCACTGAAGACTTAAACCTTTGCAAAACCAGCCGTGAATCTTCTGCTGTGAGGTGGACGGTGAAAAAGACTGATCCCAGATTCTCCTACAGCATCTTTAGAAACATGTGTTGTATATTTCTTGCCTCGTATTCTAACCTGCCAGTGTAATCTACTCCTTTATTGCTCAGTGATTATGTCAGACAAAAAGATTGATGACAATCACAACATTTTCAGTCCGACTGCAGCATGTTTGATGAACTAATGAGCAATTATATGTTTGAAATGCTCAGACAAACAGGGACTTAATCTCCACGCTAAGCCTGAGCCACACTGAATAGGTGAGCTGCATGTAAACAGACTGGAGCCTCTGATAATCTCCAGCAGTATCATTATTTTTGCATAACATTTCCATCCCAGAGTTTCTGATTATAACTAATGCCTCGTTTGGAAATCACACCAAACTAAATCCTTTCCTTACTTTTCGCAGACTGTGCATGCAGATTAATCGTTGTTCCATTTTTGTCGTAGTTGAAGAGAGAATTCACCTGAGGGTGTTTAATCTTTTCTGGCACCCCAGCAGAGGCTTTCATGTGAGTTTAATTAGCTTCTTTAACAACCAACACAGAGTAAGACTGGCTGTAAGCCAAACTTTAATCTTAGTCAACTCGAAAATGATTATTACCTCTTTTCACACTACACTTAACCCAAGCACAATTGCATTATTAAGATGTTAACCCCTGGATAACTGTGCATTCAACCATGTGACAAGGAGATAAATGAGCCCCTGGCCATCGGCATTGTAACAGAAAAATATGACGTGATGAGTTGTTGTTTTTTTTCCCCACTCCACAGCAGAAGATTATTTCTCTGTTTCTATTCATTAATCCATAATGTGGGAATATGACCACTCATATTGTTTGAACACATATTTACACAATGCCACACTGATATGACAAATGTATTGTGTTTGCACAGAAACATAATTAGCCCCAGTCATACTGGCTTTACTGCAGTGCTCACACAGCCTTATTTTGATGCAGCTCTCTCAGCTCTGATGAGGGGTCAGAGTCATAATAAAATATCTACAGACAGTGTGCATCTGTGTATCTGCCATAACACTGTGACCATCTTCCTGATATTGTTGTGATGAGGGCCAAACAATACTGACCGTATGAGACATGGACCAAATTGAACCCCTGTAGCCTCTGTGGATGTGGCATTGACTATGTTCACACGTAGCTGGGTGTTTGGGAAGCCACATGTATTTTGATACATTTAGGCCTGTCGTCTACACGAAACCACAGTTTAACGTCGTTGAAAATGATGGAAACCCCGACCAGAGTGTTTTTGTGGTTTCATGTAGCCGCTGGGAAAATGAGTTTTGGGGTTGTTTTTGCCATTGGTTTTTGAAAATACCTCACTACATGCATACAAGGCCTTGAAAAACCCTGATAATTTCCACCCTATCCCCTGTCACATCCTCTGTGATTCTCTGTTTTCCTTCCTTCAATGGAAGTTCATTTGGTTTGGTCCTTGTAAGTCTTATTCCTTCCATTTTTTTTCTGAGTTTCTCATAGATTTTGATCTTGCCTTGTTATTTTTTGCTCGTCTTTGAGGTTTTGTCACAAATACAGTTTGTCCTCCATCTTTGTCTGTTTTCTGGCTGTAACTGTAAATACAGGAACATCAAAGGTGTTTCATTTACATGTAATGACATTCAGTTTTATTCAACTGTCCCTCTTTAGTCTCAAAGATTTTGTGATCAAACATGTTGAAAAGAACACTCCTTGTTTACCTCAATATTATTTAATGTGGTTAACAAATTGCCCCCAGAAAAATAATCTTGAAATGAGAGCATAGTCTTGTGATAAGGGTAGTTTTACATTCTGACCTAAGTACAGTATGAGAAAAAGTATCAAAACATCTCTTTATGTGAAAGTCAGGTAGTGTTGCAAAGTAAGTGCAGTAGATATTGGCTGGCCAAGAAGTCATTAAATGTTATCATTGTCTAATTTGCATAATTATTTGTTTGCATTGTCATTGCAATTGTCATGGATGTGGAGGAGAGAGGAAAAATGCCGTGGCCAAGTGAAAATTAAAGGAGTTTAATATGTCCAGATGCAACTTAAATGTTTAGAAAAACAAAAGAACCTTTTCTGTTGTTTCTTTCTCTCTGTCTCTCTTTTTTTCTTTTTTGATTAATGTCAAAATATCAACTCTCCTCCTTTATCCTGGACTGGGAGTGGTCAAAGTGACCGAAAAGAGATATGCATTAGGGATGTCCCGATATTACATTTTCACTTCCGATACGATACCGTCTGTCATGTTAGAAAAGGCTTGATTCAGTGATTTTATTCAAACAAAGAACAGTAGTCAGCAACAGTAGGTATGAGGAAAAACTGACCCATCTATTATTAACCAACGGGTAACAGAAATTTTAACATTAAACATAAAAAATACTAGTAATTGAATAAAATAAAGAATAAATTAGAAAACCCAGAAAATAACCTAAATAAATCAAATAAAAACAGCAGGAGCGGAGTCTGGAATGGACTGCTTATATCGGAGTGCTTATATCTGAGATTTTAGATGCATTCCGATACGATACCGATATTTGTTTTTTTTGCTGATATCGGACCAATATCCGATAATAATATCGGACTGGGACACCTCTAATATGCATATGCACAATTCATCTGCATGCAGTAGCCTGCTCTGGCTGCAGCAGGGAGGGACTGATGCTCCAGAGAGGACGACTTGTCCACCTGTGAGTGGTTTGGATAGGGATGGGCCCACAGCAGCACCTGCTGTTTGTTGAGAAGAGTAAGATCAATATGTGCTTTCACATTAGAGTTTCCAAATTTCACAAAAAGACGCTAGATTTGTCTCTTGTTGCTTTTTTGAAAAGTGACTCTAAAGGGGTCTGAAAAGTTACTCAGTTGGCAACACTGCAAATCATCCGTTACACTTTGAGCTTTTCACCTTAAACCAGTTTATATTCATTAGCTCATAAATTTGTTCCTGGTAACATCTCATTGAAGTCTAATACGGCAATGTTCATGTTTGTTGACCTAACAAATGGAGATCTAAACCTCGAAACACTGGCGATAAGTGAGTATGAAAAGTTATAACACTGAAACCAGTTTTCACTGTTTTCCCTGATTTGGCTTAGCCTGGCTAACAACTAGAGAGACACAATCATTTTAATAACACTCCCTTTGGCTTATAAAACTATAATTCCTAGAGATTAAGTGAATAAATGTATTTCTTATTTAGTTCCAGTCAGGGTTTTTTAATAGGTTTTCCAGGCCAGGCTGCATCAAATGAACCAGAATCCAACCTGTCACCACGGCGTGAAATCTGCAGCACTGCCAGAGCTGCTCCTGGAAATTTTGAGCATGTACAGACAGTTCCCTCCATATATATGCAGAAACACACCAAAAAATAAATGTACTAACTATTCATCACTCTATAGACTGTGTGTGTGTATGTGAGTGTGTGGCTGTGTGTGTGAGTGTGTGTGTGAAATCGTAAAGCAGGAGCGTGTGGCTCAGCCATCAGAGGGATTAAAAAGAGAACCAGCAGAGAGGTGTGGGGGCTGAGAGACGGGCGGTGAGGAGCAGAGAAGGAGGTAGAGCCCGGCTCGCTGTGGACCAGCTGACTGACTCACCTACAGAGCCTGGAGGGAGGGCAGGAGCAAGAGCAAGAGCAAGAGAGACAAGAGAAGGAGAAATGAGCCTGCATGCTGAGAAAATGGCTCTAATGTATGAAAGAGTACAAGCATGTTGCTAAATATAGAAATAAAGTGAAAAAGTAAAGAAAGAAGAGAACCAGAAACATAAAGTGCTGGGGAAATGAAATCCATGGGGGGTTAAATTTATATCAAGGTATCGTAGCAGGTATGACGTTCTTCAAGAAGATAATTATTGGAAGCAATTACAGTTGACAAAACTACATGTGATAATTTGCACCTCGAAAAATACAGATGAAGAACCCTACTTCTCAAAAACAACTGCTTTAAAATATATCTGTGTGTGTGTGTGTGTGTGTGTGGTAGGTGCTCCTGTAATAAAGAGTAGCTCTGCATTTATGTAAAAACTTTGCTGTGGGTCTGCAGAAAGGTTTGTTTTAGCTGACATACTCAAGCTGTGCTTAGCCAACTGACAAATTGACCACGTAGCTGAGTATGTTGGCTGTGGGCTATGTGCTGATGATGAACTCTCATGAGGAGGCAGGCGGCCACGCTGAGGTTCAGCAGTCAGCAAGTAATGACTGGAAACAAAGACTAAAGAAAAAAGAAAAAAAAGAGCTTTGTTGGTGTACAGAGATCCAAAAACAGGGATTTCACCCCTGTAGATGTAGAAACTTATTTTAATGATTTGTTTCCCTTTTGTTGGTTGATGCTTCTTTGAAAGACAGAATTATACAAGAGTCCTCAGCCCTCTTTCCACATTGATGCTGGGACCACTCAGTGCTGCTGCATTCAGGAGCAGTATAATTTGAAGTCAAGTCACAGATGACTTGGCTTAAAGATTGAAATGCAAATTGGTTGAAGAGAGAACCTGAAAATAAGATATCAAACGTGAAGAGCTCAGTGTGGGTTTCTGACACTGAACTATGACTGGTGACTGTGAGGAAAGTTCTTTCAGACAGTGAGCTGGAGGAACAGAGAAACATGCTCGCTTATTCTCTGCTCAATTCTTCAGAAACGGAGTCTTACTTTGCTGCCCTGACCTCTTGGATGCTTTTAAATTTGCCTCATTAGCACAAAAACCAACACGAACCAACAACATTTCAACACAATTTACAATGCAGTGACCCATCTGATTCAGATTCTGCATAAAAATGAAAATCATTTTTATTTAACTGGATTAACCACTTTACCCTCAATGAATTCAGGTCTGACTGACCACTCTTTTCAAAAACTGAAGGAGCGTGGCTGTCAACTTCTAGGTAGGGTCTGCAGGAATTTTCGTTACTTGTTGGTAAACACACCATTCAAACTGGTGCTCACCCACAGCCCCTGACCATGACTTGAACACACTCACTAGCCCAGTAACCACTTGTAGCATTGTGTTTCTACGTGGGAGAGACTCAAGAGCTGTGCACCTGACTTAGCATGTTAGCACAAGCTAATCACTGAGTTATTTGGCACATACCTGGTTAGCAGTAAGCCAACTTTCGTCGCACTTCATCCCGAGCTGCTTTTCAAGCTCCCAAAAGCAAGTGAAAGTCATGCCAAGCTTCATCCTTGTTAAGGAAAAAGCATTATCTGTCTGGTGTTTCATTTCACATTGGTTGTTTTCAGTAACGTGCGGTGAGGTCCATGACGAGGGAGGCAGGCAGCCAGCTAAAGTTGAAATTTCTATATGTGTGTGCACTGCTCACATTCGCTAATTCTTTTCCCTCACTTTGGCCCGGACTCCTAGACACTGGTTACCAGCAACGAGCCAAGTAAATAAATGTTAATCAGCTTTCCTATCTACAGTTCGGAGACAGACTGAAGTCCCGTAGTTAACAAGACAAAATGCCAATTAAAACCTGAAACATACGTTCACCTGCATTTCTACAGTATTTACGTCACAGGAGCAAGAGAAAAATACGAACAAAAATAACCGTATCTCAACAACACAAGAACACAGGCCAGGCACCTCCGGTATACTCTATCAAACGTCTGCACTAACAAACTATCGCGAGACCTCAAAGAGGGTGCGGTATTACAACCTGCGGAGGCAGAGAAGCGCTGTGCCTCATTGATGCCCACGTTAATCAGCGTGAGACCTTAGTACGCATGCGCGAACCTGCAAAACGTTGTGATTTCAAGTAAACGGTCTATCTCTCTCTCGGAGTCCCTGCCTCCGACGCGCATTACAAGCATGAAGCCAGCGCGAAACGCTGTCCGTCCCCTCTGTTAGCCTCCCTCTTATTGACAAATCAGCAATTTCCTTTTTTATTTTTTAATTATGACAAATTGTATACGAACAACTAAAAAAATATATTTTTATATACATTTTTTTTTTCTTGTCAGCCTAGGGGAGGCACTGCCTCCCCTGCCTCCCCTGTCCGCACACCACTGGTTGTTTTTCTTTCTCCAAGCTACGTACAATATTATAACCGCTTGAGATAGCTTCTTCCACCCGCTAATCAACACACAAAGTCACTTGTGCACTGGATGCTCTGTGATTGGTTAAAGTAACCATGCTTACTCTCTGCCCAGGAACATCCCGATGCAACCAAAACATCAACATACAGGCAGAGGAGAGGTTTCAAGGCAGACATAGGCTGTTCCCAATGTGAATGGACTAAGCACTGCATACTGCCTACTGCTTTTGCATGTAATATGTAGTATGACTGTTCTATTAAATCTGTTTTGGAGTACACTATGGTTTTCAGGTGATGGCTTTTGTTTTGCCTTTGTTATTTATTTATTTATTTATAAATGTACAACACAAACTTTATGTAGATCTTGGCATTTTAGTTATTTTTTAATCATATCATAGCAGAATCATCATATTTGATTTATATCATTACTGAAAATAAATCTGGAAGGGATTTTTGTTTTTGCAGCTGATGGAAAAACTACTCCTATTTAATCCACGAATGGTTTAAGAAGGGAATTAGTGGTTTATATGGGTTTTAATGAGTTTGTAGAAGTAAACACCTCTTTTATAACTGGAAGTAACAAGACTTACACGTGTTTCTTATGCATCACTTCACTTCTATCTCGCAGGCCGTCTAACGAAAGTGTTGTTGTATCGTAGTTGTAATGCTGTAATGCCGACTCATTCCACTAGATGGCGGTTATTTCACCCAAACCTGCTGCCTGCATAGGCTAACAGCGTTAGCACTGTGCATTATGGGAAACAGTATGCCAGGTAGACTGGTCCGTTGCATACTTAGAAATCCTCCTGGGTCAGCAGGACATCTGTTTTTTTTTTGGCATACTGCAGATTTTAGAGTTTTCACATACTACCTACTACAGACTGAATTTCAACCAAAATAGTAGGCACTGGTAGTGTAGTTGGTGGTTTGGAAAACAGCCATAGACATTGAGAGACATGAACAGAGGCCTGTAGGAGACAATTGAGCAGGACTGTTCCTGTAAAAGTTGATTCACTATTTTTGAGGAAAATCCTGCTGACTCTTTAAAGAGGGAGTATTGTAATTTTATGGCCTCATACTGCCCCTTTGGTGCCATTGTATTAACTTTACATAGTTCATAGCTTTAAAAATGTGCTCATTATTTCATTTCACGAAGATGTGAAGATCCCAGCATTTTTTTAATACCTCCCCTTTGAACACTATTTCTTCTTTGCTTTTTGGGAAATTAAAACAAACTGTTTGTATGTGTTCCTCTACCTGCATTGCACTGCATGTGGGTATGTGGGCTTTGAAATAGATTAAAAAACACATGAATAAGCAAACAATGCGTGATTCTGATGGTGAAATTGGAGCACAGTCTTTTTGAACTCTTACTGAAGCAAACATTGCAGAAAAAATGGTGTGATTGGTGCTTGCTCACTGTAATGTGAAGTCACTCTTTATTCAACAAAGGCATATTAGGATGCACTCCCATGCTGGCACAGTGGCCACTGTTTAGAATAATAGTGTGTTACATTATTCCTGCTGTCATGTGGGGCTGTTTCTACTGAATGTGAGAAGACTGCAGAACTCATCTGGGTCTGCATGTTTGGATATACGCTCATGTGATCAAAACGTCTGCAGAGGTGAAAGTGAATCCTGATTTCAGACATTTCACAGATGCCTCTGACCAGCCCAAACTTCAGTAGTTTAGAACAACACCTTTGAAAAGTCTACAGTTTATCTAACCATGTTGTCCTTCTGCCTCAAACATAGTTGTTCAGGCAGATGTTAGTGATTTGTTTTTCATGAAGACATCCAACCTGATTTATAAAAGTTTATCACCTGGACCTTCAAATTTAAAAAAATAATAATGATAATAACAGTTCATGTTGGCAGCTGTAAGAGCAGGAGCGTCTCTGGGACTATTTAAAATCTCTGAAGCTTACTAGTCTTTATCCCGCCTTTGCACAAATGGCTCTTCATGGTGATAACAGCATTATCTGTTCCAGGTTTCCTTTTTTTTCTCAAGCTTCAAAGCCATTTTGGAGCCCTGAAGAGGTCTCTTTAAAAAACAAGCCACAAAGAACAAAGAGCCATAAAGCTCTGTGGACACAGGCAAGGTTTCAAGGCTGTAATTGGTCCACATCGACGGCATCGCAAGACACAAGTTAATCAGGGTAGGTGACAGACAGCCCAAATAACACTTGAGCAAAGACAGGTAGAATTTCCTCTTTTTGTTGATTTATTAGTTAAAAAAGGTGCTACTCACAGTTCTTCCCAAATAGGTGACACCAAAAGTTTAAGTGTTTATTTCACCAACATTTTGTGGCTCATTGAAGTGCAATGAGTGCTCCACAGACTCCCTCTGGCAGAACTCAAACTCGCCAAATCCTGCAGAGCAGATAAATCTCTTGTTGTCCTTGCCACCAGCACTTGTGGGTTTCTAATGCAGAACTTTCCTGAGGTGGAGTCAGTTGAACACTTCAAACATTGGGACAAGAAAGCATCTTTTGCGCAACATATTTTCTTCTAGTCAACCTGAGTATAGCTCCCATTTAGAGGTGGAGTCAGCGTTGTGGGAGAAAACGAGTGGAGAGGTTGTTTATTAATAAATTAGACCCGCCTCTCCCTTCATACCCCACCCCTGGCTCCACGCCAAAAGATGGTGGACGTGCATTGTCATGGAATCGACTGTAGAAACTGCGTAGCTGACCAACATGGCAGAGGCTGGACCTGCGATCGAGGTTCAGTTCGCAATAAATATGTGAAGCCGTATTTATTGCTTTGAAAGTAGTAGTAGTAGTATGACGAGTTTTAGTAGTACTGTAGCAAAAGATAATATAATATTTAGATATATAAATAACTAAAATAATTCTGCTCTGTTAAATCGCTGAGTTCCCTCCACAGTCGGAAAGCCACACCAGTATTGACAAGGGTCTTCCCTCTATTATGGTCATAGACCTTCTTTTTCACTTTATGCTCCTCTGTCCGTTTTCTTTTGGGCTGTTTTTCGGCCATTGCTACTGTTGGTATCGTACTGCTTTCTTACGCTAACTGCGCACACTACGCAACATACTACTCCTCCTCCCCCCTCTGTCTGATCTGTGCATGAGTATGATCCGCTCCCTGGGTGTGTGGGGGTGTACCCTGTTTTGGTGGCTCAGTCCGAGCCACAGTATTTACCTGCTGAAATTCAGAGCTGAGATTGTTTATTGAAACCGGACTTTTTTTTCAACATGCTGTCAGTGATGATATCTTGTGGATTGAGAGGAGAAATACAGCAAATTTGACAATTGGTGCAGATTAGACGATCGCTGACTACACCTTTAACATCTTGAAAGTCACAGGAAGTTCTTTCTAAATGAAAACCATCAGAGGAGAGTGGAGTGAATCTCAATCAGTGCCTTTCTTGCTGAATGTAAACAGGGCTATCTGCAGCTTTGTGATTTCTATTATTTAAATAATTTTCACATTGAGGTTTCAAATCTTCAGGATCTCAATGCAGCAAGCAGCAGATGCTCCAAATCCTTCTCACAGGAGTGTTTTCCTGATGCTTGTGATCATGTAAATATAAGACTGATTTTCTTGAATTGCATTTTTAAAAGAAGTCCATGTTCAACTGCACTTTACTTTTCCAACCTATCTCTCATTTTCCAGCTGTTCTTTCTCAGCACTTTGTAAGTTTCTCATCTCTTGTCCTTTTTTCTACAATATGTTTGTTCAGTCTATCTTATTCTCTTGCCTCTGAAATCATTGCTGAAAGAAACATCACAAAAATACCATGGAGTATCTGAGGTTTTAGGCCCTCTCCTTTCCAAAAAAAAAAAAAAAATCAGTTAGGGTTTTCTTCATGGTTTTTAGCTATATGGTGGCACACTCCTGGTGCATCTTTAGATGAAATAATACATGCACAATCTTTGAGCCCTCCAAATCCTTCCACAGAGCAAGTTTGGCAGAATAAAGCTCTTCCACTAAAGCTACTGGTGCAGAGCACGCCTGTTCTGGTACAGTGGAGGCTGCAGAGACGTCCCTTGACTGGAAAGGCAACAGCCTGTACACTTTCTTTCAAAGATCATCCCTTCTTCTTAGAGGTCAGATGTCGGATCTCTCGGGTAACAAAAAAAAAGGAACAATACATGGTTTTTAACATGAGTCATTTAACAGAGCACAGGTTAAAAACGTCAAATGATAAACTATTTTCATTAATCTATTCAATATCAACTTGTGATGCTTATTGGAGCTAAATTAATAATATATATTATATTTTTATTTTTAGACATTGCATAAGTTAGAAAAACTTCAATTTGAACCTGACAGAGACAGTTTTAGGAGCTCAGAAAGCACAGAGGCATGAGGATAGTATAGGGGAGTACAGCACGGCCATGTGGGATTTGGGACGGAGATAGCGCTGCCTTCTCGGGGCAAAGAAATGGAATCTGGTTGGAGTAATGTGGTTATACAGCAGATTCAGAAGCAGGTGAATGTATCTAGATGTGCAGCAGTAGTCTCTCAGGAAAGGCAGGGTCAGTGGATAAGTTTGGAAAGTGAAGAAAAGAAGAAACTTAGCTGGAGGGAAGGTGAGGTATGGAGGCAGTCTGGATTAAATACAACCTTGGAGCTATTTTTTTTTATAAACCTTTATCTCCCCAAAATCTCAGTAAAAGGAAAAGCAGTGACCCAACATGGCCTCTGTGTTTGGGTTTAACCTCACTTTGGCACATTGTGTCAGGGGGTAATACAGGCCTTTTCTTTAAGATGATACAGCTCGAAACTAAGAAGTGTTATGTTAGCAACCAAGGGTAGAAAGAAAATAAGCTACTGGAGGAAAGTACAAGATCTGTGTTTCTTTTTTTCTGTGAAAGTGACCAGGTAAGCACAAAAAACCCGAACACACATAATAACGAGCTGATAAAGGCAGGGAGGAAGTGGAGCTACAGCCTGCCTCCCACTGGTGCTGTGTTACATGAAGTGCGCTGCATACTCTGCACTTATTGAAACAGAGCACAAAATACAGACACTACAATCCCATTTCCCATTTGATGACGATTGAGTGCGAGAAGTGTCCATCGTTACACACTCAACTTTTTGACTGTTTGACTGCACTAGCTGAACACACTCACACACTCAAAACAGTAAGTGCAGAAGTATGCAATTTGGAAAACAAGATCAATTTTAGTTGTCACAAACCCAGGACGTTTACTCAGAGTAGTTTGTAGCTGCTGTTAGCGCCAACAGTTGGACATCACTTAACTCACTATCTGTTCCTTCCCTAGCTCCAATTTACAAGACAAACTTTATAAAATTCAAGCAGGGAAAGAAACGACCTTAAAGTTCTGCAGCTCTGTGCATTTCCTCCAGTTTGGTATTAATCACAGCTGTAATTAGCTGTCTGCAGGTCTACAGCCCACTGTGCAGCACTGTGCTGTGCGCTCATATCCTGACAGTGCTAATATCTATCCACGTGTATGATGAGCTGTGAGGAACTGGAAAGTCCTCACCAGGTTCTTGTAGAGAGGATTCATAATAGATAGGACATGTTTCAGACACTCTGGCAAGGCTGCTCTGTGCAAGGACTGAGCCACAAACAGCCTTATGCCGCCCGAAAGAGCATCTGAAAAACAACGAGCTGTGGTTTCAAAAGTGTGACAGGAGAGTGTGTGAAAGCTTTGGAGATCACAATCAATGCCTGCTGCCCTCCATGGTAATCCACCTCCACGGGCCCTGCCTGGCTGTTCCCTACGACCTCATCCTCGGCCCCCCGAACCCCCAAACCCCTGACCCCCCGACCCATGTTCCCAGAGGTGTCCCCAGGGATAATGAAGGGGTCGAGGAAAGAGAGAACCGCAGAGAACTTTCATCTTTTCCCTGGCTCTGTCCCTGCCCCGCTCCTCCCTCCTCTCTATCAGGCTCAAAACTCCACTGAGGAAAACAGTCGGACTCAGTGATAGCCTGTGCAGGCAAATCCAGCTGGAAACGAATACTTACAGAATTTACCTTCAAAACCTGTCTCCTCAGCGACTTTCACCCAAGCCTGCTGCTTTTTTTCTGGTCTCGTCGTATCGTATAACTCTGGATGATGACACACCACACAGATTATTTTCTCCTCCATCTTCCAGTGGGGTTGGAGTCTGAGCAGGTGGGGGTCCCCCCCCCCCCAGTGTCATCAAATCAATAACATCGTGGGGGAATGTCATCGCTGATTGGCGGCCATGGCAAGCCTTCACGCGAATTCGTGTCGAAAGATCAATATTTTCAACTCAACCGAATTCGCATCTAATGCCTAAACGCGCTAACGCTCCAAATGCGCAATTTGAGGCTCCCCTCGAAAACGAGATTACTTATCTCAAGGGGCTATTCCTCGAAATTAAGAACTGTTAAAGGAATTTGCGCAAACGCGTCCAACGTGCCGTCCGAGGCGAATCAGCGTCGAAACGCGTCTTTGCATTGACTTAGTATGTAATCTCGCCGCAAATCCGCGTTTGGTGTGGCCGTACTATTAGAATAATTTGGTCCCTGTACAATAAAAATAGTGGCAGAAGAGTTAAACAGACTTCATGTTCAGATATGCTTTCCTGGATCAGCCAGAGCTGGGATTATTGTCTTATAACCGAAGAGTTAAAGCATATTAACTACATGGCACTCTTAGCACCAGTGTTTGCGTTTCTTGTGCTTTCTGCACTGAGGCTCCACTTTGCTCTTAACCAATAAACACCAACAACACAAGTGCACACTGATGCATTTTGCTTTGCAGGAAGGCGTGTGGAGCACTTAACCGTTTGCACATGCTTTGAGAATTGAAACAATATCTTTCTGGCTCATTATCACAGATTTAGCGATTTAGGATAAACCGTGCAGTCCTTTAGTGAATGAGGCTTATATGTTCTGTGAAGCTCACTGAGCAGAGGGAGCATGCAGCAGAAAATGCTTGTGAGAGGAGAAAAGCATTGATAAAAAGAGCTGGCGACAGAATCGGTGGCTGGAAATCAAAGGTTTTGTGTTTTGGTAGATGCTTTTGACTGTTCAATGAACAAGGTTCAATGAACAAGGTTCAAGAGGGAGAAACAAGCAGGAAAAGACAAAAATGAGAGGCAAAAAATTAGGTCATCATTTTGGTGAAAAAATTGTGCATCTGGATATCGGATGAAAAAAAAATGTCCAACCAGGTTCTGTTACAGGAAGCCAATAACTTTTTTTTGTCTTTTCAGGTTAGAGAGCTTTACAAGGTAAACATGGTGGGGTTTCAGGTTTTCAACCATGTTTTATAACTTACTGATGTCATCTACCAAAAGAGCAGAGCAAGATAAATAGACAAGAAAAAGAAGTTACGAGACAGCTGGACTGCTGACTGGACATCATCTGTTTGGCGTGTTGATCTCACAAGCGATTCAACCACCAACAAAACAACAACAACACCAACACAACAATAATTATGATAATAATAATAATAAGTTATCCCTGAAGTGTTTTTTAAATTTTCCTTTACAGTTACACTCCAGGACCAATTTGTTTGAACAGTTTGCAAGGCTGTTTGAGACTTCATTGTCCGTTCCTATTCCACATTCCTCAGTCAACAAGGATAAGGAGGAGTAATGAATCAGATACCTTTATAGGTTCAGACACAAATCCATCTATAGTACCGAGTACCCATTCACATAAAAAGATCAAAAGATACCATGTATAGGTACCTAAACACCAGTGGCGACTGCTGGTCAGTCAAGAAGGGGAAGCTCCGTTTTTTCCGGCCACATCATATATTTGTTTATTTATTTAAATGTAAATTCTACCCTCTGTTCCTTTTCAAGAAAATGATCTGTGACCCTGTCGTACCAACCAGGAGTTTTTTCCAGGGATTTTACCAGTGTTCTCTCAATGGCCAGCAGAGCTGGACTGCTTAAACGGCCTTGGCCCATTATGTTGCAGGTGTAAGACTTGAGCCACTTTGAACAGTAGAAGCTCCTCTCTACACCTGTAGGCTGTAAGTGTGAGTGACAGGGGGAGAAGCTCAGCAACTGTAGCTGTAGCTGCTTATTGGTGAAAAGAGACAAAACAATTTAACACAATGCTCGTCATTTTTAAGAAAAGTAAACTTGCTGGGTATTAATAAAGCTTCCGGATCAGTCCAGAACAACTCAGAAGATGCTCTGGTGGAGGGTTATACTTCAAGATCGCTGACTGGTTCATTTCACTGTCAATCAAAAAGGGATTCGGCCTCAGACAGATCATCCAATCATCATGCAGAAGCCCAGTGCCTCATAGACCATAGACCCATAGCTGAGCGTCCGATGGGCGGGACAAAGCCCAGCGTTTATCCAATGACCGTCCAGTTTCCACAGTAGAACAACCCACTCTACACTTCCACGCTGAAGTCAGAAGCGCTGAGACGCTGCGAGGATAAATGAGAAGGAGGTGGAGCCAGTTACCTGTGATAGGTAGCTGATTCTGAACAAAAGATGCAGGAATTCTTGCGCATATTTTGTCAATGAAATGTACACACAGCAGTACATATCACCACTTTCTTGCATTTTAGGGAATGCTGAGCTTCCCTTGCAGTCTTAGAGCAATCACCACTGCTAAACACATCCTTGTGACTGTGAGAGAGTGGAAGAGTAGGCGATTTTCCATGCTGGACATAAACACAGCATCGCAAGCTTATATATTGAAGTCTAAACATGTTGAAATGAAAAACTTTGGGATTTTATTATTTAACAAATTTATATTCATTACCACATAAACACATACAAAAATACAGAAAAATGGTACCACTGAGTGCTGATACTGATTGCCAGGTTGCGAGCATCAGTATCATAGCGTTTCAAATGTGAAAAGTACCCATCCCTAACCTGATGAGAAACACACGATCACTCCACCTTTATTTATAGAGCACATTTAAAACAACTAAAGTTGACCAAAGTGTTGTACAGATAAAAAGCAGTAAAAATAACAGGACACAATACTAAGATACATGAAAACATAAAATCAGAGCAAATATAAAATGAAATAGAATAGAATAAAATAAATTAGAATTAAATAAAAATTACGCCAGATGACCATTCAAACTTTAATCAAGAGCAAGGGAGAAGAGGTGAGTCTTGAAGAAAGACTTAAAAACCTTGATTGACCCCGCAGAGCAGATATGTAAAGGCAAGATGTTCCACAGCCAGGGGCAGCCGACACAAAAGCTCTGTCACCTTTAGTTTTAAGTCTGGTGTGGGAGTTATCCTGCAAAACTCAGAAATAATTCAACCTGATGCTTCTAAATTTGTGCAGGACCCTGTAAGACACAGATTTTTCTATGTACCTGCAGAAACTGATACAACAGCAGCAGGAGTTTCATGTCCTTCCAATGATCCCAAGACACAAGCTTACTGGTATCATTAGGAGCCCTGAAGACGATAGTTGGAGCAACACTGGGGGGATTATTCACAGACTTCTTCTGTAAAGCAAGTGTCCTTTTCTTAAGCAGCAAAAAAGAAATTAAAGAGGATTTCAGGCTACTGGAGAGACAGCTTTATGCCGTTGATATTATCAGAAGCTCAATAAAAACATGCCTTTGTTCCCTGAGCCATCTTCTTCGAAGTCAAGGTTAAAGTGTTGCACTGTCAACACCACTGCTTTTATAATCCTGGAAAGGTTTCTTCTCAAGAGATGTGAGTTTAGATTCTCACTTAGCTAGACAGTTATTTACTTAAAAAAAAAAAAAAAATTTAAAACAGTCCTGAGTTCTTGTGGGGTGTAGCACTTAAAAGCTGTGGAAGGGAGGGGAAATGTAACAACTTGCAAACAAAATGAACCTGATTTTGGAGTCTTTCACTGATGGTGGCTAAATTGTTGGTTATCGATCATGCTTTACATAATTTACCCAGACATCCCAGGGTAATTTAAGGATGCTGGAGGAGAGAAACTAATCTGGAGGATTTGGGGGGGTCTTGGAAGGATTTAATCCAACTGTGTGTAAATTAAGCACAAAAAAATAAGGAAATCTGTGTTTGGTGGATTATTTCTTTGTTGTGACAAAGCTTTTTGGCTATAAATCCTATATTATTAGTAAGCCTTAGTTCTTGTTAAAATGTTGCCACATTTGTGAGACATGTATTTGTAGAATGAGCAGCAGAGCTGGGTGTGAGGGTTGCACCCAGGAAAAATTTGCCAAATCTTCTCTGCGAATGTCACACTGTGTATTCAACCATTGATGCTTGTTTGGTGGATTGGATGCTTGTGTGGTGATTCTTGTGTTTTTTACTTGTTTGGAGTTAGTAGGGGTATGGAGGTGAACGTTGTCACCATAAAGGATAGAGTTCGGTCCCAGACGTTTGAGATATGCTACTGCCACTGGGTGCAGATTCCCCTCTAGATTTCTCTTTGCATTAAGATTGACTCCAATGATGACAAGCCTTGTTTTTCCAGTGATGGAGATGCCTCCACACACCACCACACTGTCTCTATCACTGTTACTCTCTGTGTCTTTTCTACACTTCTACTTCGAGAAGTTGCACTTCGAATCAAAGCTCTAGTGCTGCTGGGACCTGTAGTCACCTCACATACACTCACCGGCCACTTTATTAGGCACACCTGTCCAACTGCTCATAAACACAAATGTCTAATTAGCCAATCACATGGCAGCAACTCAATGCATTTAGGTATGTAGACATGGTCAAACCGAGCATCAGAATGGGGAAGAAAGGTGATTTAAGTGACTTTGGACATAGCATGATTGTTGGTGCCAGATGGGCTGGTCTGAGTATTTCAGAAACTGCTGATCTACTGGGATTTTAACCCCCAACCATCTCTAGGGTTTACAGAGAATGGTCCTGAAAAGATAAAATATCCAGTGAGCGGTGGTTCTGTTGATGCCAGAGGTCAGAGGAGAATGGACAGACTGGTTGGAGCTGATAGAAAGGCAACAGTAACTCAAATAACCACTGGTTACAACCGAGGTCTGCAGAAGAGCATCTCTGAACACAACACGTCCAACCTTGAGGCAGATGGGCTACAGCAGCAGAAGACCACACCGGGTGACCCTCCTGTCAGCTAAGAACAGGAAACTGAGGCTACAATTCACACAGGCTCACCAAAACTGGACAATAGAAGATTGGAAAAACGTTGCCTGGTCTGAAGAGTCTGGATTTCTGCTCCACATTCAGATGGTAGGGTCAGAATTTGGCATCAACAACATGAAAGCATGGATCCATCCTGCCTTGTATCAACAGTTCAGGCTGCTCGTGGTGTAATGGTGTGGGGGATATTTTCTTGGCTCACTCTGGGCCCCTTAGGTACCAACTGAGCATGGTTTAAAGTCCACAGCCTACCTGAGTATTGTTGCTGACCATGTCCATCCCTTAATGAGCACAGTGTACCCATCTTCTGATGGCTACTTCCAGCAGGATAACGCTCCATGTCATAAAACTGGAATCATCTCAGACTGGTTTCTTCAACATGACAATGAGTTCCCTGTACTCAAATGTCCTCCACAGTCCCCAGATCTCAATCCAATAGAGCACCTTTGGGATGTGGTGGAACAGGAGATTCTCATCATGGATGTTCAGCCGACAAATCTGCAGCAACTGTGTGATGCTATCATGTCACTATGAACCAAACTCTCTGAGGAATGTTTCCAGTACCTTGTTGAATCTATGCCACCAAGGATTAAGGCAACTCTGAAGGCAAAAGAGGGTCCACACTGGTACTAGCAAGGTGTACTTAATAAAGTGGCCGGAGAGTGTAGTTCTCCATAGGGATGCTAACTTTTAGTCTATACTGGTGAAATCATTCAGGTTGGATTGTTGCAGCTTGAAGCACTAAGGACTGTTTACTACCATGATCTGCAGATCTAGTCCACAAAGCACACTGTGCTAATAATGAAGACAAACGGGCCTGAAGGGACATTTTTACCTCAGATGAACACATTAAAGCAAACAGCACTGGGGATGCTTGTTGCTCTGCAGCACAGTTTGGGTTGTATTGTTCCCTTTTGTGCACTTTGGGAAATGGATGGAGCTGTTTTGTCTAATTTGGGTAAAAGCTGCACAACCCTTTCAGGAATCGGGCCTTAAATTTTGTGATCATGACCACGGTGATGTAAATTTCATTAGATGGTTAAGTTTCATTAGAAAAACGACACACAGGGGAATCCATCTGATGTTGGACCTTGTTTGAAGTTAAAGTGATAATTCTGAGGTGATGAGAAGCAAACACGTCCTTGTTAGACCCTCCTCTCCTGATTATCCCCTCTTAGTGTTCACACCCAGACAGACAGAGCCGAGCAGCAGTAACAATGAAAATCAGTGTTCACTGAGGTATTACTGTATCTTGACATGATAATCTTCTTTTTAAATGCAACACTGCACTCTTTTCCCCAACATAGAGCACAGCAGACAGCTCATACATTATCATTGAGTGCCTTTTCTCTTCCCTTCCCCATCGCTCTCTCTTTCTGTCACACCCGCTGACTCCCCCCTCACGCAGCCCTCACCCGCCACTCTCCCTGGCTGGAGTGTCTCAGTGTGAAAACCTCATTATGTTCTGCTACTGGACCTGCAAACTCAATTGGACAGCAAGCTACAGTCCAGGTCTGATCCAGCGTGTTCCTGCATCGTGTGGGTGTGGGTTTTGATGGCTGTGCATACATGCTTCTGTGTGTTTGTGTGTGTGTGTGTGTGTGTGTGTGTGTGTGTGTGTGTGTGTGTGTGTGTGTGTGTATTCAGGTACCTGGATGTGTGATCAGTGGTGAAGGGCTCAATCAGTGTGAAAGAGTCCAGATGGCAAAAGTTCCCACTTTTTTGGAGCATTAGGTAACGGCGGCAGCAGCATGAATTGGCACGGGTGATTATCGGAGGCCTGCAGCCAGATACATATTTCACAGCCTTTAAGTGGCACCTCATTCATTCTGCTCTGCAGCAGGCTCACAGATAGGGCTGTTAACAGAGTTCCTTGTTTATAAATAACTTTTTTAAGCACAGCTGTTTTTTTTTTAATCAAGAATGTGTAGCATGTTTAAATCTCTGCTGAGGAAAAATGTGATTCTTTTTTTTTCTTTAAAGGTTGTCCAAAGTGTGATCCCTCCATTGTTTTCCAATGATGAATATTAAAAAGAAACCCTGCAGCTCAAACTTTTTCCTTCCCTTTCTGAAAGTGATGACCAGCAAACAGTGCGATAAAACACCAGATTTGACTGTTTCTGTTGCTGGGATTCAGATTTGATGCTGGCTTCTTTCACGTGTCTCCTCAGTCCTGTCTGATCTCAGCTTTGGACCAGGCCCCCTCTCCTTGGACTACACTGGGACACAGAACACACACACACACACAGACCGACTATACGTCCAGTCCAAATTTCTGTGGTACAGCACAAAGACAAACTGGCTTCACAACGTACAGATTCCTCAGAGGATAATCTAATTTATTACCGGCCATCCTCTGAGCGGCAATTAGAAGGATTCAATTATGCTGATAGATAGTGAGAGCGTAGAACTCGGTTAACTTTGCATTAGCACCTTTTCCCCTGCCTCATGCAATGAGACAGACACAATAGAGAGTGGCTGATCTGAGTCGCATTCTCAAACAGCCCCATTCATCATCCCCCTCAGCCTATCTGCCCGTGTCAGGGACAGTCTTGTTCACCCAGACTGCCCAGCTGAGACACAAAAAATTCCCTCTTAACTTGCCTCGTTTCTCTCTCATTCAGGGTCAGAACCACAGAAAAACACTTTAAAAAATTAATGAAAATAAAAATTAAAGTATTCAAAGAACATGAAAACTAGTTTAAATGAAGACATGACATAATATGTTGCAAGATTTTAGGCACTTAGTATGTTGAATGTTACCTTTCAATTCGGTTCTCTTCTTTTAAAGCAACAGAAAAAAAAAACGTTTTTTATGCACTAACACTCTGTCCTGCCAAGCAGTTCACATGTTCTCAAACTGTTGTGTTTACAAATACAGTTCTCAACACTCAACCGTGGTTGCCAGTCACCTACCAAGCAGAGCTATCGTAGCCTCGCTACTCATTTTATTAAACTCTCTTGACTCTCAAGTTTGAACAAAGCGGCAACCTCCAATCTAAGAATATGAGACAATGCAGAAGTGCTAAAATCTGCTGTTTCTCGAGTGGCCGCTTGAGGCTGGCTCCAGACCTACAAGAAGTCACATACACACCAAATGCCCCCAAAAAAAGTTTTCACAGCAGAAATTAACCTACCGTATTTTCCGCACCACAAGGCGCACCTTAAAGCCTTCAGTTTTCTCAAAAGCCGACAGTGTGCCTTATAATCCCATGTGCCTTATATATGGAGCGATATTGATTAATCATGGCTACTGTAGTCAGGGGGCGTCGTTGGAGTAACAGCGGTAATCATTAAGAACCTGTAAAGAGGAATTCTGCTAAGTGCTAACATTAGCTCACAGGCTGGCCCGAGCTTCTTCTCTTGTTTATCGTTAGAGCAATACAGCGCCCCCCAAAGGTCTGGCATTTGAACTGATCTCTGGAAACGGCTTTTGTGGACAGCAGAAACAGCTTCGTCTTTACAGCGTCTTTACTTTTTTTTTTAAACTGCACAGAAAATAGTTCGATAGGAAAATGTGCGGCTCCGTGTGGATGTAGCCTGAGTTTGACTAATTTATTGACTGTTTTGTTGACATTCCCTTTAGCACAGCTCCATCTAGTGGATGCATAACGCAACCCCAGCCACTACTATAGCTTATTCTATGCGCCTTATAATGCGGTGCGCCCTATATATGAAAACAGTTTTCAAATAGGCCGGTCATTGAAGGTGTGCTCTACATTACTACTACTATAGTAGTAGTGTGGAAAATACGGTATTTACAGCCTGGTTCAAAAAGCATCTCCTGTCTGAGGCGCTTACTTTACTATTGGCACACACTGTATGGGGTGAATTTTTTTTCTAAGTTGGCCGTTTAGAGGATAGCTGTGCCCAATCAGAGGCACAGCTCAGGGTCAAGTGACCGACAGGCGTACTATAGTTGTATGCGAAGCCCCAGCCCCACTACCAATATGGCTGCTATCCTTGGGTAACATCAGGGAGACAATGTCCATGTTTTATACAGTCTATGGTTTGAACAGACCACTGCAGAATAGCTGCTGCATGTGGGTTGAAATGAACATTATCAAAAACAATTTAGTCCCTATGTTAGCCTTTAGCTCATGTTTTAATTGTTCACTCTCCCGTTTAGCTTTCTTCTACTCTTCTGTCCTTTTTCTGTCAGACAGTCTAGCTCTAGTGTCCACCATCACAACAAAATTAATCACAGTAATTGTTTTCAGCACTTGTCAGCCAGCATGGTGTCCTCAAAGAGACTCAGACATGCTGTAAATCAGTCTGGCCCTGCTAGACCTGATCAGGAAAGCTAAGAAGTAGCATTTAGAAATAACCTATGTTGGTGCTAATATTCTCATTTTAAAGTGTGGATTACAATCAGGCATATATCTAGAAGAGAGACTTTTTCAACATCACTTAGAAACTCTTCACAGCCCCTTTACAAACAAATAAAGCTCATTTTAGACTTTGAATTGTTAAAAACAGCCACGAACATGGCTCTACAGCAAGGATAGGAAACCGTTTCCATGACTGGTGCCACTTTAAAATACACCCATGCCCAAAGTGCCAATACTTAATTCTTTCATAAAATCATCAACAGTTGACAGGAAAGTCTCCTTTATGTATTCCCTGTCCGCGAATGGTTTCCATGCTTTGCTATGCAGTGAGAAACTGTATAACTTCCCTCCGTTGCCTGGTTTTTAACAGTGCAGGAAGTTTTGAATGTGTTGCTCTATTTATAGTGTGCTTAATTTCTTGAGAAGTCTTAAATAGATTACAATGCGATAGTTTCGTTATTATTTATTTTGTCCTCTGCCTCCATGTAATTATTGACTGCGTGCCTTAGATTGCCCGCCCCTGCTCTGCAGCCTATTGAAAACATAACAGCAGATTTGACTAGGAAAACATGCAGAAAGTAGCCTAAAGTCCTTATTTACTAACCTGATTTACCTCCCCCTGTGTTTTAATTTTTTCCCCCAAATTTATTGTAAATTGTAAAAAAAATGGTACCCAATAGACAAACATATAAAGAAATTAATCATTTAATTTAAAACCTTTAACTCAACCTGTGGAGATTTTTCACTGAGTATAACAGACGTTAGCTGTCAGGCAGATCACACTTCCCTTGATGTGTGCCATTAAGATAAGCATAAATAATGACCTCATGGCTTTTCTCAGCATCTAGTTTCCTGTTATTTCCTGCAGCCTAAAACTGACGAGGCACAAGATAATTAGTGAATATTAAACTTATTAGTCTACTCTCTTTTCTTCTTTTTCAAAAGCATTGTGCTCATTTCAGGCCTGTGTTAACACACCTGGCACATCAGTCACACTGTGAATGTCTCCATGTACTGTGATGAAATCAAAGCAGAGCATTAATTCACCAAAATGACGAGACAATTATTCCGGTACAAATTAGATGTGTGTGTGTGTGTGTGTGTGTGTTATGTTGTTGGGTAAATACTGGGGTGTTCTGTCAATGATGAAATGATATAATAAGACAGTAAATACCACGTTCTGTGCAAGCTTGACTGACACCCCTAACAGCCTGTGCTGACTTTTCAAGGTATATTAAATGTTAAAGGTTGGTTGCTGAAAAAAATTGGTGAGGAAATTGAATGAAATCAACAAATTGTGACACTGAGCACAAGCTGAAACAGATGATAGCTGTGAGACAATTCACACTCCTTTCAATAGTGCCATTGAGGTAAGAATAAATAATGACTTCATGGCTTTTTGGCACCGTTTCCTGTTATTTTCTGACATGAAATAATATAATTACTGAATATTATTCTTGTTTTTCTGCCATCCTTTCTTCTTTTTCAAAAGCTTCATATGTTTTAGGGCTGATTCAAGGTCAGTCAGTCTTGTTTTCCACTTGCCTCATGTCGCAGCATTATGCAAGCTAATGGTCTAATGATGCATTTCCTCATCTCCTCTATTAGCTGGGCATGATTACCAGGCAGCGCGCCGACGTCGATGCTTTGGGATTATTTCAGGCTTCATGGAGCTGTAGGCTTTGTGTTGGAAACTGACAAACAAAAAAAAAAAACACTACTCATAGTGTAAGTGGTCTTCTGCTGTTTGAAAGCAGCATTTGTCAAACGTCCTGATTCCTGCTGACAAAGTATTCACACAATCAAATAATTCAAACTGAGCAGCAGGGTTTTAAGAGAAGTGAGAAAAATTAAGCTCAGGATACTAACTGTTAATTAAGTCAGGAGAGAAAACACTCAACAGTTAATGATTTAGTTAAGCTTTTTAAAGGTGGATATTATGCTTTCCCATATTTTTAACACGGATATAAAGTAACAATAATGGATGTTCAAATTTAATGTGTGCAGACCTTCAAACCTCTGCATATTCATATGTTGTATAAATACCTGAATCTGTCTCTGAACTAATCAAAATGTCTGTTCTAAAAAAGACTCAAGAGCGTCATGAGGGTCATTTTCCAAATGGTTCATGACATGGTACTAGAGAGGTTGAGCTTCAAACACTAAGGCCCGCTCACAGCCCTGCCCCCAGCAGGTCTCAAGAGGACTGGCAAATCAGAGGGATGGGGGTTTGTCGAGCAGGGAGTCTAAAAGAGACAGCAGACTGACATAAGGGTTTTCTAAAACACCAGAGTGTGAAAAAAAGGGGATTCATCACAAATCATTTACAACTGTCTGCCAGTAAAAAGTCCACAATTCATCCTGATGTCCACAACGAGCTTTAATCTTCACAGGACACACATCATGGAGACACTGTGAAAACTAGAACAAACAAAACATTTTTTTTCCTTTTTTTCAAACAGCTTGAATCATCTCATATGCACGTGTTTACAACATATTCTATAACTCATTCTTATTTACAAAACAGATGAACATAATAAAAAAGCAATATTTACTGTGTTCGCCTGCTGACCAACAGTGAGGAATAAAGGACGGGATAAAAAGTTCTTTTCAGGACCCGCATTTAGCTCAGCTTCCCAGTCAAAGACATCATGTGACATTCAATACAAACTTTATCAACGGGATAACACAAGAACAAAATACATTTTTGAATAGCAAGTGACTGAATTAAGAAGATAACTTCCCTCTGAAGATTGCATGAAGGGTACACAAAAAACTGTCATATTGCATAAAAGTAAAGTTTTTTTTTTTTTTAGCTTCGAGTGTTACTATGACAACCAATTTCGCTCTAACAGCGACAGCTACATCCTTCCTCTTTCAAAATAAATGTAAACAAAAGTCACTATAATTGTCAAAGCTCAAAGCACTGCCCAATGCATTTTTACCTTTAGTCATTTTTTGTCCCAAGTTTCACAGTGAAGAGCACTGACCGTGCTTTTTGGTAACTGAAGTTTTAACTCTGACTTAAGCCAATTTCATAAATGTGTGTTTCTCACAGCTGGAAAAATTCCGCTTCCTCCGGGTTGTGCTGTAAAATATTACATCCTGCCAAAGTAGTGTTTGAACAAATCCAATTTAACAGACTGAATCACAAGATGAGTAAAGTCTAATTGTATTTCAAGTGTGATGTGTTAAAGTGCATTAAGCCGTGTTCCCACCAAGCAGTCCAGTTCGGTTCAGTACGGATTTTGCACTGTTTGGTACAGTTAAGCCTGATCTCGTTTGCGTTTCCACAGCAAATTGTGCCCTCTCGTGGTAGGCAGTGTGTAAGCTGGATGCTGAAAGCCGCAGCTGTTAAACAACAGTGTGACGCCTTAGCAGCGCGACACGGTTTACCCCGCTAATAAATCCAACGAAGAAGAAAAACGTAACACAGTAAACAAAGAGCAACGATGGAAGACATGCAGCATTTTGACCAAGTTTCACAGTGAAGAGCACTGACCCTGCTTTTTGGTAACTGAAGCTTTAACTCCGACATCGGTCAATTTCATTAATGTGTGTTTCTCACAGCAGGAAAATTTCTGCTACTACTGCGTTCAACCGTGTGCTGTAAAATATCAAATCCAATTTCACAGACTGAATCATAAGGTGAGTAATGTCTACTTTCAGGTGTGATGTGTTAAAGGGCATTACTGACCCCGAATGTGGTACTTGTTTTATTCAAAATGAATCAATGATTTCAGCAGTTCTAAATACCTTTATAGTCCAACAACATTCAAATGGATGATGAGCCTAGATTTCCAAAAACCAACTGACTTTAGCTTCAACTATACATGAAACTGTTTACCATCTTCCTCTATCTCAGAGAAAGGTCAATGCTGTGCCAACACAGAACTTAAGAAAGGTATCTTAAAAAACAAAAAACAAAAACATCTATGTCTGATTTTTTGACGTCATTCATTTTATCAACTCAGTATGCCATATGTAAAATAATGCTTAAATGTACAGAAAGAAAGTTAAACAGGAGTGGCAGCAGTGGAGGTGTTTCTCGGGCAGACTGTTTGTCTCTGTGTGTAGAGACTGAATCAGAGCAGAGTTATGATTCACCCAAATAACTGGACAATCCTTCAGCCACAAATTACTTTTGTTTGTTTTGGCTGTAAATACTGTGGTGTCCTTTCAGTCCTGTAATTATTTTTTTTTAAATGGCAGATATTACATCCTGTGTAAGCTTGACTGACATCTCATATTCCTATACAGAAAGACACTGTTAGGACCAATTATAAGGCTGCAGGTTGGTTGGTGTAAAAACCTGAGTAAGTTTAATGAAATCAGCTAATTGAAAAAAAGGGTTCATCTCAGTTTGCTCGTTGTCTAACATGAAGCTGATAGTTGTGACAGTTTAACACACAGTGAGCATCATACAGTAGCAGGATTGTACCTCACTGGTTTCTCTTGATATCAGGCTTTAGAGTCCATCTCAGCTGATTCAGCCAGTTTAGTTTCAGGGCTTTCTGGGCTTGTTGAGAGCAGTAATAAAGAGGCTGTTCCTGCTCACTTACACTGCTAAGAGTGTTTTATGTTTCCTGTAACACTTAACAATCTTCATAACACTGAACACTTGCTTCCTGGCTGGTTATATCACTGAAGCACTCATCCACTGACCAGGAGCTGTGTCTCCTCTCATCCGTTCGCTCCCTCTCCACTCAGCCAACGAGACACTTCCCCCTCTCTGTCAGGCTGCATCACTCTTTGAAGTTAATGAGTCAAAACTATCAGTCGTTTCGCTTTTAATTAGAAAACGGACAGAATGATTACATTTTTAATTGAAGCTGTCATTTTCAATTAAGATATGACATCCTTGAGCAGCCCTCTCCTCTTTCCACTCTTTATTTATTCATTTATCGGCAGCTCTCTCAAGATGTTCCTCTCAGTTTCCTCCTGATCTCTTCCCTCCTCTTGTACGGTTTGAGGCCTCTCCTTTATGGAGTCCTCAAGCTCCTGCCCTGCTCTGTAACATGGTCATGACATATTTTGCTCTAACTCTATCTTACATGTTGCCACCCCTCTTCAGATTTCATCATTTGTCATTATTTTCTTTTGTTGATCAGAGAAGTATTTCTTCTTGTTGCTTGACCTTTGGTCCTCTTCTCTTTTTATGCTTTTGCCATATACCTTGCCTTTTACATGTCTCAAATCAAAGGTTCAGCAGATGTGTATTTACCAAACAGATGTGCAGGGGTGGATTAATGCACAGGTTTACCTAGGCTGGAGCCTAGGGGCTCCACGTATGAAGGGGCCCTCTGATTGGTCAGACTATTTTTGGAAATTTAAATATGCTACCTATCCAATCATCCTCAATGATTTGTCTACTTGTGGTGGTGCTGTCACCATAGTCGCCAAATCTGCACTATTTTATGTGACTTAGAGCTTGTTTTGTGAAAAAGCTCATCAATCTTGGGTTGTGTGTTTCCCCAGCTGCTTTTCTCTCAGCTCTTCAAAACAACAAGAAACATTTATTATTATTCATTCAATTAAATTACTTTGATTGTCTCAATTTCAATAATTATTTTTAATCAAAGAAAAATATATAACTTCAACTGTTTATACTGACTGTTGGTTGTCAATTTGCTGTTATTTCTGCATTAAATCAAAGTTTAAAAATGAGTTGATCAATATTATTATGTTGGTTGTGTTTACTGTCAATACTAATACTGCAAACAAAATAGAACATTTACACTGTCAGCAAGAGGTCTGTCGTTTACACAAATTGGCAGGTCACCTGTTGAACTTGTTTTTGGTTTGTTCCCTCAGAGCTGGTCACTTATTTCTATTGCAAGATCTGGCAACATTGCCTGGAGTTTGTGCCTGTAGGACGGCATCGTTTATAAGAGGAGGGCCTACAAAAAGAACAGCCAAGGGGCCCATGACTACCTTAACCCTCCTCTATGTGATACCTACTTTGTCGAGTAAAAATTTAGTAGATTAATTAGATAGGGATTTATTTATTTATTCATTCATTCATTTATTTATCTATTTCAGACAACAAACTATAAATTATTACAAAAATAAATCAATTCAGGGGTATGCTTTGCCATACTAACAAAAAATAAAGCATTTAATGGGTTCGAGGAGTAGGAGGAAGCTGAAGCTTTGCGAGTTCTACCCCAATTTACTCTCCAAGACTCTCTCCTTTCACTCTTTATAATAATCTCAAAGTGCTTCTGTTACCTTTTACCATAATCCCCTCTTATCCACCCCCTCGTTCATACATTGAACCATCTGCCAATTCATTCTGAATTGTGCAAGTTACAGAGACAACATGATACCAGGATGTGTGATGGGTGTCGCAACACCTAATTCCTAACAGCTCCAATAGAGACCTAAATAAATAAATAAATAATGGATAAACAATGAATTACTTAAAAAAAATATATATATTAAAAACAATTACCATCATATCAAAGAAAAACACAGTTTAATCAGGATTAATCTGCAGCCTTTTTTAGTGTTACTTGGCTCTCCTCCTGTGTTTCCAAACCTTCCAAGAAAAGCATTTCCATGAAAGCCAGCATTAACATTGACCCCTTACTGCCTGAATTAATTAACAGTTATCAAAATTGATTGTATTTTTGTGTTTTTGCATTCTTACAGATGTTAAATTAAGTGATTGTAAATTTGAGTATAGTACACACAATAGTTAAAATTAGGTTATACTATATATATATATATATATATATATATATATATATATATATATATATATATATATATATATATAGATAGATAGATAGATAGATAGATAGATAGATAGATAGATATATAGATATATAGATATATATATAGGCATGAAAAGATCATCCCCTGACCAGTATATTGTGACATAGTGGATCTGATCCGATCTTTGGTTTGTGTAGAACATGAATCAATAGGTAATAATGAGATACAAAGGTTATTTCAGCTGCGTCAAGACCTGACAGGGTATGTCACAAATTTGCGACAACAGGCATCAAGGGGTTAAGGGTAGTACAGACACTTGGTCGTTTTAAATTATCCTCCCCCCTTCATTCATACTCTCCCTCTCTGACCACACACAATCTTTTTGAGTGCTTTATAAACTTTGTACAGTTTCAAGTTTTACTACATCCAAAATTTTACTTCATTTGACTTTAAAAACAGCTTTTAAGTGTGGTCATTCTAAATATGTCTGGACTGTGGTGTGTACAGACTTATTGAAGAGCAAGACAAAGCACGTTTTTCAACAAGTGAACCCCCACCCCCCCTTTTTGTGCATACCGTTGTGTTTGGACACTAGTTTAATTAGATTCATTACTCAACATCTCCGCCTTGAATTACAAACATTACATCGTTCAAGACAAACATTGGTGTGAATCAGTTCAAGATGGCTCATTAAAAAAAAAAGAAATGTGTACAAAATATGAGATAAATTCATACTTTTGTTCCCCACCTTGTAAACTTACTGTAGTTAGATGAGGAGGATGAATGGCTGAGGGGAAACAGTCTTCTTTAAGATCAATATTTTTTGATCCAGAGGAGTCTTAATCTTCTCCCTAGATGAAAGTTTTCTCTCACAATGTTGCAACTCTTTTGCCACAGGCAAGTTTTACAGACATAGAAAGAGGTGATGTGAGTTTCAGACCTCTTTTTTTTTTTTAGTGAACAGTCCACACTGAGGAACCAGATGAGAAAAGTTAGCAATTTCCAACAGCTCATGTGAAAAAGCTGCATAACACTATGTATTTAGCTGAACTTCCACAAAAATACAACCAATGATGAACTTTCTTTGTGCTCTGTGTGGAACGTAGGTTTCTCATTTAGTTTTGACAGCACAATAAGCACACAGTGCAGCAGACAGAGACTGTGGGAGCTGACTCAGGCAGGGAATCTTCCCTGAGATACGTGTGCCAAGACATCCATTATGACTTGCTTTCTAGACACACTGTCATTTTGTTTTATAAGGCTTGAAATAAGAAATGTCTGGGTGGATTCTTAAAGATAGCGTCTCATTCATCATTTCTTTCCAGATTTGCTTTTCAGAAAAGTCTTACACATCAGTTTAAGCCCTGAACTGTGAACTATAAATCTTTCATGTTATTCAGTCAGCCATAGGCCGTGACCTTATAATCGCAGATTAGGGGCATTAAAATATGAGGAAAATGCAAATGTACAAGACTCTGCACTAAATGTCTTTTAACAGGGATTAAATGTAGAGGCTTTGCTGCAGGCAGTCAGGATGCAAAAAAAAAAAAAAAAGCTTGTTCAACCTTGAAAGCACCTAACTGATCAGGAACAATGTCAGACTGAGACACAACATTTTTCTGGTTGTCAGTGGAAACAATTTGACTAACTGGTGAAACTTGTTAGAGAATTGTGAGATACGGGGTGTTTTCACATCCACAGCTCATTTTCTCTCTCTTTTTTCAATTTCCAAAAAAAACAGTTGTCTGGGGTAAATTAATTAATTTATATATATATATTTTGGCTGGAGGGGGCTGGCGCTTGTGGGAAATGCATTTGACTGTGTGCAGTTGACAGGGTTTAGCCTTTAGCTCATGTATTATCATTTAGCTTGTGCTTTAGCCTTTAGAATTTAGCTCATGTTATAGCATGAGGCATGTGCTTGAGCCTATACATTTTTGCTCATGTTTTAGCCCCTAGCTCATGTATTACCATCTAGCATGTGTTTTAGCCTTTAGGATTTAGCACATGGTTTGGCCTTTGACTCATGTTTAAGCCTTGGCTTATGTATTATCATATAGCATGTGCTTTAGCCTTTAGGATTTAGCTCATGGTTTAGCCTGTAGCTCATGTATTAGCCATAAGCATGCATTTAAGCCTTTAGGATTTAGCTCATGTTTTAGCATTTAACATGTGTTGTAGCCTTTAGGATTTAGCTAATGCTTTAGCCTTTAGCTCATGTTTTAGCATGTAGCATATGTTTTAGCCTTTAAGGATTTAGCTTATCTTTCTAGCCTTTTGCTAATGTTTTCGCATTTAACATGTGCTTTAGCCTTTAGAATTTGGCTTGTGTTTTAGCCCTTAGCTCATGTATTGGCATTTAGCATGTGTTTTTGCCTTTAGGATTTAGCTTATGGTTTGGCCTTTTGTTCATGCTATAGCATTAGCTTATGTATTTTCATTTAGCTTGGCTTCAGCCTTTAGGATTTAGCTCATGTTATAGCATTTAGCTTGTGCTTTAGCCTTTAGCTAATATTTTAGCCTTTAGCTCATGTATTTGCATTTAGCATGTGTTTTAGCCTTTAAGAATTTAGCTCATTTTTTAGCCTTAACTCTTTTCATAGCATTTGGCTTGGGCTCTATAGCTCAACTTTTTTAGCTTTTTTCTGCTTTTTTGTCAATTTCCTGCTTGACACTTAGGCTCCAGTATCCACTTGTACAGTTCAACTGAGCTTTAAGATGCTAATGTTAGCAAGTTAGCCTGTAGAACAATGACTAGTTGGTAAACTTAGAAGAGGTTCATGCCTCAATGAATGAGTAAGTAGTGTATGATAAATGTTGAACACCACTATCAAAAGTAGAGATGTTTAAAAACTTTGAGTAATGGAAAAAAAGAGGGGCTTTCTCTGCTCTGCTTAAAGAGTAGCACTAAGGCCATGAAACTAGGCTAGTTTTCAGTTCCATCTTCAACAAGCTGGACCAAAACTTCTGAACTAAACCAGTCACTGAACTGGCAGATGTTGTAGGGTCCATATATGATGTTATGCCCAGCCCCACCTTTTCAGCTAACACTGTTGAATTGATGGAGAAGGTGAGTGGCTGTTTTATTGTGCCGTCAGTTATAATTGAAAATTCCTTGCAGCTGTAGTACTGTATCTGTTTCTTGCATTGTACTACAAGAGTGACACTCCAATGTGTAAACACTCATTAGTTTTACTTACACCTATCAAACATATGAACCATCATTGTCCATCAACATAGCCCTTCACCCACACATCCATCCAATTATCCATCCATCTGTTACATGTGAACCTAATTTGTCATGGGTCATGGCCACAAACAACAGACACTCTTATATCCACATATATGTGTTTGTTAAGTTTAGTTAAGAATGACATCAGCATGTAGGTTTAACAATAAACAAGCAAAGTGAAAAACAACGCTAAAAGTAGAATTAGACTCTTTATACACCAACAACCTCGACTCATTAGATTTCAAAGTTAGCAGAACAATTTTCAGGCTAAGAGAGTTCTAAAGTTTGAGATAAATCTGTAGATTGTTTCATGCATTAGGAGCAGAAAATCCAAAACCGTCTTTCCTGATTAGACTTGGACCTTCAGAGAATAAAGATAAAGAGAGGACAAGTGAGGGGTAATTTTGCCTAGAAGGGTTCTCTAAAGAAAAACAAACCAATGTCTGGATTAAAGTAGGCCAGTTCCCTTTAGCATACAAAGGAAAAAGGTAAAAAATAAAACCACAAATAGTACAATGACATTTAACGCACGACCCACAATTTCAAGCTCATGTAAATAAAACAGGTATTTATGTACACCTCTCTAATGTTGGGAATAACACTGAAAAAGGCGGTAAAATCATTTTTTAACACATCCAAAATAAGAGGGGAAAGACTGGTTCAAGGTAAAACACCATCAGTGCCCTCAGATTCCAAGTTTCATGCCTGATGCTTTTTATGGGATGAGTGACCGTCTAGTAAAACCTTCAGTTATGCACATGTAATTCAAGAAAACACATTTCGTTTTGTCTGTTTAGAAGAAGTTGAAGATTGCAACTGATGACCCTTTTCTGCTGCAGACCTCCCAAAGCCTGAGCAAGCAATGCAAAGTAAATAACAGTCATCTAAAAAGTTTTAGCCCAAGGAATTTTCTTTTTGCCAAACAAAAATGTTGTAAAAATGGTCCATTTGGTTCTCCTGTCTGACTTGATTTAACTAAATTATGAACCAATTAGCCAAACCATAATGACTGTAGACAGGTGATGTGACTAAGATTAATTATCCTTTGAAAAAATGGTTGAATGTGAGGAGGAGTCACACTGTGATGGATGGCCGGACAACTGCTCATGCTAACTCTTGTTCACCACTGAACTAGACCACACAGCGCTGACAAAAAGAGTCTTGGAGAAAAACAATTATAAATCCAGGGTCTTGGCTTGGCCTCCAATTTGACTAAATCATAATCCAATTGATGATCCAATGGACGTGCTGGATTGCCAAATCTGATCCACATAGACGAGTGGCTGTGCTCTCTTTGGATGAGAGATCATCATAAGTTATGGAAAAAAGATGTGAGATAACCAAGAGAATATGGGAAAGTGTTGCAGTCAGACAAGTTCAGGCAGCTCACACGTGAAACAGAGTATACGTTGGATCCTGAGAAAAGATGATAGAGGTCATGGAAAGGATCGAAGGATGGAGATTTGGAGATAACGGGGGGCAAAAACGTATTTTAGTGAAACTGGCCTTTGTTCTACTGCTGATTACTAAAGAATGGAAAATGATAGAAACGTCTTTTTTTCCTGATGAAAGAAGAAAGTACTCTTTATTTAAATAGTTTCAGTGTTTACAAAGTCAAAGAACACAATATCTGGGTCTTAACAGATCAGTCAAAATCATAGACTGTATGTAGAGTCGACAGCATGGCTCCGCCATTTACCATTGTGTGGTTTTGAAACCAAAATACCCCGGTCACAGGCGCCACCATTGGCAGCAGCCAGAGCCTGCGCAGTAGAGGCTGTGAGGGACTCTGGGAGAATCTGAGTGGAGCCGGGGGAATAAAATGATCATTTTTTTCCTTTCAGAGTCTAATCTCTTCTTTGCTTTCCCGACGTATTTTACAACCCCCGAAAAAAATACACAAGAACGGCAGCTGTCAATCATTGTTAAACGTGACGTAAAACCTAATTTTTAATCTTTAATAACTATTAGAAATTAAACTTTTCAGAAAAAAGGACCTAAATACAGTGCAGGCAAATAACATCTTCAAATCATCACAATTGTGAGAAACATTTCTAGGAGGTGGTTTTTTTTTTTTTTTTTTTGACCACAGTTCATCTGAAATGGCTGGGGAAATTGATTTTTTGACCCATACTGTAGCCAGCCACCAAGGGGAGCAGTTTTTGTGGTGACCTCACGACCTCACTATCATATCCCTTTTTTTAAATATATACAGTCCATGATAAAAATGCACCTAAACAACTAGCAGTATGGGGTTTTGTGCTTTGAATATGGCTGGCATCCACAGAGTTATTTTTTTCCAAATGTGTCTGAACTTCATTTTAGTTTGTAATTTTAAACCACTACGTTTTGGTTAACCTTCCAGCATCCGTTGCTTTGATGGTTTAAACTCCCCAGGAATTGTCTTTTTCTTCCCTTTTTGTGATCTGAAGACAAAATAACAGAGACACGAGCACAGTAACAAAAAAACATACAGATGCAAAGCACAGAAAACTGTGTAGTATTCTAAAAATTACAGTAATTATCCGTCATTATGTTTGTACTCTCTACCACATTCCTGTACCCAACACAAAACCTTTCTATTCTTTACCCTTCACATAATTTCTTCCCCGTCTTTCCTCGGTCTCCTCCATTGTCTTCCTCTGACTCTCATCTCCTCCTCCTCCAAACCCGGAGGAGTGTGTGTCTGACGCTCTTTACGGTCCATTTCCTGGTGAGGAGGCTCTTGAGTGCAGCCTGAGCCATTCTTTGCCCATACAATGCTGTGTTCTCATTAACTCTTATCAAAGTTCATCTTGCATCCAAATGCCGTGGACCGCTCAATACTGTCTGCAGCAAAAAGAGAAAATGAAAAAGACAAAGCAAGCTTTAGAGTCACAGACTGACAAAGCAGAGAGGGGGGCATCGTGTAGATAAAGGACAGAAATAATAGTTTAATGGTGTTTGAGGATGAGCAGAATAATCACTGCGGTCCTCTGACTCGACTGGATATTGGTTTGATGTAAAATTAAATTGTGTTCATATCTGCGACGTCGATAAGTATAATTTTTGTGATTTTTTTTTTATTAAACCAATACTTGTCTTTGTCTGTTTCAGATTTTTGGACCTAGAACAGAAACTAGGGCAGCATAACCAGCTCAGAGAAATAATTAAATTGAATTTCTAATCATAATTCAATCTTGCTAACACAATAGAGCCTCTTTGAAAACTTTCATGTATTTTATGTGCAACCTCGAAACAGAATTGCTAATATATGAAAAACAACTACACGCAGCTTGGACGAGTTGTTTTATTTCCAGTAAATGGAGGACAAAGGCAGGTGGGGACATGAAGAGAGTACTTGGTGCAATCCTTACTTTATTTGTTCAGATGATTAGAAATAACCCTGTAATTCTGTCTGCAAGTATCACCCACCTCTCATCATAAACACACACACAGTTACTCCTCCTGTATCATCAGATCCCACAGTGCAGCTGGATTTCCTCATTCAGATGTAAAGAGCGATAATTGGAGACTGATTGCAGCCTTCAACAGCTATCACAAGACGCTTCAGCACATAAGAGCTCCATTTACAACGAGAAAAACCCCCGCTGTCTGATGAGAGCTTTCATCTAAACCCCGTCTTATAATATCATCTGATGGATAGTTTCTACTTCATGTCTGTTGCTGCATCAGTGTGCATATTTTCAGAAAAGCACTAAAAGCCAACATAATTTATGATGGTTATTCTATTTTCATGAAGTTTCTGTTAAAGAGATAATTCAGGGTTTTTTAGCTGAGGGTGTGAAGAAGTTGGTTTATAGAAACTGTGAGGATCTTTAAGTGGTAGTCTTATTCATACATTTGCCTGTTCATAATCAGCCATTCAAAATGAGATTAACAGTATCGAAATAAATGACTTCCAAATGCTATTTCTCAACATCAGTGGTCAGGTTGTATGTTCCCTGGAAAACACAATTCCATTTACACACTGGTAAAAAAGAAAAAGAAAGAAATCTTGTTTTTTTGTCTTATTTTAAGCAGAAAATGTCTTTTTAGACTTAATATGCCACAGTCACCTGACCAGTCTAGAAAAAAATGTCTTATTTCAAGTTATTCAAAGACAAAAGTGAGGTCTAAGTTACTTGAAACAAGTAAAAAAAAATCTGCCAATGGAACAGGAGAAAAGTTACTAGAAAGACATTGTTCTGGTTTTAAGCAAATTTTTGAGCATATTTTTCTTGTTCCATTGGCAGACTTTATTTACTTGTTACAAGCAATTCAGACTCCTTTTTGTCTTTTAAAGATGCTATGAGGAGGATCTGTTTTGATTGCAATTCCTCGCCACCTTGTCTCCGCACCCTAGCATAAATTACTTTAAGCGAGGCATGTGTTTGTTTTGGGATGTATTGGAGATCTGAGCAAAACAAATCTAATTTGTTCAAGACAACTTTGTACTTGAAACGACGTGTGGATGTAAGGTATTTATCAGTGTAGTTACATGGTGCTACGGTTTGAGACGTGACATCAAGCAAACATTGTAGCAGCCAGCTATATGTTAGCTAGGTGCTACGACTTGTCTGTAGGCTTACGTGACAAAAAGTAAACACTGTAAACGCTGTCAGTTTTTAAGTAGTTTGGTAGCTGTTTATATTTAGTGCACCTGGCAGCCAGGTGCTCTAAGACAGTGGTCCCCAACCTTTTTTGGGCCTTGGACTGGTTCAATGTCAGACAATATTTTTATGGGCCTGCTATTCTTCTGTCTCCTCACTGGCTCTTTTACCTTGCCCAAAGAAACTTTACAAAGATGTTTGTTTTTTGCCCATTTTGCTAGCTTGGAGAGTTTGGCGTCAAGAATGAGTCATAGACGGGTATGACAGAGAGAATCTGGTCATTTTTCATCACAAAACATCATTCAGAATCAGATAATAAATCAAACTGAAATAATTTAAGTTGAGTATTTTTATGTTTGGCCTGGTACCAATTGACCCACTAACCGGTACCGGTACTCAGCCTGGGGATTGGGGACCACTGCTCTAAGACATGTCTGTAATATGTAACGTCAGTAAATCCTGGTTTGCCATGTCCTGCCAGTCATCTACCAATCAGAGCTAACGTAACCTCCCTCTTCATTTCATTGATAGACTCTCAAGTTTGAACAGACCACTGCAGAATAACTACTGACCGTGGGTTAAAATGAACATTATCACAAACAGCTTAGCTCCTGTGTTATAGACTGATACAGCTGTATCATTCTCCTTTTAAGCTTTCTTTGGCACTTCTGTCTTTTTTCTGTCTGACAGTTAGGCTCCTGTGTCCACCATCACTACAAAATTAATCACAGAAATCTTTCTCAGCAGAGAAAAACACAGATCTCTGTGTTTTATCTCTTCTCTCTACTAACCTTTGTCAGCTGGCGTGGTGTTGTCATAGAGACCTAGACATGCCGTAAATCAATCCGGTCCTGAACTGGAAGCTAATACGTAGCAATTCAAAATAACCTGTTACCAGTAATATTGGTGCTTTGTATTGCAACACTCAGACCAGAAGTCCTAAGTGAATTTACTAAGTAAGAAGCAAGAACAATTTCGTAAATATACTTTGTAGTTGTGGTAAACACTGGAGTTGGACTGACAAATAAAAGGAAAGACGAGTAGAAGAAAGCTGAAAAGGATGGTGATAGAGTACGGGCTAAAACACGGGTTAAGCTGTTTTGAGATAATGTGCATCACAACCCACATGCAGCACCCGCTCTTGATTTATCTGCTTTAAAACAAATGCGCCATGGCAGGAGTCACAACTTAATGACAGTGGGTGATTGTGCTCAGGGGAAACAGGCTCTTTTTCCCAGATAAAACACTACAGATTCAGGCCACAGGTGTCTCTGCAATCAACACAGAACAGATAGTCCTCACAGCGCCTTTCAGTCCTCTCATTACTCAAAAGTATCATCTCCCATTCTCTTTAGGAGCCAGGATTCAACAATAACAAACCATCCCATGTGACTCTAAGAAAGGTCAACTGTCATTTTCTTACACTTAGCCGTAAATATCTTGTACAGTATCTCCTACAACCACATTATATGTTGAATATAACCATAAATAGTTGTTTTAAATATGTGTTGATATTAATCAGCTCTCTGACTCCCAAAGTTCACAGCCACTTTACTCGCAGCTCAGGGTAGCGTGAGTACTTTTGAGACTCCGTGCCCTCTGCTGTGACTCTGCGTCAGCTGCCAGATAACGCCCAGAGGAGACTGTCTGAGTCCACACACACCAGCAGAGAGTTTAACCATGATGGATGGAGGTGAAGAGAGAGTCCACTTTGCTCAGGGAACTCTGTCTCCCAACTCTAATATTTAAGCATTTTCAAATCAATAACTGGTGTTTCTGAGTCTGTATAAGTATTGTGCTGAACAAAGCTCCCGTGTTATTTAGCACAAACTGCCTATGCTCCCAGGAGAATTAAGGCTGTAAGAGGAGAGATAGTTTAGGGGATTAGATGTTCTTTGTAAAAGGAAAATACAGCAGCTAATGGATGTGTGTATGTACGTGTGTTTTTTGGATTGCTTAATGTGTGTGTTTAGAGACAGCTTTAGGTCTTCAGAATGGCGCGGCGCTGCTGCTCCCACTTTAATTGGCTGCTGGCCCCGCAGCCTCGCCTGAATGGAGAGTCATTTAGGGACCTTTCACTCTCACAGAGGATTGTCGGTTGCCGCTGCAGGAGAAATTGCATTCCTGTTTCCATACAATGGCTGGTCTGAGTCAGGGATGGGGCAAGAGTATCACTGTCATTATCATGACAATAGAAGCTAATTCCACTGCCACTAGTGCCATTCTGAACCCCTCTGCTGCACAGGCTTATCAGGGGGCACCATGAGACCAGCAGGAAACTACGCGGCACCGCGTCTGTGGCAAAGATTCACACACACATTAACCGCACACACACACACAAACATGCAGGCGTTGTTAAGGTATATGAACCAACACATCAGCGAAAAAGTTTATCTGAGAAAGCACATTTCAGTTTGTTGTCCAGGGTGTTGTCTAGCATTGGTCTGTTGCAATGTTGAGATATAAATTACTCAAAAAACAATTGATTGCGTAGGCCATATACAGTAAGGAAGGCAGTTAGCATAGCTCAACAGAAAGCTGGGAAACAAGGCAGAGCACTTAGTATCTTACTCCTGGAAGAGCTGCAGCTTTACTGCCCTGACAGTGAGAGAGATTTATCCACATTCACTTCTCTAAACAAAAATAGTCTGCCCAAATACGGACAGGCAGGCCTCATTTAGCTGTTTGGGCTTTGAATTTGTTGTTTGGAGCTTTCTCCATCTTACATTTTTACTTATTTGGTGGGTTTGTTTTGGAGCTAGATATTAGCATATGCTGTAATTAAAACCTAACATTTGGATGCATGTTTTTTGTTTTCACTTGTCGTGTATCCCATCATTCCACTGACAAAAGAAAAAGACTTAAATTGTGAAAAATGACACTGGACACCGCAGGACAGGGAAGTCAAACGCCAAGCTGCCAAGCTGTTTCATCTGCCAGGCTGGAGGTTGGTTGCTTCCAAGCCCACTTAACCAATCACAGCTCTTTCTAAGTGTAAAGGCATGGTCACACTAGCAATCTGTACAGTGTTCACACTGCAAAAAACTAAAATTATGCTATGCTTTTTTGTGTTTCATTTTAAGTTAAAAATTGACTTTTTATATTTGACATGAGCCACATTCAACTGATCAGTCCAGAAAAACGCCTTATTTCAAATTGTTTAAAGCGGCTGTGAGGAGTTTAAATGTGATCTTGAAAAAGTCTTCCCTCTTGATATATGCCTGATCATAATCCACACTTTATAATGAGATTGTCAGCACCTATATTGCTGGTTACAGGTTATTTTAAATTGCTACTTCTTACCTTCTGGGTTGATTTACAGCACATCTATGTCTCTATGATAACACCATGCTGCCTGACAAAGTTTAGCAGTGAGAAGAGATAAAACAGAGATCTGTGTTTTTCTCCGCTAAAAACTCTTTCTGTGTTCAATTTTGTAGTGATGGTGGACACAGGAGCCTGTCAGACAGAAAAAGGACAGAGGAGCAGAAGAAAGCTAAACAGGAGAGAGATACAGTCCGAGCTAAAGACTAATTAGCTTTTAGCTCCGACTGTATTGCTCTATAACACAGGGGCTAAACTCTTAAAAATAATGTTGATTCCAACCCACAGTCTGCAGTCATTCTGCAGTGGTCTTTTCAGACTTAAGGGTCTATCAATAAAACAACTGGCAGAACAGAGATCAGAGCTAACCAGGATTTAATAACATTACACATTACAGACATGTCTGCCAGCTGCGCTAAATATAAACGGCTACTAAACTACTCACAAACTGACAGTGTTTACTTGTTGTCATGTTAACCTACAGATACATCAGAGTACCGGGATGCTGATGTCACCAACATGTCACTGCTACAACGTCTGCTTGATGTCACGTTTCAAACCGTGGAGCTACATAACTGTAATGATAAATACCTTACCTCAGCACCTCGTATCCAGTAAAAAGTTGTCTTGAACAAAGGAAATTTCGACCTGATCTCAATTTAATCCCAAAACAAACACACGCCTCACTAAAAGTAATTTGTGACAGTGTGAGGAGACTCTGGGCCAGAAGGTGGCGAGGGAGTGCAATTCAAATAGATCCTCCTCATAGCATCTTTATAGACAAAAATGCGATTGAAATGTATGTTAAAAGTAAAAAAAAATCTGCAAATGGAATGAGAAAAATTTGCTTGATATTAGAACAATGTCTTGAGTCAAGTAACTATTCTCTTGTTCCCTTTGCATTTTTTTTACTTGTTACAAGCAGGTCAGACCTCTTTTTTTTTTCTTTAAATAACTTGAAAGAAGATATTTTTCTGGACAGGTGAATGTGGTTTTTATTGGACACTTTCTTCTGGAGACAGGACAAAAACACTTAAAAAGATTCACAGTTTTGGCAGTGTAGGCATGCTTCAACCCAAAGTCTAGTCATTTGGCCAGTGTGACTACAAGAATGCAGTGCATGGGCACAAGCACGTGGACACAAGTTATGATCCATGATGTATGATTGCTGCGATCGCTCCTCTGGACGATCATTTTGCAGCATAGTGGGGGTGTTAGAGGGCTTAGGGGGGCCAAATCAACTTAAAATGAGCCAAAAAGTCACAGATGTCGTAGCAGTGCTCTCTATGTCTCACCGTGCTGACTCTGATGAGATTTTGCTCCGTGCAAACCAAGGGCGTAGGTTTGGTCTCAACATTGGTAGGGACAATATAACAGCATAACCTGCATGCAACACTTTTTGCTGGGGACGGGACATTAATAAGACCAAACAGATTGGGTGGACGGGGGTCAGGGCTACATTTCTCACTAATTTGAACCTAATTAATTGGTAGGCTAAATGATCAGTGCAAAATAAATCTATATTGACTTATACTAACTTTCATGTGTATTGGTTCACCTGATACACCTTTCGATTCAAACCTTTATTTTCAAAAACTACTAAAGAAAAATTTTGAAAACTTCCAGAATAAATGTCTGGATTTTATTAGCAAATTTAAATTGCAATATTTGAACATAACTTAAAATTGTATTAACATACACAATACAAACTTGTTAATAATCTCTTAACTGAATGCAAAAAACAACAACATTTGTCTTGAGACCACTCAACATTGTCTGTCTTATAAATAAATTAAATATAACTGAAAAAACGTCTTAGACAGAGAATAACAAAAATAGATAAAAATGGAGCCTTCCTTCAGGTAAAACACTACTGCTTTTGTCCACAAGCACAGCCAAACTCATAGACTGCACCGCTCCTAAAACTGCATTAATCATCCAAAAACTCGTGTTTTTCACCAATATTCCATCATAGTCCGCTCTGGGTTAGATATCGATGGTCTGCTGAAGTCTGTGTCACTCCAGACAGCGCTGTGTGGCTATACTGACCTCTGAACTGACGAAGACTTTGTTTACGCTTGCCCCTCAAAGAAAGGAGTCGGCTCTACAGAGAGTACTGCGCATGCGCAGTATGCTAACTCTGATGCAGATCGGACTTTCAATAGCAAATTTAGTGGTACGTGTTCCCCACCTCCACAACATTGACGTCTTTTTACATTACTTACAGTGGCTGCTGCTGGCCGAAAAAAACTTCTAATATCCCTCCTCTTCGAAGGAGGCGGCATGTTGTCGAGTCGACACGTATTTCTGTCGGGACTGAGTGAGTGTGTGTATGTGTGTGTCGGGGGCGGAGTCCATAGCCAACCTAAGGTGCGTTTGAGGAAAAAAAATGGACCGGCACATTCAGCGAGTGAAAAGGGCTTAATTTAAGTCTGAACATTTTGAAAATAATTCACTTAATAATGGAAGCGTCAATTCTATCCTTACCACATATGGGAAGACAATCTAAATTCCCTATACAACTGAACTCATTATATAATGCAAAAAGTTGCTTAAAATTTGGTGGGGACAATTTGTGCCTCCTGAAAAGTTGGTAGTGTTATGTCCCTACCGTCCTTATGCAAACCTACGCCCTTGGTGCAAACAGTCACTTCAAATGACGTAGGCGAGCCATGCATGTGCCTTCAGTCTGGTTGCTACTGGAGTGGTGTGACTGCAGGCCGTACTCTGCAGTCGTGCTCAAGTATGGCATGGTTCAAATGGCCAGTGTGGCCGCACCCTGAGGAGCTGTATTTAAAGATCCCTCTCAGTGATCCCAGTGACTCCAATGTCGTTCTGGTCTCAACCTATCAAGTCAACATCTATTTGTTTACCACTGTGGGGGATATATGGGAGTAACACCAACCCCAATTGTATTTCATTTGGGAACAAATGGTTAAAAAGTACAACAGAGTATTCCAGGCCAGAAAAGGCAGTCTGCTCGAATAACATTTTTAGGGAATGAGTAACTTTCTGTGTTTCTACATTAAAGAAATCTATTTCTGTGCTGGTTGCTGACTGGAGTGGTTGCCAGAGCACAGTGAACTCTTCTGTGGCTGAAACGGGCTACATCTTAGTAGGAAGAGTGAGCTGCAGTCTTCTCAAAAGAAAAGCCAAGAACACTTCTAAAACCCATTCCCTGACTGCCACGAATAAATGCCAGAATGAAAGACACTGAGCAAGATTACAAGCCAGGCATGAAAAGTGCAGGAAGCAAAGCCTGCTGATTAATGCCAACATGTTTTGAAAATGAGACTTCACTTGCCAAAACACAGCTGAAGACAAGAATTTCAGACCCCCTGGCAGAACAATCAAAACAGCGAGACACATGCCCAATACCACATCAGAAAATCTCAAATGAAACAGAAACAACAACAACAGAAAAGTATTATTGGCCTGGTTTAACGGGGAACTACTGTACAAAACATGTTAGAGCAGCCACCAACCATAACTTCAAAATTTAAAGTGATTAAAGAGTCAAAAGAGAGTGATCATGAGAATAAAACTAAAAAGCTCTTGTAAAGTAGCTGTTAAACAAAAACTGTTTGTTTTGCCAGGTAGTTAATGGGTTTAGCCATGGTTTTAATTCACAAGCCCAACAGGGAACAACTTGTTTTTGGAGGAGCCAAATGAAGAAGCGTGTTTTAAGCACTTGCACTGTTGAAGCACTCGTCTTTTTGTGCTGATGGTAATCCTTGAAGTGCTTAAAGGCAGAGTTTTCTGTACCTCTGGACAAAGTTATGCCCAGATTTAACCTGAGTAAACAGACTTTCAAAGGTTTTAGGCCTCATTGGATTTGTAGAGTAAAACACAGTCAATAGATCTTATTGTGGCTTCAACTTTATATATTTTAATTTCGGGGTGTGATGCACACATAGCCTGTACATAGAGTGAACAGCATGGCTCCACCATTTACCATTGTACGGTTTTAAAGCCAAGATATCCTGTCACAGGCGCAGCCATTGAAGCAGTTGTCTGGGCCTTAGAGATTATGAGGGACTCTGGAAGAATCTGAGTAGAGCCTTTGGAGAGTCCTATCACTTCTTGACTCTACCTTATGACATATTTCACAATCCCCCCCCAAAATACACAAGAACGGCAGCTGTCAATCATTGTTAAATGTGATGTAAAGCCTCATTTTTAATCTTTTAAAACTAATGAAAAAAAACTTTTTAAGAAAAAAAAAAAAAAAAAAAAAGAGGACTTGATTACTTGAATACAAGGCAGCCAAATGATATTTTCAAATCGCCACAACAATCCGACGTGAGAAACATTTCTACGAGGTGTATTCATTTTTTAAAGTTTAACTACAGCCCATCTGGATAACTGGGGAGATGGATTTTTGACCTATACTGCAGCCAGCCACCAGGGGGAGCAGTTTTTATGGCGACCTCACTTCAAGCCGAGCAAGATGACATCCATTTTTTTTTTACAGTCCATGGATGCACGTCCCATCTGTTAACCTGGAGGCAGATTTTATGATTTCTCCTGCAGCAAATCAGTAAGTCTAATGCTCGACTCTTGTCTGTTCCATCGCCACTTCATTGTGGTTTTGACAGCATTCAACAGGACAGTAAAATCTCACTTCTACCAAGCAGTCCTGTTTGGATCAGTACAGTTTGGTACGGGTTGGATCGGTGAAGCCTGATCCTGTTTGCTTTCCACAGCCAACCATGCCCTCCTTGGTAGGTGGCGTGTAAGCTAATAGCATGACATCATAGCAGCATGACACAGTGTAGCTAGGCTATTAAATCCAACAAAGAAGAAAAACACGACATAGTAAACAGAAAGAAAACATCCGGGAATTCGTCTTTTTTGTGATTTCTATATGGCTCTTTGTTACAAAGCACAATCAAGCTTCTTTTCAGAGAAGGCTGTTTGCTGCCAGGAGAAATATGGCTGCTGTCACATGTCAAGTGACAACGCTTTTAATCAATCAGTGGACTACAGTGTTGAAGTTATATGGAGATCTGTCCCTGGATTAGTCAGTGAAAACATCACATACCGTACTGAGACAAACCAAACTGAACTGCTTGGTGTAAATGGGGCTTTAGACAGCTGGAGTTCCTAGGCTGTGGAATTTCTATGCTTCTCTCTAAAATGATTAGTCTCCCCTTGGTCATGGGCTGGCTCAGTGTATTCTGTCCGTTTGTTGTTGCATTAAAACTAAATACAGTCTGAGTGCCTGACTTCCTGTCCTGGTTGATCTACTCAGTGCAAATTGATGCTACATTGCGCCAGCATCCAGCAATGCAAGAAGTCTGACGTGTCTTATCCAGAGGACTCCTGGAGCCCAGATGCAGCCAAGCAGGGGAAGCCAGTGTGACTTGGCAGAATAACCAGCAGATCCAGTGCAGTGCAGGAGAGAGGAGGATTGGAAGATGGATCTGGTGTGATTTGGCTTTAAATCTTTTGGTTTCACTCTTTGGGGGCTGTCATGTTGTTAATCTTTATTGGGCAGTCTATGCTCAGAGCAGAAAGACAAACAGGATGAAGTTTACAGAGAAAACCAAAATGAGTTCCCAAAACACAAACATAAGAATTAACATATGTAATAAATGAAGTGTAGAATTAAAAACATTTCGCAAACCTAATTTCATCAACCAGGCAACACACCCTCTCTTGGTCAGGAGACACTCTGATAAAGGACAGGCAGCACAAACGAAGCAGAGGGAAGCAATCACTCAGGCAGATAAGAGACGAAGGAAAACAAAGAGGGGCGGACAGGATGACCTACAGACTAAGTAGAGAGGAAACAAAGAGCAGGTTAGAACTCCAAGAGGTCGATGATTTAGATTAACATCTGGGTGAAGAAGTGAAGAGAAGGAAAGACCCCAGAGCAGCTAAAACTCAAGCACAGAAAACCCTCAGATAATTCAGGGATAAACAAAAGAAGAACTGGAAAATATGGAGAATCTTTGTATCTGCAGTGTGACACACCGTTAAAACTGTATTGACATGTTTTTATACAAAGCTTTTCAACAGCAGACATTAAAATCTTTGAGTAGTTAAGAGTCTTATGGAGACAGGGAAGCTGAAAGATAATTAGGGTGTAGTGTGCTCTTGATCCCAGATGTTTAACCCTCTGACATGAGCCCTGTTTTATTCATCTGCACCATTTCATTGCAGCTGTGCACACTGCACTGACCCCATTATCTGCAGCCTTTATCCTTTTCTCTCTCTGACTGTGTTATCATCCTCCGCCCCGCAGGATCTCCCTCTGCTCACTCAGAGGGCGGCATGGTGTCAGACCTGGAGGCCGCCATTACACAGTCATTGACCTTTTCCAAATTAAACCACACGCACGGAGGAAACCAAAGTGCAGACACACACGGAGTCTCAGCAACACAGGAAACTCCTGAGGTGTGTAACTGTAACGCTTTTCAGTCTCAGTTTGAATTCAAATCATGGCAGGACCCCACTGGGTGTGACACAGGAATTTCACAGGATTTACTCCACATTTTCCACTCTGTTAAACAAAGAATTACTTTGAAAAAGATCATGTTTAATCTGAACACAGGGCTAACTGGTTTTAAAACATAGTCAGCAGATTTTTCTCCACTTCCTTCATATCCACCCACTGACCATACATTATCTTTATCTCAACTCTTAACAAAAGACATAAAGGAATGATCCTGAGTATCATTCCAGTCTTTTTCCAACAGTAACTCTTCCTATTTGTAAATTAAATCATATTTCCCTCCCAGTATTGTTTGTCCTCATCCCTCCTTTGGTTTCAGTCGCTCTGTGTCTCTACATTCAGACAGATCAGCTGCTGAGTCACCACGTTAGCAAGCTCTGCAGGCGAATCTGCCACGAAAACACAATAAGCACCTTCAGGAATCTGTTTGCTGATTCATTGTGTGTTATTCTGACGGTTGTCAGGTGAGTCTAACACTCCCCGCCAGCTTCAGGTTTACAGACTCATGGCATCATCAGCTTGCTTGACGCATCCCAGTGTTTACACCACGTCTGAAATAGGACATGGCAATACAGACCCGATCAAAATCTTAAGACCAGTTGAAAAAGTGTTAGAGTCAGTGGCGTTTTCTCCCGGAGGCCAAGGGAAGCCATGCTTCCTCTCTTTTTTTAGACTGTAGCTGTGATTTAATGAAAATATTCCTTTTTAACAGTTTCGATACTTCTTCTGTGTTTTGTCACCGCCATCTCCTCCTTATTTCTCTCCTCTAGTTATTGAGCATTTTACAATGTGTAAAACAGCGCCCTCGTAAATGTTCTGTGTCGAATGCGTGGTGAAAATATGATACTGCACGTTGCTGTCCGCAAGGAAGCCAAGGAGAGTTGGCGTCCCTTGGTGAAAAAAAAACAAGAATGATTAACCAATCAGATGAGGCCGTGGTCATGACACTGCTCATCTGTGATTGACCAAGACTGTGCCAAGGGAAGCCACCCCGTCTTTGGCCTCAAACCAATCAAATCACAGTATCGTCATCCTCGAGCCACTGAATGAAATCAGGGAGGTTAGCACATTAGCAGTGTTCATGAAGCGGCCGGTTGTGCGTCTAAGTGGGCGGTTGAATTAATTAATACGATGTTTAAGCTAAGTCAAGAGGACAATGGACGTGTGTGAATGAGTGAGTGAGGGTGGGAGAGCTAAAGGGCGTGTGTCGGTGTTAAAAGTAAGTAAAACGAGCTCTCTCTGGGCACTCTAACAGGTCCGTTACATGAAATAGCGATACAAACTGCAACAAAGCCTTTTATGTACCCCACTCCCTAAAAAGAAATACAGATAACAGGCTTTGTCTCACTTGGCTTCCTCAAAAAAAATCTCCACGCCACGCCACTGGTTAGAGTATGCATTTTGTGCATTTGGACCTAGATGAGGTTTTAAGTGGAGCTACAATATGCAAAAGCAAGAAGGGGGAGTGTTTATCACCTGATCAAAAGTTTAAAACCACAGGCTATTAAAACCAAAATCTGCACAAAATGTTCATTTTCTGTCAGGCATTCACACGGTCATGCCCTCCTGATGGTTAAAGCTAAGAAGCTGTCTCCTCTTGAACGTGGTCGGATCATCGAGTGTCATAAGCAAGGCCTCTCGCAGCGTGCCATTGCTGCTGAGGTTGGACACAGTAAGACAGGCATTCTACATTTTTGTAAGATCCTGAGCATTATGGAACAAAAAAGTCAAGTGGTAGACCCCCCAAAAATTACACCTGCACTAAGCCGGAGGATCTGATTGGCTGTCCATCAAGACACAGGGCGGTCCTCAACCCAAATTAAGGCCCTTACTGGTGCCGACTGCAGCGCAATAACCATCAGATAGACCTCGTCTCCTTCAACGCCACAAGTTGCCCGTTCAGACTTTGCCAGGGAGCATCAAACATGGGATATTGAAAGGCGGAAAAAAGTTTTATTCTCTGATAAAGGAAAAATGTAACCTTGACGGTCCAGATGGCTTCAACGTTACTGGCATGACAAGAAGATCTCACCTGAGATGTTTTCTACCCGGCACAGTGGAGGGGGGTCCATCATGAGCTGGGCCTTTTTCATTCAGTGAACACTGGAGCTTCAGGTGGTGCAGGGTGGTCAAACGGCGGCTGGTTACGTGCAGATGTTGCAGCGAGCATCCTTGATGACTGAGGGCCCTGGTCTGTGTGGGAACAGCTGGATTTTCAACAGGACAATGCTGCAGGTCACAATGCTGGCTTGATGAAGGACTTCTTCAGGGAGAATAACATCACTCTTTAAACCCAACAGAGAACATTTGGGGATGGATGGTGAGGGAAGTTTATAAAAATGGCCGTCAGTTCCAGACAGTTGATGCCCTTCATGAAGCCATCTTCACCACTTGGAGCAATGTTCCCCAAAGCTTCCTGGAAACACTTGCATCAATGATGTCCAAACCAATTTCTGAAGTGATTAACGAAAACAGTGGAGCTACTCATTACTGAGTCCCACTGAGAAAAACTTTTTATCTGGTTTGAAGAGTTTTTTGTAATATTTTAAATGATGGTCTTAAACTTTTGATCAGCTGATAAACAGCCTATTTCAGTTTACTTGTTTTCAATAAAGTACTTTTTCAAAGTGTTTTTTGTCACACACCCCCTTCTTGTTTTTGCATATTGTAGCTCTACTTAAAACCTAATTCAGATCCAAATGTGCAAAAGGTAAATTCTAGCAATTTTTCAGCTGGTTTCAAGATTTTGATCAGGTCTGTATTATACTCTAGACTCTAATGAGAAAGGGTCCAATTTACATCAAGTCCAGCTTCCTGACAGAGGAGATACCACACTATGGGGGTCAGGTTTTGGCTGAGTGTTGTCGGTGTTTGCTTGTAAGGAACTGAAACAAGATGTAAAAGTTACGATAAAATATTAAAAAAACATATTACGGGATCACTCCAGTAGATCATTTTTTTTCTGGGTCGTGTGTTTTGGAGTCATCAAATTTTTACCAAAAGCTAAAATGCTAGCCCTGTAGCTGCACGACATGAAAGCCAGAGAATCATCAACATCAGTGATGTCTGTTCACTGTCGATGGTGGTGCAGGCATGCAGTACTTTATCCCTTATCTGTGCATAATCCAAGACTGCTTTCCAGAACAAACAAACAAAAATCTACTTTCTGTCTACTTGCTTTTAAGAGTTGATCTAACCTTATGTGTCCCAGCTGTTCTGTTGATAAATGAAACAAAAGTTTCAAGGCAACACATCTCCAGTAACCTCTTTTCTGTCTGAAGCTCCAAGCAACACTGAGAGGAAGGTTCATCCTTTAATGATGGCAGACCAAAGCAGGTTTGAGGTCAAATGAGGGCCGAGGTTGGAGAGGAGGCAAAAGAAAAGAGCAGGGATGTGTGGCAGTGGATGGCAGCTTCAAGAGGAGATCAGCAAAGAATCAAACAAAGAGTTTGTACAGCCATGTGTATCCATTTAATGATAAATATCCCCATTTAACATTAAACATGAACATTATATACAGTATGTCTTTACTTCAGAAAGTTCTTTGACTGATTCGTAATATCCTGCCATTAATAGATATCATTCAAACCACTGACTGTATAACAAGACAGATATGACACTTCAACCTCCTCCCACTGTGAAACAGTGAAGCCAAATTCCTGCCATGATGGGCGCAGGCATTTGTGCTGGTGACATATTGTGAAGCCAAGGCATGCCCACAGGTGATCAGACAGGTGAAGTCACAGGATTAACTCCTCAACCCCTTCAAAGAATGCCTGTAAAAGGCATCCCCAAATTACATTAGATGCTGTTCTTGGACCCTCTGGAGTACACACAAAGGTAACACTGAAATTTTAACCTCAGCAGTTAAATGTGTTGTAACTGTAACCAGTACAGTGGTGGTTTTTGAAGGAAGAACACACAGAAGTTGCACATTTCTGACCTTGCCTGCTTTTTTTTTTAATGCTCAGTGGATATTATTGGCTCCGGACCATAGACCATAGATCAACCTAGCTGGTCAAACGAAGTCAAAATGGCCCACAGGCAGGCCACCACCGGTCACGGGGTTAACATCAATGCTCTTCTGTTGTCCATGGCACAAAAATAACTCACTGTGTATACAGTATGATGTCAAAAACCCCTCAGGCCTTTTAGTACATGTTGTGAAAGCAGACTTGCTGTTGAAGTTATTCTTGCATTTAGTGCCATGTATTGTTTTTTACTGTTCCTCCTCTAATGTGCTGAACCTGCAAACAACACTGAAGGAGCTGCATTTGTTAACACAGTGGGGGCACCGGGGGGGGGGCTCAAAAAATTGGAGGGAAGGGAAAAATAGGATCATATTATCATTTTTATTATCATTTTATATTTTTTAATTTAATTTCACTTTTTTAACCATTTTTTCCTGCACATACAACACGTAAAGTGTCATAATCATCAGATTCTCAAATTCTTGCAGATTCTTGTACCTATCTGCACCTTGTGCGACAGCTGCAACTTCGGCATGATGATGATGTCATACTCTGTGTCAACTTGGCAGTTAATGCCTAGTATAAAGCTATCATAAAAATAAAAAAGAACTTCAAGGCTCTTCCACTGTCTAACTGCTGGCTACATATAAGAAAGGAGTACCCCCTCTTGGCTGACAGAGCCCTGAATGCCTTCTCCCTTTTACAACAACCTACTTGTGTGAGTCTGGCTTTTGTTTCTTTTTCTGAAAAAAAACGTCAGTGAACAAAAGTTGGAAAATATGTTCTTAAAGTTGACAAACATTGTCTGTTTCCTAAGGGTGTCCCCAGCCTTGGCATAGTAAAGTTTGGGCCCCTGTGTTAACAGTTCTGTCCAACATGATATCATTAAATAAATTAAACTAAGACTGTTTGTAAAAAAAAAAAAAAAAAGGTTAGACCTAGTTCCAAAATTAGTAAGATAAGAAATTACTGCTATCATAGAAAGCATGTTTAAGAAAAAATTGAGAGGCATTTTAAATTGGAATTGGAATTTATCCGTTACATGGAGGCAGCAAAGACAACCTTAAGCCAGTCAGTGGGGAGGGTCTAATGCCTGGTTTATACTTCTGTGTCAAATCTAAACCAAAGCACATGCTGTAGGTTTATGAAGCCATGTACCTGTGCTGTGCATCTGAAAAACATAACTACATCTAGATGACACAAACCACAATAACTGGGATTGGTCTGCTTGGTGCTTCCCTCATCTCCTCTCTTCTTCTGTGTAATAATTACAAAAACTGATTAAGATTCATCTGCTCCAGCTCAAACATGATACGCTCGCATTTTGTAGCCATGGTTCTTGTGCACAAACAGGCAGAGAGCACAGCAGGAAGCTGTGATGTGACAAGCATGGATACAGCATTGCTATATAACATTTAGGCAGGAGACTGCAGAGTGACGCAGACATGCTAACACACATGTACAAAGTGCTGGTCACTACAGCATAGCTAAAGGATGGAGTCAGTGCCAAGTTATACACTAGGTTTGAGACTTTTGGTTTCTGTTGAGGGGAGCTGTTAAGAAGTCCATGTTTATATAGTCTATGGTGGTCTATGGTCTTAACGATCAGGTACACACACACTGCTCGTGTGGTTTTATCCCTCTGAAAACACTGGTCACCTGAAATCCTCCCACTTGGCGATGTGCTCTGCAGCTGTGAAGTAAAGACAAAAGGAAAAACATTACAGACACACACATTTGTATTCTGGAAACTTACATGAAATGAAAAACACTCACACACACAGGCACACACACACACCCAGAGAGAAACAACTTAGAGTCTTTGCCTCAGGCTGTGTGATATCCACTTATCATTTTATTGCTAATTAACACAACACAGCATTGCAGGCTAACTGGCTGTGATGGGATGAAGAGCTCTGCAGGCTTTTAATCAGCTGAATTTATGCATTTGACTGTATGATGCTTCAGTGAAATGTTGCTTTTGTTTTAAAAGGAAGGCTGAGAAAATGATTGATGGAAGATTTTCTTTTTTACTTCACACCACAAATATAATCCCAACCCTCAAGATTATTTGATCCATGTTTTCATGCTGTTTCACACAAACACAGAGTTAAAAGAGGATGACACTTTGAGGTCTCAGAAAGCTCAAGCAGTTACTTTAATGTAAGCTGAAAAACAGTAGTCAAAATCAGACTGAAGATATTAAACTATGAGTGATCAATACCAGATTACACATCAACCACTTCTAAAAACACAATAAAGAGAACAAAAGACAACATCTGCTGCCATCAGATGCCTCTTAATCAATGTAAGTGTTGTGATTGGGTCTGGGCTCTGCAGCCCTTTGTGAAGCTTACATTTATTGATCACTCAGAGGCTCTGATGGTGGAGCGCTGAGTGCCATTGATTCAGGCTGAGTGCTGTGTTAAAATGTGTGGGCAGGATCACACAGGGATATCAATTTGGTGTTTACATCATTAATGGACACAGTGGATTAACATTTAACCCTCCACTCTGCAGTGATTATCACTGACAGGCTGTGAAATACGCTAAAGCAGCAGTCTGGACACAAAGGGGGCACAGCAGGTGTGATGGTGATCATTCTTTAGTGAAGTCTGTGAGGATTTAAAAAACAGCAAATAATGCTGAATGTTTTAAGGATCAACAAAGTAAACTTTTGATGTGTAAACACTATTGATCGGGTTGCTTTCTGGCTTTTCTGCTTGAAAACTAAATCTGCAAATATCTATTACCCATTTCAGCCTGGTAAAACCATAAAGCATAGCTTAATTTAACTCAATTCTAACAAATCTGTTTTTAGAAAACAGGTACGATGCATAGGTTTAAGACCTTATGTACCCAGCACGTAATGAAGGCTGAAAGCTATTCAACTTTTTATGGACGTATTAACAACACTAGCCACGTATACATGGATCCAAATATTCTGCTTGCATTTGGTTTATTTGCTCAAACAGAAAGAATTTAACCTTTGTATACACCTCATTCTGAAAGAAAAGTGCCAATCCGAATGGACATTTAATCGGTTTCACAGGGGTGGAGGTATCATGTATCCACTCAAATGGTGTGTTCCTTCAGTGCATACTCAGATATGACGTAAGACGCAACTACAGACGTTCCTCAATTAGTTTACGTTTGTTATGCTAGTTTGCACATGCCCCACTGACTATTCTGTTTAGCGGCGCATGTAGACCAGAGATTGGAATATTCCTTTCCATGTATACTATTGTTTTTGGAAAAGTCATTCAGAGAGATTCCATTTGGAAAGACCAAAATCTCCTCATGTAACCGTGGCTACTGAGTCATGTCTGTTGCCATCAGGGTATCATTATGCTGTATTTGCCAATAAAACTAACACCTAATCCTTCAGCTCCTCTGCAATCATACACCCCCTGGCCCCCCAAAAAAGCCGCCATCAAAAAAAAGGTCACACACTCTCATATGGACCACTTTTAGGTTTGATTACAGCACACATTTGCTGGCATTGTTTAATAAGCTTCTGCAATGTCACAAGATTTATTTCCATCCAGAGTTGCATTCATTTTTCATCACAATCTTTCATTGATGATGGTAGAGTCTGACTGCTGTCAGTCAGCAATCAGTGAGGCTAACTGGGAGCATAAAGATTTGACAGTGGAAGACGGTCATGTGGTTTGATGAGTCCAGATTGACCCTGTTCCAGAGTGATGGGCCATCAGGGTAAGAAGAGAGGCAGATGAAGTGATCAACTATCATGCCCAGGGCCGACTCCCCAAGCCTGTGGGGACAGTGCTTTGATCTGGGGTTGCTGCAGTTGGTCAGGTCACAGTGAATGTGTACTGTAACCAAAGCCAAAGGCGGTCCATGAAATATTAGAGTGTGTGACCTTTTCTTTGGTGGCCTTTTTTTTTGGCCAGGCAATGTATTATACCCATTTAACTTTAAATTCTTTCATATACTCCCAATCCTGCCTTCCTCTGTTCCAACTTGATTACTGTATCATTTGCATTTTCCTTTATATGTTAAAAATTTATACACAGTTATAACTGCCACTTCAGCCATTCATCCCTTCAGCAAATGTTGTAGCAGCTGGCTATATGTTATATGATCGGTGCTCCGAGCTGGCTATATGTAGCGACATCATCAGCCTGGTACTCTGACGTATCTGTAGGCTAATGTAACAACAAGTAAACGCCGACAGTTTGTAAGTAGTTTAGTAGCTGTTTTTCATTTTACCGACAGACTCTCAAGTTTGAACAGACCACTGCAGAATAACTGCTGACTGTGGGTTGGAAAAAGCTAGTTAGCCTTTAGCTCAGGCTGTATCACTCTCCCACTAAGCTTTCTTCTGCTCTTCTTTCCTTTTTCTGTCTGACAGTTAGACTCCAGTGTCCAGTGTCACTACAAAATTAGTCATAGAAATCATTTTTAGCAGAGAAAACACATATTTCCTCTTTCAAGATCGCTTTCAAACTCCTCACAGCCCCTTTAAGAGCAGGTATTGCAAATAATTATTAGCTTAACAGCAGTTTGTCTATGTATATTGTATCTGTCCTAAATAAACATATCACAAAAAATAAGAGACGTTGCTTAAACACAGGGATGAATGTGAACCACCTTCCAAGACCCTTCTACACAGGAAGCAGGAACCCCATCCAAAAAACATCTTCCTCATCCCCAGCAGTCAAAATCAGAAAAAGACGACTGAACCCAGCTCCTTTTGTCACGACACAGATCACACATCACCTCATTTAATCCTGTATCAATATAATGAGTAATGCAGTTTAGTAGATACTGATTTGTTTTGCAGCAAAGTCTGGAGTCTTGTGTTTTTATGAGTGTGTGTTTTATCATTCAATGGTTGTAAAAATGAAGCCGACCCTGGAGCCAAATGAGTTAAACGTCCAGAGCAACACAAACATAGCGATCCCGTGATTGATCAGCTATTTTGTGTTTGTGCCAAAAATATGTCAAGTGAGTCTCAAGTATCCTCCTCTAAACTTTCATTCATGCTCTGACTGAAAGACCCTTACCATGCTGGCAGATGTATCTGTTCAGTGTTTTACAGCGCTGGTCGTTCCAGTTAAAAGCACTCAATGCCTGCAGCTCCACGCAGTTTCCAAAACTAGAGACGAAAGAAGAATGAAAAGACCACAGAGAATAAAAATGACTAACAAAAAAACATAGATAGATAGATAGATAGATAGATAGATAGATAGATAGATAGATAGATAGATAGATAGATAGAAGAAAGACAGAGACATCTAGTGGTGAGCACATATAACTGTCTTTTCTTGATTTGCTCTCATAAAAAAATGAATATGATGAACAACCTTTGAGGATTTAAAGGACTTTAAAGAAGCAGTGTTTTATTTTGGAATTAAAGCATAAGTTAAAGGCCACAGCAACTTCTTTTCATGATCTAGGCAGCAGAAATATCTGAAGATTAGAAAAAAAAGGCAAGACTTTCTACTCTTCAGATGATGTTTGTGTTTGTTTTTACTGTGTTTGTGCTCCTTTCTCTCTGTATATGATGTTTTCTGCAGTACCTAACGTCTGTGAGTAAATGTGTCTCTTACCCTTGGTTGTCAGGTTGCCCAAAGGCAAAGCTGCTGAATCTGGTGATCTCCCCCGTGTCCCAGCGAAATGAGTCTTTCAGAGGCTTGTATGTCAAACCTGTGGAGCAAAAAACATCGCTGTTTCATCCCTGGAGCATCTCAGCAACCCCCACCTGCTACCACATCTGCTCCACGCCACAGCGGAGATGTTACAGGTAGTGTCATGAAACTAATACTTTTACATTTATTTGGATGATTGTGGTAAAAGACTGTACCGATCCAGAAGTTTCTTGTCTCAAAGTCAGGGTTTGTGACCTCGTTGCTCGTCTCGAGCTGACTGAGATAAAACGCCAGGATGTCCTGAACCTTTTGACTGTGAATTTGAGCGAGGATACCTCCTCTCCTCTGGTGGTTAAAACAGAAGAAAAGTTTAAAACAAGCCCACACAGTATATGGCTTTATTAGATGTGAAGCCCTGTTAAAATTTTTCCTCATTTTAAGTGTTCACACACACCTGTCTCTCACCTGGCAGTGACTCTTGGCTCCGTAGTAGGTGTCAGCTTCTGAAGACACGATGAAGCAGTCTCCATCCACCATCACATCACAGCTGTGGAAGGGAAACTGCACCCTCTCTGTGGGCACATGTGCAGCCAGTTATGCACTAAAAATAACCAATAATGAGTCTGACCATCTATCATGGCTCAGGTTGAATGAACAGACTTCAATAAAAAGAAATCATTTCAGCAACTGTAGCTCTAAATCCAGGTGAAACTTGCTGGTTTGTGTCCAAGGACATGAACAGAAGAAACCCAAATGGCTATCATGGCCTCACTTAAATTCACTGCTGCAATTTATGAAGTATATAACAATGTATTAAAAACAGACACTGCTTCTTAATCTCTAACAACTAACAGATTCTTTATGCCATCTCAAACAAAAACTAGAAAAGCATTCAGAGAGCGCAGCAAGAAGCTTTAGACAGGTTATTGCTTTATCATCTCAATTTTTTTTCATGTTTTAAATTTTACTGACTTTTTTTTATAATAATAATAAATATAATAATAATTTGATAATAATAATAATAACAACAACAACAACAATAATAATAATAATAATAATAATAATAATAATAATAATAATAATAATAATAATAATAATAATAACAAGAAAAGCACTCAGAGAGTCCACCAAGCATATTATGATTGTCACCAACACTTTAGTCCGACTTTAATGTTATACTTCCTTTCAGCAGACTGTCTGCTACAATTTGGTGTTAGTTGCAGGTTTGTACCATAAGTTGTTTCCTGACAGTGTTGAAAATTATGATGACCCAGTACATATTTCATATTCCAGATCCTAGTATCCAGAATATTGTCAGGATCTGGATCGTACTTATACATCTGTCAAAAATTATGGTGACCTTGTCTTGTATTGTTTTGCAAAGCAATCCAACCATTTGTCATGGAGTTATATACACATATGGTGAAAACGACCTTATCTCACAATGATAAAGAATACTTTAAAAAAACCCTGGATCCACAATGATCTGGATCACCTTCAAAATGTAATCACATCTTCCTTACCCAATTTTGAACATTTACTGAAAATGTCATCAATATCCGTTCATTACTTTTTGAGTTATGTTATTCACAGACAAACAGACAAACTCTCCCAAAAACATCACCTCCTTGGCGGAGGTAAAAAAGCAGGCCCCTTCACCTTTTTCTTCACAATTTAACAAATTCCATAGCACTTGCATCAAACCTACCTCAGTGTGTCGGTGCAAAATTCACTGAGGTCTGTGCTTCTTTGTGTTCACTTAAAAACACATAAAATAAAGCGCTCTGCACTCACCTGCACACTCAGCACCACCGTAGCCAACATCACAGAGACAAGAGCATTCTTCTGCTTTGAAACGGCCATGGACACACTGCACGCTGCACCGCACTACAAAGACACACACCAGGCAAAGTGAAATCTGCTTCTTCACCTTAAATATTGAAAAACTAGGACATAGATGAGAACTGGCTGTGATGAGGTCTAACAGTTGCAAACATATATTGTGCTGGTATTTCTGAGGCTCACCCTGGCAGAGACGTCCAGTGAAGCCAGGGTCACACTGGCACTTACAGGATGAAATGTTGAGATGGCCGTGTAGACCACAGCTCATACGACAAGGATTCTTTGGGATCTCTGATGAAAAATGTGCACATGCACATCAACACACACACACACACACGTACGTACAAACACACACACACACAAGAATGCACAAGAAAAAATAAACATCTGAACATTACAACCACTTCTTGAATCAGCTGTCAGCATTATGATGACAGAACGGCTACTTAATGTACTTTTACTTCATTTATGTATTTCAAAGTTATTTAAAACAATACAATATCTGAAGAATGTAAAGCCTGAATTGAAAATAAACTAAAATCAATGATCACAGTGTTTCTGTATAACAGTGGTGATTATTTACACTGCATTTGCATTGTTAGTAATCCTGACAGTCATGGCTGGCTCCTTTAATCTCATATTCTAAGAAGTTGCCTTAAGAAGTAATGATCAAATTCAAAGCTCTTCTTCTAACTTACAGCTCCTTCCTACTTGGGGTCCCTCATCCAGGTCTACACTCCTTATCGCCCACTGCGCTCTCCCTGTGAAAAACGCCTGGTGCTCCCAGCCCAGCACTGCTCCAAATCTCTAGCCAGACTCTTCTCCTCTGTTGTGCCCAAATGGTGAATGAATTACCTAACTCTATATGATCCGCAAAGTCCCTTTCTACTTTAAAAGTTGTATGAAGACTCATCTGTTCAGGGAACACTTAGGCCCTTAATCTGACCCTTCTCATATTTGTCCTCAGGGGTAGAATGAGTCAGAAGGTCTCAGACCCAGCTCTTAATGAATATTCAGCTCTAATTACTGAATGTTGCTGAAGATTGAACTATATTGTTGCAGCAATTAGTTGGCTACATTATTCTACATTAATAAATACTGTGTGCTGTGGAGCAGATGTAAGAGCTTTTCCTCAGTGCGCCCACTGTCTCTGTGTTAGCTCCAGGATGCTAACTTTAGCTGTGGTTAGCCTGTTGTTTTAGCCCGTAATGTTACGGTAAATGAGCTTCCCTGCTTTCTAAACATTGTGCACTCGGAGGTCATGGCGCCGCTCTCAGTGACACGGAAGAGTGGGCGGTATCAGCGGTGGCTCATTTGCATATGAAGGTCACGCCCACTAAATCAGAGCGTTCTGAACAGAGGGGCTATGAGAGCCTGGAAACAATGCTGCTGTGCTTGATTTATTGGCTTTTTTGGACCAAAACATGTTACTACCATTTCATGAAGACATCAATGATCCATATTAAACTGCAGAAAAGGAGCAGAATATGGGACCTTTAAAATGAAAATTTGTTTGTTGGTGTGATGGTTTAAGTTTGTGGTCAAAGCTCATATCCTGCATTCAGAGACTGCATGTAACCCCTGCTCATGTCTCTTCAGATGTCCTGATAATAATGAAAAAATTCTTCCTTCCAATTTTGTTTCATTTTTTCTTAACATGCTGTGAGAAATAAAGTATCTACCTCTCAGGACCATATTTTTAATTTTGGTGGAATGTTTAATTAAACTGTATTGCTCTTTCTTTTTTCTTTTAGCAGGGACCTCACCAAATGCTCCCTCAGAAAAGTATTTTAAGTGTCCAGGAAAATTTGCTTACATAAACTCAACAAAAAGCTCAACAGAAGCAACTTAAGCTGTTATAAGAAACTCAAAAAATCTCATTTCCAGTATTTTTGTGTTAATGCACATTAAGAGTCTTACCACATAACCCACCCACATGGTCCCATAGTCTGAAGCAGCCAGACATGGAGGAGGTGCAGAGGGAGCAGTACAACCCACTCTTGTAGGGGGTCACCAGTCGGCCACTGACTTCCCAGTTACCCCTGAAACAACACAAAAACATACTGAAAAACACTTGCAGTAAAATATACAATACGCAGTAATTATAGGGGTTCTTCAATATGACTATCATATCAAATCAAATCCATTTACACAGAAGAAGCCTATTTTTTATGTCACTCACAGAAACACACATTCAGGATATTTTCTGTTTATTTATGTATCATTCTTAACTGACAACTAAAAAGAAAAGAGTGATGATACTAAAAGGATCATCCAGAAAATTCATTTTGGGAGAAGTGTGGTACCGTTACCCAGGAAAATACGCGCAAACAAATGTCTCCCACAGGTCTCCATCTTTCAGACACAGATGAGTGGCACAGCCAACCTGGCTTGAGGTGGCCCACACCATCTACACGCCAAGAGAAAGACACGTAACATCAGAACTCAGAAAGAGTTGACTGACAAATTACAGGAAGCACAAGAGCAGTTTGTTTCTGCATGTTAATAAAAACCTGTGTGTAGTGCTTGCAGGTTGCATTTTCTCTACACTGCCCGCTCAAATAGAGGAAATCATCTCCTTCTTCAAACCAAGAGTCGATGACGTCAGAAAACGTGTGGACGCCGTACACAGAGAGGTGTGTGTTCCATCCGACATGAGTGACAGGTGAGGAGGGTGGAGGGAAGGGGTCTGTGTGACAGGACGCCGCTCGCTCCTCAGCAAGCAAGGCCAGCCTTTCACTCCACTCCTATGGAGACAAGATTGAGATTTTATCATCACTTTATACAGCCATTGAACTTCAATAACCACAGTAAGACTTTCTCAGAAAAAAAGAAGAAAGAAACGTTTATGTTGCACATTTACAAAAACTCCGTACAGCAGCAGCTCACCTGCTCAGTGGAGCTCTATATTTAACCAGCACGAGGACTGGATTGAACTGTTTGAAATCACTGTACTGGCTTTTTTAACTACAGTGTACAAAAGCTTTTATGCTTCCTTTTATTCTTTTTTGTTCAGGGTCAAAAAACTCAAAAAGGTTGTTTTTATTTTGTCAAGTTTTATCAGAAGCCTGAAAACCCTCTCAGGGTTTTCCTTCCATTTCAACTCAAATTTAAATTTTCTGCAAACTGATACGTCAGAAGGTTTCCTGAAACATTTTTACCAATGAGTTATTATTTATCATAAATTTCATTTTCCTTATACAATTTTATTTGGTATATTAAAAAGAATCTTCATCTTTTATTCCTTCTTTCTTCAGTCTGTTATCTGTCTCTTGAATTCACAGATGCTCTCCCTGAAATGAAGGTCACATTTCAGAGCGTCAATTTTTATTATAACTAGATGAAAGAAAAACTCTTCGAAATGAAGTTCATTCCTGAGATTTCCTACGTGATTTTCTTTACCTGCTTAATCCTTTTCAGCGGTCAGAGGCAGAGCAGGCTATATGCAGAAGGACACATTGGGCCTGCTGCCAGCCTATGTCAGCCCAACAAAGAGACCTACACTCGTTGTGTGCCACATTATGAACACTGAGTGGGACTTTTTCTGGGCATTTTTTCTTTTTTCTCAGTGTAACCTGAAACAAAGGACTCCTTTCGACTAAAACATTCCCCAACACTCTCACTCTGTTCATTATTCTGCAAACATTTCAGAGAATTTATAACACGATGTGTAATTGGACGAAGAGTATAGATTTTTAAATGCAAAGCTCTATTCATCACACGATTGGAGAAAGCCATGAAGCATTGCTTTATCTAATTCATATATTGTATGTTATCAGCACACACTCTTAAGTTGTGGAAAGGAATTCAATAATGGTTTTACAGGAGGTGATTTCTGATCAAGGATCACAGAATTGCATCAACAAAAGGCAACAAAAAAGGTTTCTTTGGAGTTAAACTGTGCATCCAAAGGTTTGTAAGTTGTTCATAAATGTCCTGTATGGATCATAAACTGGAGAAAAAATGGACTTTATCTTGCTCTGCTCAAAGTGAGGTTGGCACAAAAACTGCTCCCCCTGGTGTCTGGCTGAATTATAGGTAAAAAAAAAAAATCCATCTCCCCAGTCATTCCATATGGGCTGTGGTCAAACTTTAAAAAATTAATACTCCTTGTAGAAATGTTTCTCACGTCCAATTGTTGTGGTGATTTGAAGATATCATTTGGCTGTCTTGTATTCAAGTCCTCTTTTTTCTGAAAAGTTTCATTTTCAGTAGCTATAAGAGGTTAAAAACAAGGTTTTATGTCATGTTTAATGATGATCGTCAGCTGCCGTTCTTATGTATTTTTTTCGGGGATTGTAAAATATGTCGGGAGGTAGAGACAAAGGGTGAATAGATCCTGGAAGGAAAAAAATATATTTTTTTGACATCCGGCTCCACTCAGATTCTCCCAGAATCCATCACAGTCTCTACTGCATTGACTCTGGCTGCACCTATGACGGGGGAATTTTGGCTTCAAAACCATGCAATGATAAATGGCAGAGCCACACTGTCCACTCTATATACAGTCTATGGTGTGGACCAGTCATGAACTGTTTTTGGGCAGAGATGCTTGGTTCTGCAGCTTGGCTGAGAAAAATATAAAACATAAGAGGTGAAAGAACTTGCTGGGAAGTCAGTGGCTGAATCTCAATGTGCCCTCTTAACCCTCAGCCCTGAGCTCTCAGGCACTAATTGATGTCTCCTGGAAAGTGATCGAGTGCATGAGGGCTGTAAGGGCTCAAAATGGGATAACCCGGGATGGGAAAACACTTCTCATTTAACCTTCATGACATCATGTAGCTCACATTAGCAGCATAATTCTTGTTTTACTATTTCAAATTCCTTCAAATCCAATTTTCATGCATGTAAAATACTTTTAGGCTATGGCTGTTTTATTTATTCACATTTACAGATTTTTACTTTTTAAATATAACCATTGGCTTATCTCTCTACCGCATTTATTTTTTCAAAATGTTGGTGTTTGTTTATCCTGTCATGTTTGCAGGATTTCCTTGGGAAACCCAGAGTCTATCACTATGAACTCTTTCATGCTTTGACAGCAGGACAGTCCTAAGCTCTCACCAGTACCAGGAATGCGGCTCAAAGTCAGTGAGTGTGTGAGGTGGATATTGATACTGGACCAATGATTTCAGCTCTCAGATCTAATAACACTCTCTGGTTTTGAAATTTTGACAGCTAGTTTTTGCTTTCTATCACACTGCCAAATGGTATGACATGTTGGGTCTTCTTCAACATGAGTTCTTCTTAAGTTGGCCAGAGATCGCCCAGGTTTGATGGACTGTCTGGACTCTGCAGTAAACACTGAGCACTGAGATCTCCATGAGCAGTCAGAAAATAAACATCAAAATAGAATTTAAAAAAATCTTCAAACCGAAAAAAAAAACAGCTGTATTGAAGGCAGTGATTTTTTTTGATAGATTTAAATGTTTTAGATTCAAAAGAAGGCGTCTGATTGTTTCAAAGGTCATTTTCAGACACCCTTTTTTTTCCATGTTTTATTCCAGTCTGTGCAATATGTTGACTAAAACATGTTCAAATGGTGCGTGGTTGTTTCTGCTCAATAACTATTTCTTTGTTTAGAAAACAGATTTCAGAGCTATGATACTGTTGTAAGGTTCATAAAGGCCCCTCTAGTCCTCCAGGAGTTCACTGTTCACCCCACCGCCTGATGTCAGCCAGACAAACTCATCAGCTCACACTTTGATGTCACCAGAGGATTTTAAGGTCACCGAGCAATTTTATCTAAGAAGATTTCACCCCAGACATGTCATGAAGTATCAGCAGGGAGATTTGAATGGCTTACTGAAAAAGACAAGTATTTGTCCTCTGTTCTGCCTTTGTTTCTGGTCCTTACGACTACAACTGCTGCTGCTGTTGTTGTCAATAGAGGGGGCTGAGGTGCTGCCCCATCATGCTCCACACGGATAGAAAAATATGTTTCAACCATTTTTTTATAATCATTATTACCCCCGCCAAGGAGGTTATGTTTTTGGGAGAGTTTGTCTGTCTGTCTGTGAACATCCTAACTCGAAAAGTAACAAACAGATTTTGATGAAATTTTCAGGAAATGTTCAAAATGCATTAAGGAAGGTGATCCAGATCACCGTCTGGATCCAGGATTTTTTAAAGGATTCTTTTTCATTAAGGGATAGAGCTGTTTTCACCATATGTGTATATAACTCCACTCCATAAATGGTCAGATTGCTTTGCACAGTAAAAGTAAAAGTACGACCCAGATCCTGGCAATATTCTGGATACTAAGATCTGGAATATGAAATATGTCCAGGGTCATCATAATTTTCAACACCTTCAGGTAACAAATTATCATACAAACCTGAAACTAACACCAAATTGTAGCATACAGTCCGCTGAAAGGGAGTATAACATTAAAGTAGGACTAAAGTGTTGTACGGCAAGTGCTTTTCTATTCTTCTTATTGTTATTATTATTAGTAGTAGTAGTAGTATAAAAAGCAGTCAGTAAGATTTGAAACCTAAAACAAAAATTTAGATGATAAAGCATCAACCTGTCTAGAGATTCTAATTGGGCTTTTGGTTCCTGGCACAAGGGTTTTACACCTGTTACAGAAGGAAACACCCTCTGATATCACTCTACAACCTCTAGTAGATGGAAAATGCAACCATTAATCCCAAAACCCACTAAAGGCTCACAACAAAACGAAAGGTCCTGCATTAAAACACCAATCTCTACAGCAGAATCAAACATGTTTGCATGGGTATGAAGCTCATTTACCTTATTTATTCATACACTCTACAGAGGATGACTATTTCTTTTACAAAACATTTGTTAGGATGTCATAAAGGCTAAAAGTCAAACATAACCGTGCATATTTTGGTGTATGGCTGAACTGACTTTGTTGTAGCTGGTTGTCAATCATTATTATCAGTATGGTTCCTGCCATTGTTTGGCTTTTTAAGAAATGACAAGTGACATCACAGAGGCTACGTTTGTGTTTCATAAAGTCTGTGATTGAGACCTGTAGAACACTTCAGTCGATGCAATTCTTCCACTGAGTCATATAAGAGCGATGGCCATCTTTACAGGGTCTTCCCCCTCTGATCACTCAGCACAGAAACAAAGAGCATACTTCTGCTCTAATAGAACAAATGGAGGTTCTGTAATTTAATTATACACACCTGTTGCTACACTTCATATATGTAGTAAGTCTTGTTTTTGTTATAGCTCCAGGAGTGACTGCGGTCATACGATGAATGGCTAACACTTTATATTGCTGCTCCTTCTTTCTCACCTTATCAACATTAGAAATTAAATTTTGGGGGTTAGGCAGTTATGAAAGACATAAATAATCTCACAACACAAGATTTACATTTCTAAAGTTAGAGGTGCACTTTGATACCTCGGTCTCAGAGCAGTTTTATTAGCTCATAATAATTCGTAGCCTGAAGAAGTCAAAGGAAGTATGCAGACAGGGTGATGTGTGAGAAAGGGAGGGGCGTCATTCAGAGCTAAAATATTGGTATTTTATCTAACCCTGAAAGTAAAGCCTAAAGGACTGTATTATAATCACTTCAGCACAATCTCATCATAATGCTAACTGGTTCATCCCTGAGTGAAAAAAGCCCTTATTCAGACACTCACAAACACAGCAGAGGCCTTGAGCTTTTTAGCGTTTATCAGTAAAGCTCTTTAATATGCCTCTCGAGCTTCCTCTGAGGGCTTTCACAGGGAAATTACCTGTAATACCAGAGTTTTGAACGCGGGGTGATTATCCACATCGTCTTTTTCTCATTACCGCTTATCAGTGGAGAACAGTTCTCTGTGGCTGAAGAGCAGTCGAAGAAAGGCTCTCAGTCTGTGCAGCTGGCTTTGAGGATGTAATCTACAACAAAGTGACAGTTTGCCCCGGTACAAATCTTATTCAAGGCCCCGTGGATATCTGGTGCATTGTGAGTTTCTTAATCCATCATTAGATCCCTCTGTCCTAATCTTAAGCAGGAAACTGAACTGTACATCAAATGTAGAAGATAGAAGAAGATAGAGAACGGATTAGGTTGAAGCGTTAAGTGGAAAGTTGAATTAAAAATACCTGAGTTGAAAATGTGTAGATTCACTGTCCGCGCTGTCAGTGTGATATAACTTTGTGTTTATCAGCAGTAATAACAGACTTACAATCCTGGTGTTGTTTTGTTTAAGACTGACTCCAGTAAGAGTAAAGATGCATCGTGAAACCCTTACATGAACTCACAAAGCTAATTAACTCGGCTGCAGGCAGTTTTATTTACACCACAGCAAAACAAACGGTTCAGGAACTCGACTGTTTCACACCGCAGACACTATCAGAACTGCAAAGAAAGAAAGCTCAACTTGTTAAAGAAATCTGCTGTGCTACGAGAACCTGTGCTTATTTTTTGCATGTTTGGGGTCTTAAATATTTATAGGTAAACAAAATGTTCAGAGTTAAATCCAGTTGACTGCTGCAGCCTGCAGCCAAGAAACGGGATTTAATGACTAGACCTGGGACGATAGTCAATAAATTAATTAATCGTATGATAAATGAAATGAACTTGATAAATTTGCTGGCCTCAATATATCGCCATATGCATGTGTGTTTGTTTTCCTTGTCTCACCTTTAAAACAGGCTGGATGACAAGAGGGTTCACTCTGAGCATCGCTCCCAGCACCTGGGCATGTTTGGTCTGTTGCAAACTGAACAGAGTGACACCTCTTGATCCAAAATCAGGGCTGCTAACTTCAGGCTAGCATTAACGCACCGAGTGCAGCAAGTGAGCCTTGTGAGTTCATGAGGTGCAACACGAATTAACGTAGTCGAAGTTAGCAGGAAAAGAGATGATTGTAAAGCCAAACACCACAGCCCCAGAAATGTTACAGCTTCAAACCGAATGAGCAAGGTGAGCTCTTCAACACGGACGAGCCAGTGTGCAGCAACAAAAAAAAAAAACCCCAACAAACTTGCATGCCCATCCAAAACACAACCACTGATCCAGTTTTCCCAGCTGGGGAAGAAACTGCTCTTGCTCTGCAGATGCAGAGTCTTCATCCTGACAGTCGACACTCACTGAGGCGTTTGATCGACAAGGTAGAAACAAACTACACAGCGCAAAATGGTGCGCAAAATTGTCAAATGGTGCGCTTTTTTACTGAGAGCCCAATTATTTAGGGCCCGATCCTGAGAATAAAAGCGAAGGCCCTCTTGAAACCCTAAGGATTATCCTTAACTCTTTTTAACCCCAAATTGTGTGCCTTTTGCTTGAGATAAACGCCCTCTGGCTTCTCAGTGCAAAAGTCCTGAAATTATGCAGTCTCTTATGACCATGGTGAATTCCAAACAGGGAGTTTGTGATTTGGTCTTAAACGTCAGATTTTGACGATTTATAGGTTTTGTATTTAAACAAAGTAGTCAGAAGTTTTAGATCGGATCAACTCCAAACTTTGCTTGTGTATGCTAGAAACATTGATGATTAAAAGTCATTAAAACATTTATAGGATCTCAATGAGCGTGGCCAGGACAAGGGCTAAAAGTTCAGCATTTTTTCAACTATGTCTGATCTTCACAAAAAGAGCACACATGTTTAGTGTAACCATATCATTATTTTCACCAGAAAGTACAGCGCCCTCAAATGGCAACAGTAAGAAATTCAGTTACAGGGTACATATTTCAACCAACTACTTTCAGGTTTTTCATCTAATCAATTTCAAAATTGGCTTGTATATGCTACACACATTCACTATGAAAATGTATACAAGATTTTTATTGTAACTCACTGGGTGTGGCCAAAGTTGACCATTTCTTTAGCATCAGGAAAACCTCAAAAGCGCTCTTGTATTATCATGTATCAGGAATGCACACACTTGTTAAGTGTGTCATCCTGAACATATCCATATGCCTGTTTTAGCTCTAAGTACAGCGCCCCTTGCTGTCAACAGGAAGTAATATGTTTTTACCTGTCATTTACTCCTCCTCCATTTCTTTGGATTTGCTCTTCATTTGTGCTCATAAATGTTTTTCAAGCCTTCATAAAGCATCACGTATTACGTCATGTTCTTTAGTTAAAGGGTGTCTTGGGCATCTGGTCAAACTCCAATATCTAGCCATTAACCAGGAATTCATTGTAACCCCTTCATATGAGGTCCAAATTCATGTATGCTTGCTGCAGGGACCACACCTCATCCACTCACATGGCTTTTGGCTGAGGCAGATTTTGCTGCACATGTGGCGGCCAGGACATGCCCTGACGGGCGCACATGGGGTGAGGGCCCGCTTATCGCTGCTTGCAGCTTTAATTTTTATGTTTGTTTTTTTTTTCTTAAGGTTTTTTGAAAGTTATTGGTTTTCCAATTACCATAGTAAAAAATACTCATGAGAAATAAAGTTCTATTGCACCTGGAAGGGTGTATTGCATTACTATGATACATTATTTTGATATTAGAGGTTAATTTGGTCTCAAAATAATAATGTCAATAATATTGCTTATCAACATAAATTGTGGGACAATGTATTGTCCAGCAAAATTTGTTATTGGCTCAGGCTTACTAATGACTTAAACAAAATATTAGACGGCAGAGTTGCTGAGTTAGACACCAGGACATGGGATCCAGCCCTTCAAATGATGGATGACTGTGTCCAGCACTGAGCCATCCTTCATCTTCATTTGTTTCATAACTTTAATTTTAACAAAAGACTTTCGGTTAACAGTGCAGAGACTGAAAAGGAAATGACTTTACTCTGAGGTCTTCTTCATGATCATACAAGTTGTTCGGATGGGGTTTCACTTCACAACACATCTCATCAGCACTCCCATCATCATGACTGTCTGTGTCTTCTTGCTTTGCACTCCGCACTGCAAAGTAGTTTGGGCTCACAAGTATGTTGTTTGGGCCGGTGACACTTAGCATCTCTCATAAGCAGAAAGAGTCTGTGGTGTAAAAATATGACTCTTAATATGAGGTTAAAAAAGTCTGCAGAGACTCAACTGAAAACTTTAAAGTGTGGAGAATTAACCAGCTCTGTTTCTGCAAACAAAAGCGCAGAATTTTAACAAACGGACAATGTCAAACTGTTTTAAAATCACAAAAAGGAGACAGCACTCAAACCATTCAGAGAGAAACAATGGATGTCACAAACCATTTTTTGCATGTTGGCTGACATGGGTTTGACCCGGCTGCGCAGTCTATTGTGCTGGGCAACAATCTGAGAGTGCTCCTTCACCCTGAGCCCTGAAAAAAAAAAAATACACCAAGTTAGTATAGCTCTTCAACCATCACCACGGTAACACAAAGCAAATGTGTAGTTTGGATGTTTGAGTGTCAGGGAGGGCTGGAGTTGTAGTTTCAAGAGCTTTGACACACAAGTCAAACTGTTTTACACCTTTTTCTGTGTGTGTGATTGAAAATCATCAAATTTCTGTATAAGTCTAATCTTTTTTTAACTCATCCACCCAAACTGAAACTTCATTTAGGTCTTAATTACTTATTACTTTATACTTATTACTAATAAACTGCAGATAATAACCTTATAGTCAAAAGTAAAACTTAATCAGATGAAACAACACAGGGATTTTTTTTTCAATTATTCCTTCAGAAAGTATTTTTCAGTTATGAGGCACCATTGCAATAAAGAAGCTGTTAGAATAGGTTTTAACTTCATTACTTCTACACACTAAACTCTATTCATATCATCTGAGCAGGTAACTCCGGAAAGTTGAAGATCTGCATTTAAGTCGCTCCCCAGTGGAGGCAGATCATTTTCTCTGTTTGGCAACAAAAAGAGGAACAAAATCATTAAAATGGTAATTTTTAAGCTGCTGCCAAACTTTAGCTGTACAGAGGCAGAGAAAGTTTCTGTTGGTGCTTTGCCAGAAGGTTTTTGGACAGCTAAAGTCAGTTGAGTCTACAGCCTCAAGGACAGCCTGCACCTGACGCTAACACTGAGTAAAACACATGTTGTATCATCTTTCACTTAGCATACGTGCTATGAGTTCTGTCATTTACTTATTTCTTGGCGGGCAAGTTTGCTGAAAACAGTCCCTCGTGGCCACCTGGCTCGTGCGCACAGACTACAGTGAGTGGGTTTACCGGTGCTGGTGGAGCGCTGCGGGTCTGCTGAGGCTCTGATAATCCGGTCCGCGTGGAGGAAAGGGAGCTGCAGAAACAAGACGACGAACAGGTCCAAACACCGTGAAGCTGCCAATGAGCGCATCGTGACCCTGTGGAGTGCTTCGGACTAACTCCGGACACTTGTTCCCAGCTCTCCTGTCTTCCTGCCTTCCTCCTCCTCCTCCTCCTCTTTTGACTACAACAGACGGGGAAACGCACGAGCCTGTTCAGCCAATTAGTCCTCTGTTTAAGGACTGGGGGGAGTGGAGTCTCTGGAATGTCCCAAACCTGAATTTCGAAGAACATAATTTCTGAATTTGTACGGAGAACATGCATCTGTTTCATCTCCAATCTATTAAATAAAAAAAGTGATAAAATTAAAAAAAAAAAAAACTTTGCTCAGATTAGCACGTTTAATGCAAATTTAAGAGATATCAAAACAGTAAGGCTAATAATGGCCTCATCTTTATACACAGCAAAAAAAAAAACAAAAAAAAAACTAAAATGTAAGCAAGAGTTTTTTTAAAGGTTTTATTAGCCTTCATGTTTGTCATGTTCACCACTAAATGTATGATATTTCAATATTTTAACGGACCAAAATGATTCCTGACTAACTTGTTAATCAAAATTCTGCAAATGGTGTACAATAAATGTTCTTGTTCAAAATAAATAATTAATGAATAAGAATTTTGTCCTATTTAAGCACTTTTTTTTTCATCCTACTGACCATTTACAAGCAATTCAGGGGTAATTTTGGTCTTTTAATATCTTGAATAAGACATTTGTCTTGACTTGTCATGTAAGAACATCAAAACAACAAAGGTCTATCCATTTATCGAAACACACACTGCACTTTGAAACTCTTTAATTGACCATTGCTACTGCTGGTAACATGTAAGCAGCTTTATAAGGTTAATGTCAACGCTGGGCCAATAAAATGTTAATTCTTATGTAAAGTATAATTGCTTTAAACCTTAGCCTTTACTTGAGTGCATTTTTGGCTGATCACTCTGAAGTTTGAACAGCAGGTGTGTCACTACTGACGGGTAGACCTTGACAATAGAATATTTTGCTTCATCACCTCTGTCGTCACTCCCTAATCCAAACAACAAAAAGAGAGATTTACCCTTGGGTGTCCCCCTGTGTTAGACACGGGGGAGTCTGTTCAGCAACACTGATGTCCAGATGAGTCATAACACAGATTTCTCTCTGAGCTCTGGACGTGCTGAGCAACAAGCAATCACTTTTTATTTTTAAGTTGAGCATCTTTATCAGATTGTGGCAGATCTTAACATAAAGAATAACTTCCCTTGGTAAAAACCTGCAGGTTGAAACAGTGATTGGTAGCTGTTTGGGCCTTATAACAGTTATTTTGGTACAAACCAGTCTGGGAGGCATGAATCATGACTCACACACTGTGGGCTGATTCAGTGTCTGACCGCAGCGCTACACAATAGACTCTCTGCGGTTTGTCCGCCCCGTGGGCTGAGTGTATTTAGCAGCGAGGACTCAGACCTGAGGATGCTCAGTTGCCTCTTATCTCAGTGACTCTGCTACATCAGTGAGGGACTGTCTGACCCCGCTGAGACAGACTACAGCTGTGAACACAGTGTGTTATGGGATCAGTCGGATGCAGCTCCCACTGAGATGATTTCTCAGGTACATCCAACAGGCAGCAGAACCACTGAGAGCTCCTTCCTTTGAGAGCTCAAAGCAGTGCTCGAGGAGCTGAGCATCCTTCAAACTCTTTGAACACTTGGCAGTGGTGCTGGCTGCACACAGCAAGGACAGAGGCTTTCTTATTGAAACATTTAGCAGGTATAGGAGTGAAAATATGTATATATTTACTGGCAGTTACCACTGACAGTTTTTCTCAGTCACTTTGGTACATTTCTCGAATCATCCTCACCATTTGCAAAAGAGTAAGTGGATTTCTCAAAACAGTTTGTACAAATATCAAAACACCATGGATTACCTACAAAAGCCAGTCTCTCTCAAAATTCTTAGTTCATCTCTCAAAAGTATATTTCTGTGTCAGTGAATGTGTCAGTGCATCAGAATGACATGTAGCTGTGTATGGATAGGACAGTCAAAGTGCTTAGTCATGTTTTGATGACAGTTATTGTAAATTGTGAGTTACATCTTAGTGTATGTGGGAGATTAATTACAGGAGAGTGGACAAAATTCACATTTTCTCTTTCACTGTTTGAGCTGTAATTTGTTGACTGACCCCGTCATTGATTCAGAAAGGAGAAGAAGGCGCTGCATAGCACAAAGAAAACAAAAACAAAAAAAAAGTAGAAATGTGAACATAGATCAGTCTCTTTAGGGAAAACTGTTCATGTAGTGCTGTGGGAATTACAGGTCAGTTCAGTCTTCCTACATCTCCTTATGTTCCTGTTTGCTGGGCTACAAATTCTCATCCACATCCCAACAAAGATCTTCTCTGTCCATAAAAAGTCTGAATGATTAAGGAGTTGTTTCCGCAGCTTTTGGCTGCATCCTTCAACCAGCTACAGCCATTGCAAGCTTATGATTGAGAACATGGTCCACAAGTGTGACACATCTTTATTGTCCTTTATGGCAAACTTGTTGCCACTGTCTGTACAGAGGAAAGTACACAAACATACCTGTGACTTAATGGTTCATGAGACGAAACTTTGAGCTATTTCAGAAAACTGGTTGATCAATGGTTGATCTGATGCTTCATGCATTTCCATTCGTTAGAGAAAGTAAAAAATGACCAGGGAGCAATTTATCAATTCAGAAAGATTTAGAAAAAAAAGTCTGATGGAATTGTGTGGAAAGATGCTTGACATATTAGTATAAAGTGTTCAATCTTTTTGCATGTAAAGACTTATGTGATGAACTCATGACTAAATGTTGTGGAGGGAGAAACTATTCAACAGAGACTCATGATAATCCATTTTGGTCAACATGACGTAAGCAGAGAATTGTACACAATCATTTGCATGGATGTCCCAAAGCATTTGCAACTTGTTCAAAGAAATGAGAAACTAATACATTTTTAATGTAAAGATTGAACAAGTTTTAATTAGTTTTGAGAATTTCAATTCTGATCTGAGAAATGAGCCAAATCAACTGAGAAAAACTGTGAAAGGCAGTATATAAATTGAGCAATAGAGATGATCTGGCTGGTAAATCAATCCTTGAATCCATTGCTTTTCTTTTTTAGGGCCACGGTGGAGGATGGAGCCTATCTCAGCTGTCATCTACAACCCGGACAGGTCAGCAGCTATCACAGACCCAGCATGTAGAGACAAGCAACCATCCACACACACATTCACACGTAAGTGCCAGTTAGAGTGACCAGTTGACCTAACAGACATTTCTTTCGACTGGAAGGAAGACAGTGTACCCAGAGAAAACCCACATATGCTCGGGGGGAGAACATGCCCTCTTAATATGACGCAACAGCACCAACCACTGCACCACCAAGCAGCCCTTACAGTGAATCACAGACCTGATTACCATCTGACATCTTCTAAAGCCTCTTTGTTCTCTCTGTGTTCATGATAAACCAATGTCATGTGTGGCTCCTTGTTTTTTGACCTGGGTCAGTTGTTCTGTTTGGTGAAAACGTTACACACAGTACTGAAAACTATGAATGAATACACTCCTGCAGAGGGCACACAGGGTCTCAGCAGCCTCCCTCCATCACTGGCAGGGAACACTGTGTCCAGCTGTGGAAGTAAAAGCAGCCTTCTGGTTTTCATGCTCGGCTAATGTTTGCCTGATGAAAACACATGCCAAAATGTTAAAATACATATTCAAAACTTTCTCTGCAGTACATTTATATTTTGGTTAGAGGAATATGAAAGTGTGGTTCCTCTTGTATTCACTCAGATCTTCTGTGGAAAAGTCTTCAATATGATCAATAAATGTGAAAAACTGGGGATGGCAGGTTGTGCTTTTCATTAGATTGTGGTAGAACATGTTGCATTTGCAAAGTCCATGTCCTCATTTCACTTTTTCACATACTGTACACGATCTAGAACATCTTGTTTGGCACGACAAGTTTTTCCTCCACTTCTTTTAGAAATAAGAAATTATACAGTTGAGGAAAAAAAAAGGAAGTGAACACTAAGTTAAGTAAAAAGGGGCAAAATTGTGGTAACACTTTTCTAAATCTCTCTCCCTGATTGGCTGGTGAGGAGTAGACCCTGCATTCCTCAGCGTTTTGCTGCAGCACTTTTTCCACTCTGGTCATTCCCTGCACACACTCAAAGTTCACCAAGTGCTGCCTGCGACTTGAACAGATTGGAGGACTGATCTGCGGCTGGACTGGAATCATTGGAAACATGTTTGCCTCAGCTGTGATAGTCTTCACGTTGTGTTTCTGCTCTCTGAATCCTGCTTTTGGACAGGTAAGTGAGCGCAGTGTCACAGGCTCATAAAAAATACTTTAAGAGTTACAGCTACTGTGGGATGTCTCTGCAGATATGAGGTCAATTAAGGGAAAAGCTGTTTTTTTACTGAACTGGTAAATTGATTAAAAAAATCTTCCTTATATGTAACATGTATGGCTCCAGAGCCAAAAAAAAACTTTCAAATGTCTCTTTAGCATGCTTTTAGGAGTATGTCTGTATACATTTAAGGTTTTTCTTGTGTTAGGGCATTTTTCAAAGACAACCAGCATATTTATGATTCAATAAGGCTGCAAGTGTGATAGTTTCAGTCTGGAATGTAAAGGTTTATATTATTAAAAAAGTTGCTTTACAGCGTTTAAATATTCAGTTCACATGAAATAAAAAGGACCAATCTGGTAAGATTAAACAGAAAGGTATGAAAATGTTTGTTTCCTGCACACCTCCTACACATCCTGTTAACAGCAGCAGCCAAGTGAAATGTAGCTTAGCAGGGACAGAAAGAGGCCTTTGACAGCTGCACTATAAACACCAGCCAACCTCTGGCTGACTGAAGTCTGTCCAAACTCCAGCCCAAATCAGAAAGGTGTTTTCAACAAATATTGACTCTGGTTACATAACTCCGGCAGGACCAAAACACTAATTGGTTGTCTGAGAGACATACATCTGAGGACATGGCAGACAGAATTAATGTAGCTGTTGAATGAAGGTGGGGATGAAAAACAAGTCAGTACCCCTCCTTAACTCCAGCCAACAGGGAGGAAGGACATGATGTCCATGATCAGAGTGATTGAATTTTACTCAGAGAAATGAGAAAATGCATCGCCTATAATGCTTGTTATTGAACTTGTGTTTATTCAGTCCCTCTCATAATGTTGCATAACCTGATAATCAAGACTTTAATCCTTCACATGGCGTCACACCCAGAAACCACATTACAAGGCTGGTCAGCAGGTTACCCTCAGAGGGTGTTTCTGTTTTCATGACTGGTTACAGTATGAAGCTTTGAAAGGAGGAGGGTCCCACACAGACTTAGAGTGGCCAAACATAATCTGATGTTAATGCGTAAAACAGCCCAGCCTCTGTGCTGCTCCATCTGCACAGAAACATTTGTTTACCTGCAGGAGAGAGGTTTGGTGTTTTCATGTGTTAGTTACAAACGTGATAGTGTTTCACACCCTTTGATTCAAGAATCAGTTTGCACAGCTGAGCATGGCGAAGGTTTGACTGATGGAAGAGTGATCCCAGATATTCTCATGTGTTTCATATGAGACATGTTTTCTTCATTAAAATTCACAAATGTGTGTTTAAAAAGTAAGACGAAGCATGCAGAATTAAAATGTGAGGTTTCCTGGGTCCTGGTGTGAAACATTACAATTAGATGTATGGACGCAATGACTATACGGTAATCATATTGAATGTTAGATTAACTCTACTTGCTCATCAAATAACTATACTTCAAATAACAAAAAGCTTTTGACTAGTTTGGGATTTTTGTATGCTTGTGATCAAAAGTCATTCGAGAAGTCATTTAATATTAGTGATCTAGTTTATGGTCCCGTGGGCCTGTTTTCATGTGAAAAAATGTTTAATTTCCACTGTCTCATAAATTACTTTTCTGTGCTTCATGTCCAACCCCAGCTTAAGGCTGTCGCCTCTTTGGGAGGGTATTCAAAACAAACATGCCCCTGTTCCAACATTTTTAAAATATATTGCTGGAAATGAATTTAAAATGAGCATTGCAAAACAAGATTTTCAGTTTCATCATGATAACCTGAGTTTGTGGTATTTTCAATTATACATAGATTGTAAGTGATTTACAAATCATCAAACTCAAACCTTCTTGACGTTCATTTGAATAGCAAAGAGCAGATCTTTACCTCATCACTCAAAAAAGGTTGGAAAAAAACAAAACAAAACAATGAGTGTCAGGATGTGAGGGCAGAAAGAATGGACGCTTGCACTGACAGTTACAGACGGACTGATGTGGTAAAGATTTTTATGCATTAAGGTGAACAGGCAATGGTAAAATGAGAAAATAACAAAAAAGAAATGAAAAGAGCTTTATATATGTGTTGTAAGGTTTTCAATTAAAGTGGGCATATTTGGACAGGTGGGCAGATTAAGCCAGGTATCTGTATGGCCAATCATGGCTTGGTAGGGGTTCATGGCTGGTCAAAAGACAAAGACCAAAACACCTGTAGGTGACATGGGGAACTCCTGGACCTTGGAAATTAAGAATTTTTCTGGGTTGTTGGACCAGGGAGAAAGACTGTGATAAAATCTTTCTTCAAGTAACACATTTGAAACATCCCTGCTGGCTGATCAGGTAGACCATGCAGTCTGGTTATAGGGGATCAGGAGGAGGAATTCAAAAGGTCAGGGAACTATCAAAAGTTGGGAATTTCAATGGTAATACATTGGCTGAGTAAAGATCTTGAAGTCCCGAAAGACGCTGACCAAAAGAGTAGTGCTGTTCCTGAGGATCTGTCAGAGGTTGATGAAGTGGCCAAACCTCTTGATGGCATGAGGGATCAACTTGACTGGTAGCACTCAGGATGGGCAGAAGGTTGGACAGAAAAACAGTAAAAGAAAAAAAAAACTGCTCTAGAGGTTGATTTGGTGATGGGTGAAAAGGCTAAAGATAAAGGCTGGGAGCATGATGAGCAGATCAGAGAAGGACAAGGACAGGGACAAAAAGGCTGAGACTCTGGCAGATATCTTACGGTACCACTGAACATTCCAGCATTTATCCATGCATTTCTTTGCTCTACTGGGTTAGGGTTACTAATTTAATCTTGCTGCAAGTTAACCTGAATGTCTCTTATTCCCCCTCCAAAATCCAAGAACAATTTGTGAAACAGGGACAGGTTTAACACAAACATTGGTTCAGCATGGCCACCCTCTCTGTTTGGTTCCAGGACTGTCCAAGTCGACAGCAGCTACAGGGAACTTTGAAGCAGGTCCAGAAGCTTCTGTCAACATATGAAGCCTCCAACCTGCAAAGTCTGCGCAACCTAAAGAAGAAAATTAACCAGCTGCAGAGTGCAACAGGGAAGCAGACCACAAAAGCCACCAACAGTAAGACAAACCCTCTGAGGATGAATTCAAATGTTAGACCCATATCTGCCGGTCTCTCTGCATCACCTTCTACTTTACCAACAGGTACCTGCCCAAAACTGGAAGCACCCCTCAACGGGAGGAAACTTGGCAAGTCTCACAGTGTGGGCCATGAGGTTCACTTCCTGTGTGACCCTGGTTATGAGCTTGTAGGATCAGAGAGCAGGGTTTGTCAGGATGGCCTGACATGGAGCGGCCAGCAGCCTTCCTGCCAAGGTGAGCCCTGATCTTCTGCCTCCTCCTCGTCATTATCCTGTCCACTTCTGATCCTGTTATCTAACCCTCTGATCACATTCTGCAGCCCTGTCATCATCCTCTTTGTTAGCATCCTATCTTCTGCTCTCCATTGCCATTCCTCTTTTTGTGCTGAGTGCATGTCACCAACATTTTTCCATGCAGAGATACATTTCAGATGATCATATTTCCTCTTTATGTACCTCAGCTGTTGCCCAAAGAGTTCAATGAATGCTGTGATACGTGATATGCCAAACTCTTCTGACAGCTCGCTGACTTAAAGATAACAGCTCAAAGGCTGTTTGATCAGGAGAGGGCTTTATGTAAACTTTGGCTGCCCATTACATTAAGTCATGTTGCCCCAACTCCTTCTCTGTCATGTTCACTTATCTCAGGGCATCAAAGGGTCTAAGTATTTTCTTTTGTCCACATCTTTCTCATTGTCTCTTAGACATCAATGAGTGTGCGTGCTCTCCCTGTCTGAATGGAGGAACATGTGTGGATGAAACCAACAAGTTCTCTTGTATCTGTGCAAAAGGCTGGGTTGGAGGAACATGTGAGACTCCAGTGCAACCAAGTAAGTCTAAAACACACACCCATCAGAGAAGTTGCTTTCTTTAGAAAGAAGCTTGGATGACAACAAAGGTTAAAGTTGCTTATTGGGAGGCAACACATGCAATAAATTGTGAGTTGAGCCAGTGTCCAAATCCTGAGCTGATATCAACGCCTCCTTGCCATGGCATTGATAGAAGTGATGGACTACCAAGTGCCTTCTCCCTCAGACACCAATGCATGTGCCTGCTCTCCATGCCTGAATGGTGGGACATGTTTGGCTGAAGGGGACAAGTTCTCTTGTATATGTACCAAAAGCTGGACCGGAGAAACCTGTCACAGCAGAGTGTCACCAAGTAAGTACTTGCAACTGGATAGCATACAACTTGTTATCGCAGTGCTGCTTTCATTATTATGGATTTATAGGGCTTGAAAGGGTCAAAGTCATGCAAGTCAGTTTATGGCAGTTGCATTGGCTTGTTGTTTTGCAAGCCAATGCAAACAAGAACATCATGCAACACAGTGTCTTCTCCCTCAGACACCAATGCATGTGAGTGTTCTCCATGCCTGAACGGTGGGACATGTCTGGATGATGGGAAGGACTTCTCTTGTCTCTGTGCCAAAGGCTGGGATGGAGATATCTGTCAGAACACTCTGCCATCAAGTAAGTAGGCATAGCACACAATCTTTAACATGGTGACTCTGAGTCCAACCAGCTTCTATTTGCTGAGTGCCAACCTCCACCTTCTTCATCTGTCCTTTCCTGCTTCTCTTTAGAAGCAGAATGGCACAAAAATACCTTAAAAACAAAACATCAAGATGCAAGTCAAGCTTTCAAAGATGTATCCTAGTATGGAGTCATGTAATATAGTCAGTGGTTTGTCTTTCCATGCAACAAAGTGTCCTCTTCCTTAGACACCAGCGCATGTGAGTGCTCTCCATGCCTGAATGGTGGGACATGTGTGGCTGAAGGGAACAAGTTTTCTTGTGTATGTACCAAAGGCTGGACTGGACCCACCTGTCAGAGCTGGGTGTCACCAAGTAAGTGCTTAAAACTTCACAACTAGATAAAAGCTAGTTTGAAAATGTTGCTAAACTTTTTGGATCTCACAAACAATACTCAATCTTTTGCAGTCGAAGGTATACAACAGCATTTCTTCTAAATAGCTATTTAACTTTTAACTCATTGGATGCCGGACTGTAAAAAAAAAAAAAATGGACGTCATCTTGCTCGACTCAAAGTGAGGTCGACACTGCTCCCCCTGGTGGCTGGCTGCATTATGGGTCAAATAATTTGGCTCTCCAGTCATTCCAGATGGGCTGTGGGCTTTCAAAAATTAATACACTTCGTAGAAATGTTTCTCATGACCGATTATTGTGGTGATTTGAAGATAATATTTGGCTGCCTTGTGTTCAAGTCTTCTTTTTTCTGAGTTTTGTTTTCATGAGTAATAAGAGGTTAAAAATGAGGCTTTATGTCACGTGTAACGATGATTGACATCTGCCGTTCTTGTGTATTTTTTCAGGGATTGTAAAATGGGTCAGGAGGGAGAGTCAAGAAGAGATTAGACTCTAGAAAGAACATAATAATTAGTATTATTTTTGTCATCCAACTCCATGAAGATTTTCCCAGACTCCCGCACAGTCTCTACTGCGCAGGCTCTGGCTGCCAATGGCTGCGCCTGTGACGGGGTTATTTTGGCTTCAAAACCACACAATGGTCAATGGCAGAGCCAGGCTTTCTACTCTATATAAAGTCTATGGTTTCGCCAAAAACACCTGTTTTTGACCAAAAACAGAGAAAACGAGCTTTTATTATCTTTTAGTGCTTGTCGCTAAAACTCCACCCTTAGATCCTCTCCATGATCTCCGTCATCTTTTCACAGGATTGTGACACATACTCTGTTCGAGTGTAAGCTGCCCGAACTTGTCCCACTTGCAACGTTTCACCATTGTCCCTTTGTCATCCCACGTTTTCTTCTTACAATCTATGCTGATCTTTCATTCAAAGAAAGTGCCACTGCCACCTTTAAGGTTCAGTTCATCATCACTCTATTTTACAAGCCTGATATTTATGGACAAGCTTCACCAGACCGCCACCCAGCCAGCCCTGTTGATAAACCTAATTGATGTCCACCGGCAGCCAGTGAGTTAATATGAGCCAAAGGCTGGGCTGGAAACCCACCAAAATGCTCTATCAACAAGCACTAGGCCAAACATATGGAGAAAACATCTGTGTCAGAGACAAAGCTTGAGATACCTCGGGTATGGATCTCTGGTTGGAACAAGGTTTTGGTAATATACTATTAGATGAGTCATTGACCAAAAATACTAAGCATAAATTAATTCCTCAGATCAAATTCATTTCAGTTTGCTTCACGGGGCCAATTTGAGGACTGGTTTATCTTGTTCATACAAGCTGGTGCAACATGCTACCAAGTGCCTTCTCCTGCAGACAGCAGTGCCTGTGAGTGCTTTCCATGCCTCCATGGTGGTACATGTGTTGATGAAGGGAACGAGTTCTCTTGTGTATGTACTGGAGGCTGGACTGGAGCCACCTGTGAGAAACATCCAACAGCTGGTAAGCATTACAAACCACCCGTCCAAACCACATGGTGCAAAAATGCAGTTTTACTTTTAGAACATGGGATATGAAGCTTGGCCTACAGCATTACATTTGATTTACTGAAAACACTGGCTAAAAGCTTTGCTGCCAAGTACATTGAAACTATGTCAAAAGTCTTTCAGTGGACTTGTGGTTATATTGGCCCCTTGGTGGTATTTCATGCCAATACAACTGAGTCCAACTCACTGTAAAGATGCTTCTCCTTCAGACAACAAAGAATGTGAGTGCTCTCCATGCCTCAACGGTGGGACATGTGTGGATGATGGGAAGAACTTCTTCTGTCTCTGTCCCAAAGGCTGGGATGGAGAAACCTGTGAAACCCCCAAGCCAACAAGTTAGTGCAAAACCCTTCTCACATGCAACAAGTACACATCTGTCTGAAGCATTGTGTTGCTTGAAATACCTGGGTTATAGAGCTTAAGTTCCAAAAAAAAAAAAAAAGTCATGGTTGCACTTAGAAACACTAAGCAAAGGCATCAGGATTTAAAACAGCACTGTGACAATCAACTCCAGCACCCGTACCTTAGCTGCATGACACTACCACTCTTTCTTGAAGTAACACTTCAAGCAATTATATTGGTTGTTGGTTTTTAATGCCAGTACAAAGTGTTGCAACATGCTACCAGGTTTCTTCTTTCCCAGACACCAGTGCATGTGAGTGCTCTCCATGCCTCAATGGTGGAACATGTGTGAATGAAGGGAACAGGTTCTCCTGTGTATGTACCACAGGGTGGGGAGGAGCTACCTGTCAGAACTCTTTAACAGGTAAGTACAACAAACAATCCACCCATACTGAATGTGTCAAAGATATGGTTTGGAGCTTTGACTACAACATTAAAGACTGGACACTGCTGTAGTGAAAACCCTGGCAAAGAACTTCATGAAAAGTCAAATCTCTTTCAGTATGCTTGAGATGGTTATATTGGCTGTTTGTCTTGCATGCCAATACAACCAAGTGCAACTTACTGCAAAGATCCCTCTTCCTCAGACACTAGAGCATGTGAGTGCTCTCCGTGCCTGAATGGTGGGACATGTGTGGATGAAGGGATGAAGTTTTCTTGCGTATGTGACAGAGGCTGGGAAGGAGAAACCTGTGAGAACCGTGTCAGCATAGGTGAGTATTAAAAGCTTCTCCGTCAGACCACACACATTTTGGTCATTGAACTCCATGTACCTGTGGTATAAAGCTTGAGAAACAACAAGGAACTTGGTGGAATATTCTTTGGAGGGGCCGTAAAGAAAAAAAAATGAAGTATTCCAACATTGAAAAGCATTTTTTAAGGTAGCACCAAAACCCCTCCAGTTCACTTAATGTTAAAGTAATGTTTTCTTCTGATGAATCTCATCCTGCTTTGTTCAACATCCATTTTATCACAAACTGTGTAGAAAAAAGGTTCAGTCTGCTGCATGTGTTATCATTCACCTACCATCCAACAGTAGATGCAGAAATTAAAAATGACTGTACCAGGAGTATTTTTCTTTGTCTTGTTTGCTTCTGTGAGTCAATAAAAGAAAGCATTATTTAATCCAGTCTGTTTCATAACCAGATAAGAGTCAAGTGACTCTGCTGTTACTGACTTAATTTTTTTTCCCCTCAGACAACAATGCATGTGCATGCTCTCCGTGCCTGAACGGTGGGACATGTGTGGATGAAGGGAAGAAGTTCTCGTGTCTCTGTGCTAAAGGCTGGGCTGGAGCTACCTGCCAGAACCCTTTGCCAAAATGTGAGTGTACACCTTCTTAGACCACACAAATATTTTGATGTCATACCTGAGATACTTTTTTTTTCCATCAAGTTGTTGCAAAATGTAATACTGTGGGTCTTAATGAATTCCAGGCTGAGGTCCAGGATGAAGATGATAAAGGGATAGAGGTCTCAAACAGCAACTGTATTTTTTATTTTTGCAGAGGATTTGACAGTAATATGTGCAGGATGAAAATATTGGAGAAAAAGCAGTGAGTTATAGTGCATAACCTGTATAATGCTTTTTTGAGGTTGGTCCAGTCAGGGTGAGAATTTATGCAGGGGTGGCATGAAATATTTATACACTCACAAATGAGTACCCTTGATTTATTGTTTTCCTCTGCTAGTCATTCATCTACAAGTCTTAACGTGTCCAGATGCTTCTTTCCTGTTCATTTATTTGCCTTTAAAAAGTAACTAGGGCTGCAGAATGATTATCTTTTATTGCCATCATTGGTATGGCTGTTGGTAATTATTTATTAACTGCAAATGTTTAAAATCCTCTAAACATATCTTTAAAGGAATTTCTTTCTGAAATGGTTGTAAACAAATATGCCATCTTTATGCAAATGTGAGTCTATTATTATTACAAACTGACCTCCATTTAACGCTGCTTAGTGAGGATAATTGGTTTTGCGTGAGGTCAGTCAAGGGTCATAATAAAAGGTGTGTGTATGCATTAATTGCCTGGTGTTAAATTTTCAGTAAAATTATTCTGCATATCTGCATTATCGTCTGAATAGTAACACAACTAAGGAGCAGCATTTAAAAGGTTTATTTAATTTTAAAGACATAGATTCAAAATTTTTGTCCATCTCACACCCTGAAAAGCAATCGCAGCAGAACCTGCTGTAACACAGTGCAGGTACTTCTTTTAACACAGGTCCAGCCTCTGACAAAGTGAAAAAAGCCAATCACAGTTCAGGGATTTGGAGGGGAACCAAGGGCAGCAAATCAGTCTTCAAAACAGGGACTTTGCCCCCTCTGGGAATCCCTCTTGATCTGTTTACACCAACAAGGAGAGTAACTTGAAACACTATGCGCATTCAATGGCTCAGTGGATTAATTTTAGATCCTCCAGGCAGACACAGCTTCTACAAAGAAAGTCATTGCACCAAGAAATGAAAGCATCTTCTACAACTTCTCATTTTCCTCTGTTCTGTCCCCCATGCTCAGTTTTTGTCATCATGACAAACACCTCTGCAGCCTCGAACGCTGCTGCTGCTGCAACCTTACCCGCCACCACCACAGGGCCCTACGTCCGTCCATCACGCTGTACGATAACGCAGGGGACCACCCACTGCACCTGTGAGCCAGGATACACCATCTCTGGCAGGGACAGCAACACCTGCACTGGTAAACACAACACCTGGTACTGAAACACATGTTCATGTTTAATGTCTCAGTGAAGAGAGTTAACTGTGTGTGCACTGATCACTTCAGACATAGATGAATGTGAGCTGTTCCATAATGGCCAGGGTGGGAGACTGTGTTTGCACGCTTGTGTTAACACACCTGGAGGGTACCGCTGTTCCTGTCCTGCTGGATACAATTCAACCAAAGATGGACGCAGCTGCAAAGGTGTGTGCCGGCTCTTACTTTTATTTTTGCATACAACCCTGTGATAAAAACTCAAAACAAGAATAAACTCTTGGGATTTTGACTTATTTAGTCCCAGACCCTGGATATGACTTTAAATATGATCACAACAATGTTTCCAATTGTCAAAAATGAGAATTTAATTTGTATGCAGTACTTGCTGACTTGTTGCTGTTTTAATATTTCTGCCCAGACATTGATGAATGTGCCACCAGACAGAACAACTGCACAAAGGAGCAGATGTGCGTTAATACGTATGGAGGTTTCCAGTGTGTCCGAGTGGAGTGCCCCAAAATCGCTCATGCCACATATGTCAAGACTTCCCCCATGTAAGAAAAACCTTCAGTGGTTAAAAAAATCTTTAAATCAGAGTTTATCTTTTTAATTTAGAAGCACAAAAGGAAAAAGTCTGAGGAAAATGAAAAACTTTTTCATACTCACATATTAACTCTCATCTCTGTCCCTCCTCTTTTCTTTGATTTCCAGGCGCTGTGAGCGTAACCCCTGTCCAGTGGACAACAAGGCGTGCTCTCAGACCCCAAACTCCTTCTCCTACCATTACCTGGCTGTGGTCTCTAATCTGTCAGCTCCTCGCGTCATGTTCAGAGTCTCAGCCCTGCGTCCCACGGGTGACACACTTCGCTTCTCCCTCCTGGGGGGAAAGCTCACCCGGCGCCACTTCACAGTCCAGCGCTCAGACCGGCAGACCGGTCAGCTGATGCTGGTGAGCCCCGTGCAGGGCCCCGCCACTTTGGAGGCAGAAGTGGAGATGAGCGAGCTGGAGAGGGGGGTCCAGCTGGGGAGGTTCATCACCAGAGTTACGATGTTTGTCTCTCAGTATGACTTTTAGAGGATGATAACGGGAACATGATGATGTCTTATCATGATGAAGGAATAAATTCCTGATTTGCACGATACTATGTTATAATTGTAGGTTGTGTTCTGCCGGGGCTTTCACAGAAAGGCTGTAGTCCTGAAGATCATGTCTCAGTTCATCCATACCTGTGTGTGTTTTGCATGAGGAAGAAACAAAAGAAGACAAAAGGGAAAACTACAAAAGGGAAAATTGAACATTTAGACAAACCATTTATCAGAACAACAGCTACTTTCATAATCATCCTGTTTTGTTTACATGGGGTTAGATTTACTGGACATGTAATCATGATGCATGAAGATTTGTGCAATATATCATTTCTTTCTTGTACTCTAGTTTCAGTGAAGCTGTGCTATCAATGCCACCTGTTCAATCATTAAAAAACTTAAACCCTGAATTTTTTTTTTTTTTTTATTTCCAAACGTGAAAAAATTCAAAACATTTTATCTAAGTTTGAGTCATCAGATTTATCAGAAATTGTGCTGTCATCTTTAATACAGCAGGGCCACACTTTCATACAGTTCAGAAATAACCTGAAATCTTGAATCTGAGAAACAAACACTTGTGTCACATGCACTCTGGAGGTATTTCTGCAGCTAGCACAAGGCAATGTGTTACCTCTTTCCCACAACATCTGCTTATTTCTTTTTTGCTGTTTCACAATGTTCTGAAGAAGAAATTGCACTTTAGTGGAGAACGTGGCAAAGTGCAGACGAGCTGGAGGAAAACAGGATGACTTCAGTTTGATTGTCCAGAAGTTTGGAGCCATTGCATCATACAACACTGTTTATGTTGCTGCTTTGTCAGTAATGAATCCAAGATGAGACTTTTACCATTGAAAAAGACAGTGATATAGTTACTGTTTTCCAAACCACATACTACATACTACATGTAAATGCATTTGGCATTACACCGGCTGTGAGTTTTCCTTCGAACAGCTACAGGACCATAGACTGTAAAAAAAAAAAAAGGATGTTATCTTGCTTAGCTCAAAGTGAGGTCGACACAAAAACTGCTCCCCCTGGTGGCTGGCCTGCAGTACAGGTAAAAAAAAATCTGTCTCTCCAGTCATTCCAGATGTGCTGTGGTCAAACTTTAAAAAATAATACACCTCGTAGCAATGTTTCTCATGTCCAATTGTTGTGGTGATTTGAAGATATCATTTAGCTGCCTTGTATTCAAGTCCTCTTTTTTCCAAAGAGTTTTGTTTTCAGTTGTTATAAGAGGTTAAAAATGAGGTTTTACATCACGTTTAATGATGATCGACAGCTGTCGTTCTTGTGTATTTTTTTTCGGGAACTGCAAAATATGTTGGGATGATTATTTATTATTATTTTTGTCACCAGGCTTCACTCAGACTCTCCCAGAATCCCTCTTAGTTTCTACTCAGACTCTTGCTGCACAACTGCTGCCAATGGCTGGGTGTGTCCGTGACTTCTGGTCTCTGTGGAGTCAGCCTCAAGCAGATTCTCGTTGAACGGCTACATTTGGCACTTCCGCATAGGCTTCATTTTTACTAACCGGATGTTGCCCCTTGGTTGTTGTATTGTAGTTGTAATGCTGACTCATTCCTATAGATGGGAGTTTTCACCAAAACCTGCCACCCACCCACCCAAACAGCATTACCACTGTGCATTGTGAGAAACAGTACACCAGGCAGCGTGGTTCGTTGCATACTGAGTAATGTTCCTGGATATTAGGACATCCAGGGATTTTTGGCATACTGCTGATTTTGCCAGTTTTCACATACTGACTACTACATACTGAATTTTGGCAAAAATAGTTGGCACTACTAGTGTAGTAGGTGTTTTGGAAAACAGCCATACACTCTTTCCTTAGGGTGGCAATGACTTTTGCAAAGGTGGCATGAAGTATTTGTCCTTTCCTTCACCATCTGTTTATTTCCTTCTCGTTGTAACAGTCTTCAGAACGATAAACTGCACCAAAGTGGAGAAGTTGGCAAAGTGCAGGTTCACTTGAGGAAAACAGGATGCCTACACAGTTGCAAAGGAGGGTCCTTTTCTGTGACAGAGTTGTACAGATGACACCAGTGAAGGGAGCAGAGAGGGGGGAGCTGCAGCCACGGGTCCCTGAAAGGAGCTTGCACGCTGAGTGAAGAAAAACGATGCATGGAGATAGGGAGGCAGACAGAGAGTGATGGCTGAATGGAGGAGGCTGAAGAGAGGACAATTCACTGGAGCTAGTCAGTCACAGGCTGAGGGGTGCAGGCTGAATTAAAAGCTGCTGTCTTTATTACCAGAGCAGAATGGACCTTTCACTGTTTCCCTCTCCCTTCCTCTTCTGTCTTAATAGAAGAAGCGAGGGAGAGGTAGAAAGGAAGGCTGTCCTCATGTCTGTCCCTCAGGGAGTGGCCATGAGTCTCAATCCCAAGTTCAGCCAGACTCTTTCTACCTTCTGTCCCTGCTGTGCACCCGTCCTAAAACCCAAACAAAACCCTTCTTGACTCATTTAAAGCTTTTTGGTGTTTCATGACAGCACTCCTTGCTTCCAGGCCTAACCCAGCGGCTCACAGAAAATAAACCAGATGGTTTTAAGAAGATGTGCCAGGAATTGAGTGTTTTGCTGCACTGTTTCATCTTCTTTCCTTCTCTTCTCTCTTCCCTCTCCACCTACCGCTTATCAAATTACTTCCACCTCCTCATCCTTCAAACCTCAGTCCTCCTCTGCCATCTCCACAAGGTTTTTTTTTCCAGCTTTCTCTAGTGTGGTGAAGTCACACTGTGCAGATAAAAAAAACCCTCTCCTATTGAGTGCTGACAGAGTGGACAGGCCTGAAATCAATATCCTGATCTCAGTCTGGTTGTGAGGTCTGGTCATGAGAAACCTGCACAGCCTCTGCAAGGTTATCACTGCCTGTTACTTTTTGAAAGGGAATACCTCAGCCTGGCCTGAAGTTTAATGGAACAAAGGAGAGTGTGACTGGCTCTGTGGGGAGTGCAGACAGGACTCCGCTATCAGGTTGGCTTCGGACCATTAGATGTGGGCATGCAGGGAGGTAGAAGGAGGAGGAGGCATGCCAGCCGTTCCCACAGTTGTTTTGGTCATGAAAGCTTTTATTTCCTGTGCTGAGGGGAAGTATGATACAGAGGAAGCTAAATATTATGGCGTATGACTGCCTCTACTACTCCCTCAAGATCAGCACAACAGTACATGTAACTGGACAAGAAAATGATGCGTAATTATTAGTGCTGTCAGCATAAAGTGTGAAGTGATTTCCCTCAAAAATAACCCAGAAGTAGGAAACACCCTTTACCAAAGAGCATTAAAACATCACCAAAGCATTTTTTAACTGAGCATACAGGTGCAGCAAACCAGTCAGCAGGCCTCCACTTCAGAAAACTGTTTCTAGGCAGCATCCTGTTGTGGCTGCTTGTTGCAGCAGCTCTCTCCTCTTTGTCTGATTCTTGTTATTGTTTTGGTCTCTTTTTTGTCATCTTTGTATTTGGAGTGGATCATTATTTTGTATGGCTTATTTGTTGGTCATGGACACCAAACGCTAATTGTGCAAGGCCTGATGTTTCCCAACAAAGTGAGGAAAAGGAGGTGAGGATGACGAGCTGGTTCTCAGGTGTGAGCTAAGAAGTGACAACATTGACCTGTCCTTACATCTGTTGATATTGGGAACGTGAGATCTATCTCCAGTCAGATGGACAAGCTAGCCATGCTAGCCCAGCCACAGAGGGAATACCAGAAGGCAGAGTAGCATCATGCTATTCACAAACATGTCTAACAGAGCTAACATCTGACACCATCGCCACATTGGAAGAGCTTCACCTGCTGTGAGCAGACAGGAGGAGACAGAGACTGAACAGACTGCTGAAGAAACTCAGTCCTGGACCCTGTGGAGGTGGAGACTGGCTGAACTGGAGAATGATGGACAAGCTGTCGGCATCTATTTTCTTATGGACCTTTTTGCACTTTCTATACACTTTTTTTGTTTTCTTGATTACTGCTGTGACTCTTGAATTTCCCCTTGTGTATAAATAAAGTATTTTCTATTCTATTCTATTCTATTCTATTCTATTCTATTCTATTCTATTCTATTCTACTCTAAAACACAAAGTACATTGTTATGGACTGTATAAAATCCTATACATCTTGTTGAGACAAATAGAATTGTTAAAAAAAAAAAAAAAGCTTTATAGTGTTAATATAGATTTATAGATTTAAAAAGACTGTGAGGAATATCTGTTTGAATTGCAGCAACACCTTTGGTGGGAGTCATTTGCACTTGGTTGAAATGACATGACTCTTCACAAGGCGTGTGTTTATCTTGAAAAATGAATAGAGGTTGGATCTGCTTTTAAACACTATTTTTCACTGTTCAAGGCAACTTTATGATACAACCCGACAAGGTAATGTATCAATCAACAGTTATGAAGCTCTGTTGTTTGACACATGAAAAAAAGAAAACTTTGTCAGTTTGTAGTGTACTTTAGTAGCTGGCTATATTTAGCGCTACTCACAGTAGTGAGACATATCCCTAACTTGTAACGATTGTGAAATCTTGATATGTAGAGCCAGTGCTCATCTACAATCTACCATGTTTTAGTCTTTAGCTTGTGTTTATTCAGTCTTAATCTCGTTTTTTAGCCCTTGGCTCATGTTTTGGCCTTTAGCCTGTGCTCTATCACTTTCCCATTTAGCTTTCCTCTGCTCTTCTTTCATTTTTTATTTCTTTTTGCCAGTCCAGCTTCAGTGTATTACTGCTAAATTAATCTCTTTTCTACTCATTGTCAGCCAGTTTGGTGTTTGGTGTTATAGAGACTTTGACTTGCTGTAAATAAATCTGGCCCTGTCTGACCAGATTGGGAAACTGAGAAGTAACATTTAGAAGAAACCTACAATGGTGCTAATAATCTCACTTAAAATTGAGGATTAGGATTGGGAATATATCGAGAAGTGAGACTTTTTCAAGCTTGCTTAGAAAGTCTTCAAAGTCCTTTTAAAAGTATATTGCTAAATTCTAAAGGAATTGAGATAAAAACAAATGCTACCAAACTTCTGCAGTTGGTTGGAATCAAGGTGATTGATCCTTTGACAGCTCTGAACAGTAAAAATAAACTCTCTTCTGGTCGCAATAGATAACTCTTTCAGGGTCCTGCATATGATGCTTATGCTTAGTGATAAATGCTCACAGTTGTGCAGCAAACGGTTGTGACTGGGGGTCAAACCAGACACTACGGTGCCAAAAGCTGCATTTTTTGTGCATGTGGCATGGGCTTCACTAGCCAAGACTAAATATAACCCCTGCATGCATCGAGGTTCTTCACTGTCTGACAAACCTTCCTCAATTTTCTGAATAATTTCATGGCATCCAGGCCCAGATATTTTTAAGAGACGTACACTGTATGCACCTCATACCTGGGAATCTTTTGGGTCAGTCACACTCTCTAATGATGCTGAGGTGAGCATTTAAGGGACTAAAGTTGAAAGAGTCTTTTTCTCTCAGCTCTCTCTACATCTTTCTCTTTAACGACCACAGGTTATTTCGAGTCAAATATCAACAAGTGTTTTCATGTTTTTCTTGATGTGCTGAAGTCATACTTAAGTAGACAAAGTGTGTTCCATCCAAACCATAGTGTGACACTGCCCCCTGCTGTTCCAAGAAGCATGGTGCACTTTGTAAATGTCAGACGTTAATTGTATTATGTTAGGGGGAACAATTAATTCTTTTTATTATTTGGCATAAGCATTACCTTCAATTGTGGTCACATTTCATCCTTATACTGTGTGATCTATAGCCTCCCATGAGCTTTGAACCTTCCATTAAGTGTCTATCAAAATAACAACGCAATGAGCAGATTTGTATAATGTACAGCAAAGTGCATGTACATGTTTTTTTTTTTTTTACAAAGGAGCCAGAATCAGAACCCTTAACACACCAAATCTAACCCTAACCCAACCCTAACCCTAACCAACCCTAACCCTAACCAACCCTAACTGTAACCCTTGACCCTAAGAATCCCAAGCCCTTTCTGAGCGTTTTTTGCTTCTGTCATTATTTTATTCACTGTGGTCTCATTTTTCTCCATAAAGTGAAATGCAGCACCTCCATAGATTCAGGACAACCATGCCTATAGGCTGATCTAACTTAATTATGTCTTTACGCAGTGTAAAAAAAAAATTAAAAGCTCTAATTCATTAGGGTTTTTGAACCCGTCCGCGGGTTTGGGATCCAGAGGGTTGACCCTTAACCTAACCCTAACCCTAAAACACATTAACACACTGACTCTAACCCTATACCCACTACCCTAACCCAAACCCTGACCTAACACTGACACTAAAAAAATCATGATTTAACATTTTGATGAACTAAATATGCATCACATCTTGCAATAAAGCCTGCCACCTCCACTTTACCTCCTACAACATCAACAGCTTTTCCTTATACCTGTGGCTAACCTTAAGTTTTACAGCCCTGGTACGATCTCTAAATGAATAAAAAGACAAACCGAGATGAAAATATAGATTTTGATTCTGTGTGAATGGATTCATTTGACTGCCAATGTGCCAGCTTAATTTACATGCTTGATGACAAGAAATGAGCAGAAAATGAAAAACAAGGAGTAGAGCGACATAATCAATAAAGGCTATGTTATCAAATTCAAGTCTTCTTTTTTTAGTCCTACAATTTTAGAAACTCAAAACACTTTTTTGGATAATATGCAGTATATCTTAACAACCTTTAAAATTGTATACACATATGGCTTTTGGGGAAGACAAAGTAGGTTTTGTGGCTCCAAAATGACATGAATCCAAGTGAGATGAAGCAAAATGCTGTTTTGAAAGTGAAGGTTGCAGACACCTGATCTAGGTAAATACCTGTTAGAATACAAAGGTAGCCCCCTGTTTGTTTTTTCACCTTTAATTTGGTAAACTAATGGTACAAATAGAATAAGGTAAAATCTCATGTTATCACCTGATGTCCTAAACCCCAAATCAACATGTGGTTTTTGAATGAACAAAACAAATTTCTGAATCTTTTTCCTGATAGACAACAAAAAGTAACAGTACAATGGTAATAACATCAAGAAAGAACATCTTATTGTCATTACAGATCATCATATTTTATGTAATTCTAATATCCCTTAAGCAGCCCTTTCACCAACACAATCTCAACAGAAATTATTTTTTAAAATCCCCAGTTAATGTTCAGATGTTCCTTTACAGGGGAGACTTAAAGACATCCAGGTAGGTATATCTGATAATTTTCCAACATAGTACTCAAAGTTTTCAAGGTGTTTAACCATGGCAAACATTGCGTGCTGATATCACTGCTTTGACACATCAGTTCAAGTATGTAATGTAAATGTACAACCATCAACATGTTTTAATTTCAGATTAATTCAGTCCCATAAAGAGTTCCTAAACTAGGTCCGTAATGTGACAGGAGCTGGACTGGTGCCAATAGGTATACAATTGTTGAACACACTAACCTGCGTTCCTCCTGGCAGGTGTTCGTCAGGCAGTGAATCAGACAATGTTCATCTACAGTGATGGCTGTGGAAACTTTGTCAATGCAATTTTTTCGATGCAATGTAAATAATTAATTCAAGACATTTAAGTGACAACAAGACTTTACATTTTGAACCATGAGTTGTTTCCCACAGACGTCAGTTTTCTCTGCAGATGTATATGAAACTTCTCCCTCAGAACCTGATCCACCTCTTCCTCCTTTATGTTTCTCATGTCATAGTAATCTACACCTTCCTCGGGTTTGAAGGTGACCTCACTGTAGGTCCATCCAATCAGGGATCTGAACCCTGTGGGTGTCTGTAAACAGCAGATGGACTTATTGATGAACAGGGAGGCTGGATCTGTTTGTAGGAGTTCACACATACTCAGAAAACTGTCCGGCTCATGATGTTCCAGGGTGAAGCGGTGGATGGGGTATGTGTCAGATCTGTTGATTAGACTTGATTTGGCAAAATCTGGATTGAGAATCTTGGGCTTTCTGCTGGTCTTCTCCAGCACCCAGGAATCCCCTTGGTTTATCAGACGAAAGACACCAGGTCCCTGGTGTTGGTCCTTCCCAGAGATGAGCTCAAGGGGCTCTCGCACTTGGTTGGACATCCCATGGCTCACATCCGCTATGTAAGCCTTTCCATCAATGACCACCTTATGGATCAGATGACCCTCGATGGGTATATATTCACCGGCCGAAGTTGTTTCAACTTTAGAGTTGAGTGTTGTGCAGTCATAGCCCATTTCCCTCAGCACCCATCCAAACAGGTAGTTGCTCTCAAGACAACAGCCGCCACGGTTGCACCTCACTATCTTGTTGAAGATCATCTCCAGGTCCATGACGATCCTCTCGCCACAGTGCATGCTGAGGTTTTCAAAGGGGACTGTCATGATGTGCTGCTTGTGAATTAACTTCAATGTTTCAAGATCAGGTCTATGAGTGAAGCCAGTGAAACCAATTCTTCTGAAGTATTCTTCCAGATTCATCTTGTCTGTAAAATAGAGGCTGAGAAAGAAAACATTATAGAAACTTACATTATTCAACAATGTCTTAAGTCTCCAGCAGTCCCACTTGGTTGTGCGTTAATACATTAAAATATTATCATGACATTTTTTTCCCCCATCGTCCTGCATTAATGAGACTTTGTAATGTTTGTCTTTTTTTTTACCATTTTTTCCTAAAGTAATTTACAGAAGTGTACCTACATATTTTCTTTACAAAGTTGCAGGATTTGAAACACAGACTGGACTTACTCCAATGTGCCCAGCCGCCTTGCCAGGATTTCAATGAATATTTTTCTTTAGTCATTTTTGCACCTTTTGTTTGTACCATTGAATCATAAAAGATGAGCTGGAGCAGCTGACATCTTACCTTGACGTTAAGAACTTGTTGCGTCTCACAGCCTGTTGTCCTTAGGAAGAAACTGTAACATATGGCACAGCTGTCCTCCAGTTGAATACTTAACTGCAGATGTGTGTGGTTGCAACAGACGGAGTTAATAACTAACAGAGAACATCTCTTACTTAATCATTGAGGGAAACTATAGATTAAACGACTGGTGTGTGTATATGTCTAGGTAAGAAGCTGTACTTTCACAACACTAGGGATTTTGGTTAAACATCTCTGAAGATTATAATTCACATTTATACTTGTCTTAGAAAAAAAAAATCAGGGAGAAGTTTTTGAAAAGGGTTTAAAAAAATTTTAAACAATAATTTTGAGGTCACAGAAGTGACAAAAAGAGTGTACACAATGCCACACTCAGACAAGGATTCTTAATATTTTGACCCCTATTTTGAAAAGCATGAATGTGATATTCAAGAGATACTTTGTGATCAAGCTCTGACATCTGTCCAAATGCTCATAGCACACGTGATTTGTTTTTCCTTGATCTCCGCTATCACCTGTTAGAGTGGCTGCTCTCCCAGATGAGTAGCAGACACAATAACTGATTTCCAAAAACTAAAAGAATAAATCATTTTCAAGATGACACATCTTATGACTGGTGAACGGTTGCATTTAAAAAAAGTTAAATTTGTGCCCACTTCTGTTCCAGAGGAATCAGAACCAGAGGCTACAGGATTTTTACCTTTTATTATTAAATGGTAACAGCAGGGACACGAGTAAACTTTTGTTTTTCCAATGACTTCAAATGATATGTCTCTTCAAGAATAAAGACTAGCCTCCTACAGTAATGTGGTAGTTGTGGCTGTATGAGTCACTTCCACATTTTACGGTTGTCACTTAAAGGCACAGCCAGGTCTGTTCTCACAGTGATTTATGTATCAGTGAGAGTGCATTCATGACGAGCACACAAGAGCATCGAGGTGCGAATAACTGACAAACATATTAGAGTTTAGCAAAAATCATTTAATTTGTTTAATCAAGTTGTGGAAGTCTATTATCATTGCAAACATTTTAAACAACTTCTTATCCACAAGTGTGATGTTACTGAAAGAAAACAATCCTACAACGTTACAATCTAAAATAGTAAAAACCATCAGCAAGTGTTACTTGTTCATATGATGAAATTTCATTCAGCTCTGTGAGAGGGTTCTTGAACAAGATCAGTAACTGCACAGGAACTTAAGAAACTTAAACACATGTTTTGACCTTAATGTACCCTGTTTATACCTTTCAGCAGACCTCTGTTATATGGACATATTGAAGTTTATCATAGTTCTGTATATAGGCCAGTGTGATTCAGAGAATAATTAACCAGGCTGAACAGCATAGCACACTCTTATATATTTGGTTAAATGATTCAAAATGCATCAATCAAAATTTACACCTTCTGCCGGTGATTCATAGGAATAAAAATTTACAAGCCGCAAAAAAGTCATTTATGTCAATTTAGACTCAGGATATGTTTGATTTTACATTTTGAACCATGATTTGTTTGCTACAGACGTCAGTTTTCTCTGCAGATGTATGTTGAACTTCTCCCTCAGAACCTGATCCACCTCTTCCTCCTTTATGTTTCTCATGTCATAGTAATCTACACCTTCCTCAGGTTTGAAGGTGACCTCACTGTAGGTCCACCCAATCAGGGATCTGAACCCTGTGGGTGTCTGCAAACAGCAGATGGACTTATTGATGAACAGGGAGGCTGGATCTGTTTGGAGATAATCATTTATATACAGAAAGCTGTCCGGCTCATGATGTTCCAGGGTGAAGCGGTGGATGGGGTATGTGTCAGATCTGTTGATTAGACTTGATTTGGCAAAATCTGGATTGAGAATCTTGGGCTTTCTGCTGGTCTTCTCCAGCACCCAGGAATCCCCTTGGTTTATCAGACGAAAGACACCAGGTCCCTGGTGTTGGTCCTTCCCAGAGATGAGCTCCAGGGGCTCCCACACTTGTGTGGACATCCCATAGCTCACATCCGCTATGTAAGCCTTTCCATCAATGACCACCTTATGGATCAGATGAGACTCAAGCGGTGAATATTCATTGGCTGACGCTATGAAAACTTTGGAGTTGAGTGTTGTGCAGTCATAGCCTATTTCCCTCAGCACCCATCCAAAAAGATAGTTGTTCTCGAGGCACCAGCCGCCACGGTTACACCTGACAATCTTGTTGAAGATCATCTCCAGGTCCATGACGATCCTCTCACCACAGTGCATGCTGAGGTTTTCAAAGGGGACTGTCATGACGTGCTGCTTGTGAATCAGCTTTAGTGTTTCAACATCAGGTTTATGGGAGGAGCCAGTGAAACCAATTCTTTTGAAGTATTCCTCCAGATTCATCTTGTCTGTAGAATAGACAATTAAAAAATAAATTATTCAACTTTATATGATACAAAAAATGTATGAGTCATCAGCTTCTCATTATGAATCACACCTTATCAAGGTTTCATTTTAATGCATGATATAATGTCAAATGACAAAATAAAGATTTCTCCCTCCTTCACTGGCTTGCAAAGCTGAGAAGTTATTTTGCAAATTGCTTCCACAGTTCTTTCCTTTCCAAGTTATTCATTTTCATTATCAAAAATTTGCTGAAACATTGCAGGATTTGAAATACAAAAAATCTGCAAAAGACTAGCTAGAGCAGCCAACATTTTACCTCGAGGTTAAGACCTTGAAGTGTCTCGCAGCCTGGTGTCCTTAAGAAACAGCAATAAAGTGTGACACAGCTGTCCTCCAGTTAAATACTTGACCACAGACATTTGAGATTACCAGAGACAGTGAGTTAATGTTTCACAGAAACCATCTATATAAAAAAACACTTACATTCTCCCAGAAAAAAAAAAAAAAAAAACAGGGAAGGAGCGGTGCTTTCATAACACAAGGGGTTCTGGTTTAACATGAGCGGTGATTCATCCTCTGATCATTATGATATACATTTATGATTGTCTTGATACAACTATAAATTGTAAATAGTGTACACCATTAAACAAGAGACAGTCTTTCTATTTCATTAGAAATTTCTGATTTTACTGAAACATTTCAAGAAAGATTTGGTCTTCTGTTCATCTAACATCTTTATCTTTTACTTCTTGACCCTTATAATGGCTGCATAACTTAACTTCTGTAAGCTCTATGACATCAACATCTTACCTTTTTGCTCCAGTGATGAACTTCTATCACCACCTTGTGGTCATCCAACGTAACAATTGTGAGACATATTTTTTTTTAATGTACTTGTTTGATTTTTGCAGTTGTAATATCTTCCTGTTTTATTCCACTAACACCCATGCATTCAGTAGAAAACAGCTTTTGGATCCTTCTCCTCTGCAGTGACCCCTGGGGTGAAAGGTCTGATGTAACAATTTTACCATTTTTTTCCACAGAAGAACTTGTTGAAAAAAGTAAAAGATGCCTCTGGAAAATTCCTCATCAGTCATTGAAGATGTAGGACCAATGATGGTAAAATTACAATTATCAACAGTAAATATCATTTGCACCCTCACATCAAAGCTACAGGTGGTCCAACGAAATATAAGAGTGTGTGACCTTTTTTTTGGTAGTGCATTTTTATTTGGCCAGGCAGTGTATGTTGTATAATATCATTTTATACAAATACATACACACAGAAATTGAAGTAAAAAAATACAAATGCTCAAGTTATTGCAATCAAGTACTTTTTTTTTTCTTTTTATGGTATTTGTACTTTAATTATTTTTTTTTCAAGTGTGTAATTTTACTCATACTTAAGTACAATTAACATCATTTGATCTAAAAGGGGGAGAAGGGGTTTTCTCCAAGAATTAGTTGGTTTTAGAGCAGCAAGGTATGAGACAGGCGTTCCCATTAAAGGACAAGGAAACAGATGTCCGGTTTGATGTTGATTTAATTGCTGTGGTCTACAATAACAACACATGACAAGTGTCATGTGTTGCAATCAGCACAGCAAACTTTATTACATGATACATAAAGAAAAAACTTAGGGTCGCATTCAGCACAAAAATACATCACACAACTTAAATCATCCTGCAACAAGCATACAACCAACATGAATCAATCATGAATCAGCAGATTAGCTGCTCATACATTATACAACACTAACCCTACAAAACCAATAAGCCTACTATTAACAATATTCTTTTACACAATGATAACGTCCATTCTCTGGACAAATCATGAAACTCACCTTCTGGCGCTCACACACAATGAGGAAGCTGCAGTGTACAGATGAATGATGGACAGGGATAAAGGGAAAAACGATCGTCTGCCTCTTCATCAGAAAACTTTCACTTTGACTTCTATAGCATGCACGCGCCGCATGTTACACAAATGGGAGTGGTGCATTCAATAACCGTTGGACACATGGAAACTCACAACAGATAAACTATTAACGATGAAACTCAACTAAATTAATCAGATTAAAGGTAGGGTCAGCAGTTATTTTCGTAACTCACACACAATATTGAAACTGGGCTCCTTCTTGGCTCAGCGCCAGCAGTAGTACACAACAACAGCCTCCTACCAAAGCTACATGAACACACTCACTAGCCCAGCAACCACCTGCAACATTGCGTTTCTTTGTGGGAGGGACTCAAGAGCCTTGTACCTGACTTGGCATGTTAGCACAAGCTAATCATTGGTATGGGACACATACCTGGTTAGCAGAAAGCTAACTCACCCGTGCTGCTTTCCAAGTGACCGAAAGCGAGTGAAAGTCAAGCCAAGCTTCACCCTGGTTTAGGAAAAAGCTTTATCTGTTTGGTGTTGTGTTTCACATTGGTTGTGTTTTTCTTGCTCTATGACACTCCATTTCTGTACCAAGTAGCTTCTTCCACTTGCAAATCAACACTCAAAGTCACTTGCGCACTGGGGGCTCTGTGGTTGGCTGAGGTAACCACGTTCTCCGCCCAGAAATGTCCCATACAACCAAAACATCAACACGCGAGCAGAGGGAGGAGAGGGTGTGAGGCAGACACAGACACTGACACACATGATTGAGTAAAAGTTGACTTTTTATTTTTTAGGAAAATCCTGCAGACTCTACCTTTAAAGATACCTAACAGAGTGGGCTTTCTAACAAAATCTACTTCGCTACTTTTAAAACCACATTGCCACTGAATACACCTACTATTTGAATCAATATCTAAACCTTACATCTGTGTATTTTAGCCAATAAGGCTGTCTGATCGCAACATTGCCACTGATATAAGGAAAGGAAAACTGTCACCACAACCACAGGTGTCTGGAGGTAATATACCGCCGCGATGGAGTTGATTCTTCAACTAATACATGGCAAGTGCCAGTGGTCATACCAAGAGGTATTTCTCCTGTACTGAGAGAGAAAAGGGGACAGCCTCTAGATCCAATGCCTCGGTTATCCAGAATAAGTCAGAATAAGTTACATGTGGAAATTGATGTCTCGCTCCCCGTATCAATCTAGTGAATTTATCTTGGTGTTCCTGTCTCTGGATAGTTTAGGATGTTAATGCTAGTATTCTTCTTGTACTTTTTTACTTGTAATTGAGTGCATTTTAACCAATGTATTAGTACTTGTACTTGAGAATACATTTTTAGTACTCTTTTCACCTCTGCATATATACACAGTTTCAAAATTTGTTTGGGTGTATAATTTTGATATGGTTTGATATGTATTGAAACTTGTAATTTGATTTTATGCGATTCCTTTTTTTTATTACTTTACAGATTTTTTATGAATGATCTAAGTAATTAAAAAAAAAGACTAGTAAAAACCTGCAAATGACTCCTCATGAGTGACGACATTAACATAAAGTGAAATACTACATGAGCTTAAGAGCTTGAACCTACTGTAAATTAGCCTCGAAATGTTGAAATACTCTCCGGCAAAGGTGTTCTGGTCACAAGTTAGTCTTGCTGCTTTGCAGCATACATTATGACAAATGCAGTCTTTCTGGTATTTTCATCTCACGTTACAATTTGAAAATGAAGTTAGTTCTAATTGTCAACTTATCAGTGTTAAAGTGACCCAATTTATGTTGTTGTTTGTTAATTTTTTTTTTTTTAAATCAGAGTGCTAGAAATAAAGGTCTCAGTCAAAGTCAAGGAGAAGTGCTGGGCATAAACTGGTTTGTGACTGGTCCAGAATGGCAACACAGGTAGATGAGTATGGCGCTCTCTAGGACACAGGCCGCAAGACGGACTCAAACTCGAACCTCATGGGGTAATGTAAAACAAAGGGAGGAAGAAAGAACTGGGAGGTGGTACTATAGAGTACAAAGAAAGGTTGGAAAAAATAGAAGAGCAAGTTGAAATCGGATAAGTAAAACATTTTTGTCAAGATTTGGACATTGCAGGTTTAGCAACTGTTTAGGTGTGATAACTGTGAATGACAGGAAACAACAGTGGATATTATCTGAGTAATTCAAACAAATATAGCGAATAGAGAGAATGTATTTATTTATTTATTTATTTATTTATTTATTTATTTATTATTATTATTATTATTATTATTATTATTATTATTATTATTGTTATTATTATTATTATTATTAATAATAATTCAAGTGTTAATATTAGATATTTTGGTCCATACTCTTTACCAGTAGGTGGAAATAATAATAATAATAATAATATTAATAATAATAATAATAATAATATGCCTATAAAATGAAACCATGAGAATCAAAATAAAAGCTAAAAACATCAATCAGTACAAAAAGCTAAAGGCAATAAAAAGCGATTGAGAGCACAAAACGGGACAGCAAGTAAAAAAGAAAATAAAAAGAATGTTAGTAGAATTAATAAATAAATCTATATTATTGATGATAGAAGAAGAAGAAGAAGAAGAAGAAGAAGAAGAAGAAGAAGAAGAAGAAGAAGAAGAAGGAGGCGATTTTATTTTGGGAACCCCTTCACCGGAAGTCAGCTGTCATAATGGTCTTTTAAAAATGGCGGAGTGCTTGGCTGCACGTTTGACCGCCCAGGAGGAGCAAATTCGCCACCTAACCAAGGAAATATCCGCGCTTAGGGACGGATTAAGCCGGGGTGTAAATGCAGCCGGTGTTGTGGGGGTCTCTCCGGAGCTGGAGAGCCTACAGGCCGAGAATGAGAAGCTTAAATACCGGCTTCTGCACCTCCGGAGGGGTCTGCAGGCGGAGATTGAGCTGGAGGAGGCTGGAGGAAATAAACTGCAAGAAGTAAAAAGTGAGAAAGCTCAGGTGAAAAACACTCGTCAGGAGCAGAGAACTAACAACCGGGCTGAGACTAAGGTAGAGTAAAAATTTCAGACTGTGAACGTTTTCTGCTTTCATGTGAAACATGAAAAGAGTTGAGTGAGTGGTGTTGCACCAGGTTGCACCACCATGAGTAACGGGCCTCTCTCTACTGAAGGCAAATGACAAACTATACCACCCCTACTCCAGAAATAGCTGCACCCGTCAATGAAACAGTTGTATCACACTTTGGATACTAACATGAACTGTTGATATTAATATCAGACTAATAATGGAAATTATTATCTATGGTATAAGAATAAAGACAAACACCTCTGTTGGTGAACAGGTGGCAGCTGTTGATGCCAAATCAGCTGATGGCAACAACAAAAAAGAGAAGAAACAGGAAAAGGGACAAGGAGCTGCAGGTCTCAAAGAGGTGATTATGAAAAAAACCTTGAAATAGACCTGAATATCATACTGTAATCGCACAATAGTTAAACAGCATTCAGAACTCTGCTGTGGCTGTTTCTTGACTTGTTGTCACTGCAGCTGAAGCCCTGGCCTGAGTACATTGCACAACGCCTGGAGCTCTACGGGGAGCTGAAGAAGGAGAGTGATGCCCTTCTGTTGAAAAAAGCTGCTGACAGCAAACCCATCACTGTGGAGCTGCCTGACGGGCGTAAGGTGGAGGGCAAGGCTTGGATCACCACACCCTACCAGCTGGCTTGTGATATCAGGTCAGTATTTACACAACCAGAAAATTGAGTAGAGTGATTGAAATTCACTAATTGTGGACAGCTTTTCTGAGGCAATTATCTGATGATTGCTCTTTCAGTCAAGGCCTGGCTGACAACGCTGTGATTTCTCGGGTGAATGGCGAGCTTTGGGACTTGGACAGACCTCTCGAGCAGGACTGCTCTCTTGAGATCTTGCGATTTGACAATGAGGATGCTCAGGCTGTGAGTATATGACACTTTAAATTACATTTACAGCAAAAAGAAAAAAAAAATTAACACATTTTTAGTAACTGCTATTATGTAACTTCTGCTTCATAATGCCTTTTCCCTCTTTTTACTAAACAAGAGATAACTTGATCCTGAAGAATTTTAATGTGTGAGATTGCTCCAAATTTAAGAACATCCATAAAAATTAAAAGAGCTTCACCTCAAAAGTGAATCAATATGAAACACAAATTGTGCGATAAAGAGTAAAGTTATAAAATCTGTCTTTGCTAAAAGCTTTAAATCGCATCATTTGGGTCACCCTTCCCACACATCCAGTCCTTGAAAATATAAACTGTACATATCCATATACAGGTATGTCTACGATACACTTGTATTTGTGATAATGTGTGTGAATAAACTAAACTAAATGTAACGAAAAAACTAATTGAAGTAAGAATACAAAAAGTTAAGTTCAAAAAGGAAACAAAGTACAAGAGCAGCAACAACAGCTATGTTGAAAGGAGAAGAATTATTCCAGGTGCCTCGAGTGCAGTAGTTAGTGGCATACTGCTGCTTTCACATCCTGCTTTAGCAATTACACAGAGCACAATAGTTTGCAAAGATAGCCTCAGTAAAAAAAGAGCTGTGTGTCTATTTGAGTCACTTTCAAATGTACTTATGTTTGAGGAAATGTTGACTTTCGAAGCTGAAGTTCCTGAATTGTTTTAATAAAACCAAGCCAAGCTTCCTCCAGCTGAAAAATATGAAGCCAATGGAGAAATGCTCAAAACTGCAGTTCTCCAAGAGTCGACTACACAGGAGAGGCTAGCTGCAGGAACACCGAAAAAAAACACATTCACATCGAGGCAAAAAAAAAAAAAAAAGCAGATTTAAAAGAGAAAATTAAAGTTTTACAGCCTGGTTTAAAGGAGGAGTTTGGATTTGAATTGTTCATTTCTCTACTGGTACAATGGCGAATGGCCAACAGGGTGAATTTTTTCCATGTCGTATTTAAGTCATCAAATTTTCTAGTTTTGCTTATGTTGCCAACTTGCCTGTAGGGGTTTTAAAGAGGCAAAAAAATGACCTGCCTCTTTACCTCATCCTATCTAGATCAAAGCTGGGTTGAGGTCAGCATTACCGATGTGGCCCCATTCAACAACCAGTTTAAAAACTTAATATCAGAAACAAATATGTGGGTTAGGGCAGAAATACTATGACCATACATATGGTCTGCTGTTTAGAAAAAGCTTACTGTACTGTATTGCACTCACCCTTACATATATTCATTTATTTCAAATGAAATGAAATGTAATTCAGTTTTTTATCATGAATATATCACTTCCTATGGACATTAAAATTTGCGAGGAAAAAACTGTTCAATGTTCCAAAGTTACCATTGAAATTCTAATACATCATTTTTTATCTTCTTTCCAGTGAGTGCCTGTAGGTATATAACTCTTGTGTTTTTAATCTCATTTTTTCTGTTTATCTCCTTCAGCCCTGAAGCCACTGACAGAGTTAACAGCTACATTTCCTTATCTTGTTTTAGGTGTATTGGCACTCCAGCGCTCACATCCTTGGGGAGGTTATGGAGCGTTTTTATGGAGGCTGTTTGTGTTATGGACCTCCCATTGAGAACGGTTTCTACTATGACATGTTCCTGGACGGACAGAAGTGAGCAAATAGTTTCACAATCAGAGTCTTCTCTGCTCTGGCTTTGTCCTTATCTAGAGATATTAACTAGAACATTTTAGAATATTTAGATATTAGATTTAAAAATTCAATCACCTGAAGCACATGATCCTCATATCATAAAAACATGTCATGATACTTCTTGTTACCTGGACTTGTTTGTTGTTTCCAGGGGAGTGTCCAGCACTGAGTTTGGTGACCTGGAGACTTTGTGTAAGACAGTGGTGAAGGAAAAACAGCCCTTTGAGAGGCTGGAGATCAGCAAAGAGACACTGCTGAAGATGTTCAAGGTGAGAGAAGGAGACAGCTCTCTGATCTGATGTCAACTCTCATCTGTGTTGGAATAATCACAACTTTAATCAATGAGGCATACTTCTCGTGACAATAATGGCTTCTAACTAACCTGAGGTGCCTTTCAGTACAACAAATTCAAGTGTCGCATCCTGAATGAGAAAGTCACCACCCCCACCACTACAGTCTACAGGTAAGCTGTTTATAGCACAGATGAGGAAAGTAGATTATGAGGTTTTTTGTTATTTTCCTTTTTTCATGATTAAATGAATCTACCTTTTATGTGTAAATCTTGGTTAGATGTGGGCCCTTGATTGACCTGTGCAGAGGTCCCCATGTCCGACATACAGGCAAGATCAAAGCCATGAAGATATACAAGGTATGTGGGAAATATACTGAGCATGAATCAGTTTTGTTTGAAATACCCAAGCCAGCAAACAAGTAAAATAATATGAGAGAGTTTCAGAAAGTAGATTCCCCTAATTAAATCTAATGTTTTGTTAATGTACTGTTTTATCCTCTATGAAGGTTATCCTGCTCCAACAAAGAGGAAAAATGCTGATATCTGTTTTTTTTCCTCCTTAACCATCAGAACTCTGCAACCTACTGGGAGGGCCGCTCCGACATGGAGACTTTACAAAGGATCTATGGGATTTCTTTTCCTGACTCAAAGATGCTGAAGGAGTGGGAACGCTTTCAGGAGGAAGCCAAGAATAGAGACCATCGCAAGATCGGCAAAGTGAGTCACTGCAGGCAGTCAAGTCCAAGCCCACCCAGGTGGTTGTGGCCTGGAACTGAAATGTGAAACCTGGAACAAAGTAGCTTTTAAATCTTAATTGTAAGATGAGATGTCTGACACATCTCCTTTGAGGTTTTTGAATAAGCTCTGTCTTCATCAGAGGCTGGGTTTGTGGTTCAATAGATGTGGCTAAAGCCTGAAATCAACCTGGACCAAATAACAAAGTCGTCAAGCAAACATGGATACAAACTTTAGAGACACGTGAAACGTTGTACAGGAAAAATGTAAGATTACAGAGAAGTCAGTGTCATTCATATTTCTTGTGTAAGCCAATGCAAATCATCAAAAGTACTTCAGAGGTATGACAAATGTAGGCCTACAAATCAACTGTTTCTGTTTATACCAGCTGAGGGCGCTGTGTTCTTTCCTATCATCACATTTATTGACCACTGTGAGACATCTGAGGACCCCAGCTGGTTCCTCAGCATGGGAGACACAGACGGCAGCACCTCAGTCAGCTCCGGGAATGACACAGTTCCATATGAAACACGCCAGTCAGGATATTACTGTCGAAACCATTCAGGGGGAGGTGATAAAAGTGACATGTTGTTTGAAAGATGCTGCACTGTGGCATGATCCCAAGTCGACCCCCGTCACCAGCACATTTTAAATAATGAGCTGAGCTGGATACGGTCCTGATGTACAGGGCTATACCGTGACACTGAAGTGAAAACGCATCACTTCAAGGGCACCGCATGGATCTCACTGTGGCAAATCAGTATGACAGGAACTAGCACTCGTCTTACCTCTCAGGTTACGCCGAGTATATAGAAAATGATGTAATAAAACTGAAGAATTCTTAAGAAGGATAAAGAAATTCTGCTTTTATTAATGTCTTTTGTGTTTGCTGTCTTATTAAAACCTCATAGCAGTTTTTTATTGTTTGTACTCTCTACTCTTTGCTCTCTGATATATTTTTACATCTCTTGTCGATGGAATGAACGTCATACCAACTGTGTGCTTGTAATGTCTTGCTGTGTAAAGCCTTGTTAGGGTGCTGTTTCCTTCCCATGTTGCTTTGTTTGTCAAAGCCCTCCGTAAGCTCCTACTTATAAAGGTGCTATTAAAGTGCAAACATACAAATGAGGTCCAAGAAATTCTGTTTCAAAAGGTTGTTCAGTTAAGTCACACGTAATTTACAAGACTGTTGTTTCCCATCTTCCAGTACCAGTTTAGTTCTCATCGGGTTATGTTAAGAGAATAGAATAGAGCAAATAGAATAGAATAGAAAGTACTTTATCAATGCCCGGAGGAAATTCAGAGTCACAGCAGCAATACAAGAAAGTTTCTGGTGCAAATAAGAAAAAAGAAAGGGTTTATGATTCCCTCTCAGATAAAACAGTCTTATTTTAGGTTAAAAAACGGGTGTTTTAAAATATGCTAGGTGAATCTGGCTCATATTGAGTCTAGTTTGACAATTTTTACCAAAAAAAAAAAAATGACTAAACACTTTCTTAGATATCAATTTTGCAGTAGACTGCTGTTGTTTCCGCAAAGAAATCTTAGCAATAACTTGATTAGATCTTAACTAGTATGAGACAATAGAAGACGACAGTTTTGTAAATTACATCTGATTTAACTGAACCTTATGAAACATTAACACTTGCTTGGATTTCATGTTTTGGAGTGTTGATCTGTCTTCAGTATCAGCTGACCCTCTTGATCCTCTTGTGGGTTAAACAATTTTGGGCAGAAGCATTTCAGTTTTGGCCTTTCAGGCTTTCAAGGACACAGTTTGTCCTTTTATATTTTCATTTGACTCCATTTGTTTCTTTATTTGGTTGGTTGTGGTCAGGGGTGTAAGGACTTCCTACTGAGTACAATATCTCAGAATGAATTTTACGTCAGCTTTAGGATTAATGATCATTTAAGAGTTGTGTGTTTCTGTGTCACAGGATCAGGAACTGTTCTTCTTCCATGATCTCAGCCCTGGCAGCTGTTTCTTCATGCCACGTGGAGCTTACATCTACAACACACTCACAGAGTTCATCAGGGTAAGAGCAGCGTATTATATACACGTTAAAACATTTTGATAATTTTGTACAATAAAAACAGGAAATTATTAATGAGATAAATCTAGACAGGTAGCAGTCAGTAGCTACATCAGTTCACGGGTCATTTGGTAGAAATTATGGGTCAACCTTTAATCAAACCACTGATGCTTCAGAGAGATTCAAATGCTGTGACGTTAGGTTTTTACATCCTGATCTTAAAGGTCAAAGTATCCCTTCATTCTGTGATGAGATTTAAATGATGAGATTCAAAAAATGGAAACTGTTTTTATTATCTTGAATTCTAGACTTTGCAAAACACCTTTGTTTGCCTTTTTTGGCGATAATGTCCAATGACACATTTTTGTTTGGAGCACGACTGAAACTTTTTTTGGCCAAATTTGGTGACTGCACAGGAAGTTATCACTGTGGGGATCTGAGAACATGTGTTAACTGTCTGAGGACTTTCACATCCCACACTTCACCAAGCCACGAGGAAGTCACATACATTACACTACGACAGTGTAAGATCATTATCACATCAACTCAATCTGTTATCACCGGCAAGGAAAAAAGAAACAGGAGCAACAGAAAGCTATGCATTTCATTCAGCTGCGTTTTGCTAAAATATAGTTTTGTTTGGGGTTTTTGTGGGAGATTGTTGGAGTGGCAATACTACAGCCTTTTTTTCCTTTTGGCTAATTAAGGTTTTTAAATCTCTTTTCTTTTCAAAAACGATGCTTAAACAAAAGACGGGAACCGAACATGCACTCTGTTTTTAAGCTCCTTTCAGGTCTATTTTTATAGTCCTCCATATTCAAGGTCTAAAACTGTTGAGTAACACCAGCATTTTTCTGTTGGCTGCTTAACTGGACATAAAGTGTGTGGCTTTGGAAAAACAAATGGGTAAACAAAGTTGCAGGATCTTATTTCCAGTGCAGCCGCTCACACTTTAGGCCAGAAGTCCTGATCAAGTACCTGCGCAGTCCAACTGATGGTCCCAGTTTGTTTATGTGGTTTTTCTTTGTTTTTCTAGGATGAGTACTGGAGAAGAGGCTTCCAGGAAGTAGCCTCCCCAAACATCTATAACAGTAAACTGTGGGAGACTTCGGGTCACTGGCAGCACTACAGTGAAAATATGTTCTCCTTCCCTGTGGAGGAGGATGTCTTTGCACTCAAGCCCATGAACTGCCCTGGACACTGGTGCGTTTATCACACTCAGGAAATAAACACTTGAAAAGTTTCTAGATGTTGTTGATATACAGTACACAATGCATGTTATGGCCATTTAATGTTGGCTCTCTGGTTGTTCTGCAGTCTGATGTTTGGTCACAGACCTCGATCATGGAGGGAGCTTCCTCTCAGGTTGGCAGATTTTGGGGTCCTCCACAGAAACGAGCTGTCGGGAACACTAACAGGGCTGACCAGAGTACGACGTTTCCAGCAGGATGACGCTCACATTTTCTGCACTATGGATCAGGTGACCACATCAGTGCTTCTCAGCAGTCTCTAGAGTGTTACACAAGTCATATATAAAAGAAATGCCTGTTTGTTACCTCCACCAAGGAGAGTTTTTCTGTATGTTTGTTTGTCTGTGAACAACATAACTCAAAAAGTAACAAACAGATCATCATGTGAGATAGAGACGTTTTCACTATATGTGTATATAACTCCACCATAAATGGTCAGATTGCAAAACAATGCAAGACAAGGTCACCATAATTTCTCAAAGGTGTAAAAGTACGATCCAGATCCTGGCAGTATTCTAGATACTAGACCTGCAACTAACACCAGATTGTAGCAGACAGTCTGCTGAAAGATAGTATAACATTAAAGTAGGACTAAAGTGTTGCGTGACAATCACACTATGCTTGGCAGAGGTCTGAACTCTGAGTGCTTTTCCAGTTATGGCTCATTTCTCTTTTTTTTCTCGCAGATTGAGACTGAGATGAAGGGCTGTCTGGATTTCCTCCGCTGCGTTTACGATGTGTTTGGATTCTCTTTCCAGCTCCACCTCTCCACCCGTCCAGAGAAATATCTCGGTGATATCGCTGTGTGGAACCAGGCTGAGAAAGTAAACTATCTCAAGCACTGAGTTATAGTCCATGTCTGTAGCTTACCTGTGGATATAATTTGAATTATGTCGAATATTAATGAGAAGTTTTGACTCTGTTTTATTGGTGTGAGAGATTATTCTTATTACAGTACAAAATGCAGGTTTGCTATTACACCTTATTTGGAAAGAAAATGAATGTTCAGGTTCACTATAACTTGGACCTGCCTATGAAAAGGCTGGCTCCCTGCTGTGTGACTGTACAGTAGAATCGACTGAAGCTGTGAGTCATTGTGAAGTTCCGGGAATATCTGTTAGAGATGTGCTGTCAGGAGAAGAGCTGCTTATTAGCAGAACTGGGCAGTACCAACATGACAAGTTGTGGTGCTGGTAGTTAATCTACATTTCACAGTGGCAGGGTGACACTGGTGCGGTTTCCTGAATCAGAAAGCTTTTTAGAAGCTCAACTCTTTAATGTGTCGAGTGTAGTGCAGCTGTGTCATCTCCGACTAATCTCTCGGCCAGCGGCAGTAATATCTGAGCTGCAGGGAACAGACACAGACGAGCTTCAGTTACTTGATTTAAAGAAGTTGCATCTGAAGTGAGCTAACAAAAGTAACAAAGTATCACAAGGACAGTCCACAAACTAAATTTGAGCACTGAACACAAAGAAAAGACATGGCATGGATAAGGAGGGCAAATGTGTTGAAACCTTTTGGTTTTGAGAAGATTGCAGTAAGCTTGAGGCAGATGTTGAGGTGACACATATCCCTCATTTTGCATTTTGACCAGAATTCTAAGCCTCATGTTAAAAGCTGTGATTGAGTGCTACATGAGTAAAGTTTACCGAATGATATAAAATTATCAACTTAAAATGTGGAGTAGGATTAATCTTGGTCAGAGACATGGCCATTTGCTAATGCATAAACATTTGAATCAATTGTCAGCAAATACTGAGTTCCTTAATGATTTATTTTTTCAAATGATTGCTTTTTGGTGAAGGGAGCAATGAGTTTGAGTTATAATGAATTTTGTATTAATAATATAAAAAATAATAATTATGCAATGATATCATCAGGAGACAAATTAAAATTCTGAAGTTGGAAAAAATACATGAAATACTTGAATAAAAGTACTGACAATAAATAAATGTGGCCACAGCTGAGGGAAATTGATGTGATGTGACAAAATAAAAATAGCTTTTGTCTTCTTAGGGTAATACAACTTCTGATAAAACCCGAAAAAGGTTGCTGCTGTGTCTGGAGCACATGTTGATTCAGAGTAACTGTTAGCTTAGCTCATTAAACTCAACAGGTAGCCTATTTCTTAAGCGTTAGATCTGGTTTCTTTGTCTAATTTTTGTGTAGTTGTGCATCGAATGAAGGAACATTAGGTAGTACAAAATACAGACTGTATAAAGTGCTCTGTATTATATATGTACTGCTGTAGAACTTGGTCTGCGTCACCGTAATTGCTTTTCTTTGTAACAATGTAAATTACCTGCCAACCTGTGTTCCCTTTCTCACAGCAACTGGAGAACAGCTTGAACGAATTTGGGGAGCCATGGAAACTCAACCCAGGAGACGGTGCTTTTTACGGCCCCAAGGTCAGATCAGTTCTTGGTTGTATGTCCCGAACTCAAAATATGCTTAATTCTTTCATCTGGAAAGCTCTGTTGTTCTCTTTGTGCTGATGCAGATTGACATTAAGATCAAAGATGCAATTGGGCGTTACCACCAGTGTGCAACCATTCAGCTGGACTTCCAGCTGCCTATCCGCTTCAACCTGACCTTTGTGGGGTGAGTCATTTTATCCGAACACACCGCTGAGAGTGTGCGCTTTTCTGCACCAAGGGTTTGATGTTAATCTCCCCTGAATAAAATCTTGAGCCCTGTGTTCTGCAGAGTTTAGTGTTTAGAAAGTGAAGAGTTGTACGCAGGTCTGTACTCATGGCAGAGGTGACAGGTTGATTCATCACCTCACTGAGGGTCTGTACTACTGAGCAGGATTTGCAGTCAGAAGGAACTTCAGGGTCATAACAGGATAACTAAACGCTGAACACCTTACCTGACTGAAGCAGGTTGTGTTTGGGAAAAAAAAAGATGTTTTCAGAAAATGACTCCCACTGACCTCTCGAGGTGTCGTGACTGTGGAGCTCTGTGAGCTGATGGAGCGAGGAGATTGGGGAGTGCTTTGTCAGTCCTGAATGAAAATCTGTATAAATATATTCATTACAGATAATCATGATGCTTAATCATCATACGACTCAGGCTGGAAGCTTGAGAGAATGGTAGTTGTTGTACCTCATAGATGAAAAATTACAGTTAATTTTGTTTTTCTCATTTGATATTTTTCAGTTTTTCTGCTTTTTTTGTTACTGTCTATGTTGAAGCTGAAATATTAGTCTGAGATTATCACAGGAATATGTTTGTACAAAAAAATACATAAAGAAAATAAATGGGGATCATTATGATCTACCATTTTTGTAATGATGGGCGCTGGTTTGACTCAGTGGTTTAATTGCATGCCCCACAGACATGGTCCACAGAGGAGACTTCCCAGGTTCAAATCCACCTCACAGACCTCTTACTGCTGCTCTTCATTTTCTTTCACTAGCTTCCCATTCTCTGAACAAAGCCCCCAGTTTGTACATTTACACTTGATAATTTTTTTGTTAGGTCTTTCTTTAGTTTGCAAATGCAGCAGGTCCATTTTCAGTCTTGGTTATGTTTTTTACTCCATTGTTTTCACGCATGGTAGTTTGCCCAGAGTCTGTAAAATTTGTTCACTGCAAAAACTGAAATTGTAACAAGTGTTTTTTTTTTTTTTTTTTTTTGCTTTTTAATGTCTTTTTAGACTTGATATGAGCCCCTTTCACTTGACCACTCTAGAAAATGTCTTATGTCAAGTTATTTAAAGACAAAAATGAGATCTAAATTGTCTGTAACAAATCATTTAAAAAAAAATCTGCCAGTGGGGTAAGAGAAATGTGCTTGTCAAGATTAGAATAATGTCTTAATACAAGCCCATTTCTCTTACCCCACTGACAGATTTTTTTTTTTACTTGTTCCAGGCAATTTAGACCTCATTTTTGTTGTTAAATAACTTGAACATTTTTACTGAAAATAAGACAAAAACACTTGATAAGATTTCAGTTTTTTTGCAGTGTTGATCTTAATGTTTAAGTCACATTATTGCACAGGCCTCAGGAACTTCAATGCTTCAAACCCAGTTTTGGACAATGAGGAAAAGTCAGGCTCCTTTAGCAACAGACTGCATGGAGTTCATCGTGTTTTTCGTTGCTTTAAACAGCTCAGTTGTACAGAAAAGAAGCAGTGAGTGAGTGTTGATCAATAGAAATATTGGTTGTGGTAGACATCACTATCCAAATGACAGTGAGTCAGATTAAGTTCTGACATCCTATTCAGTGTTTATTTTCATGATGGTGTTAATTGGTAAGACTTTTTATACACCTACCAAACTTTAGAAAAATGTAACTCAACAGAAAACAAGCTGTAGGCCCTGAGCAAAACAGTGCTGACCATTTTCAGATTGAATACACCTCGGGCAGTTCAATGGTGAAACTTTGTGCTGTTATATAGAAAGTTTGCTGTCTAACAAACTGATTAAGACTATTATATATACATAAATTCCTGGAAATGCTCTGTATGTAGATGGATTCTCAACCATCTTGACTTGTGTGTGTGTTCTGTTACCTCCTACAGGAAGGATGGGGATGACAAAGCCAGACCAGTCATCATTCATCGAGCCATCTTGGGCTCAGTGGAGAGGATGATTGCTATTCTCACAGAAAACTATGCAGGGAAATGGTGAGATGCTTTCTAGCTGCTCCAACATTTGCAGAACTAATGTTTAAACTATAAAAATTGAAGAGTTTACCATGATCCACATGCTGTAATTTTTCTCATTCAGTTTGTGATGTCTTGACATACTTTGCATCACAGTCTAAAAAAGCTAAATGTCTGTGTTGTTTGCAACATTTTTACCATATTTTCCTCTTCCCTTGGCTGATTTTATTCTGATATCCTAATACATTGAAGAATTTCCCTGTACTTCATCTTTTTCAGTGCTGTGCACAACTTTATATAACTGTTATCTCTGTATCTTTATAAAAGTGTACGGATGGCTTCATTTTGGTTTTCTATCCCACCAGGCCTCTGTGGCTCTCTCCACGTCAGATCATGTTGGTGCCTGTAAACCCCTCCTGTGAGGTTTATGCCAAGAAGGTATGTTTTGCATTTTCCCGTCTTGACTAATCATTGGCGTGCTTGTGATACTTGTCATCTTAACGTTTTTCTTTCCTTCTGTCAGGTGTGTAAACAGTTTACTGAAGCTGGTTTCATGGCCGATGCTGACCTCGACTCTAGCTGCCTTCTAAACAAGAAGATCCGTAACGCACAGTTGGCTCAATATAATTTCATCCTCGGTGAGAAAATGTTACAGCTGATGGCTCTTCACTCAGTTGCTCTCTCTAGGTTGCTTTAGCTGTATGGGTGCATGTGTGTTTGTGTATGTTGTGACTTGGCCAATGTCAATCTGTTGTGTCCTCATGTGTCTTGGCAGTGGTTGGAGAGAAGGAGAAGATGACTAACAGCGTCAATGTGCGCACAAGGGACAACAAAGTCCACGGAGAGTTGTCGGTGGCCGAGGTGCTGGCTCGCCTGACTCTGCTGAAACAATCTCGCTGTCGAAACGCAGAGGAGGAGTTCTGACCATGACGAAGACAAATCCAGACTTTTTTCAATGAATACCTCAACCACTGTTAGAAGAGAAAAATAATGGTACAAGTGTAGATGATGCACTGAAAGTAATGCGTAGAGTAGGAATCGGATGGAGAAATGATGATATTGGAATAAGAAGGTGTAATGAATGGGGCTGCCAAAAAGTGCTACAATGCCCGTAAGATAGATCATATTTTAACTTGTCAGTTAAGTATTCAATTTTGTCAAAATAATTTAAGTCCATGTGAAGGAAGCTGACTTGATCCTTTTTGAGAACAAAGTGAACATTGTCATAATGAAGGTTATGTGAATCTGGCACTGATTTTCCACAAAGGTTTCTCTGTTTATGTAAAACCCCAGAAATTAAAAAACAATCCACTGAATTTTACAGATTTGCTCCATGGGTTTCTTTATTTGCATGACTGGATGTCACATGAGACACCAAAGGAACATTTTTTGAGGTTGTACTCTGTGGAGAAACTACAGGCAAATCGTGCAACTTTGTTTTACTGTCTTTACTGGGATTGATTCTTTATGAATTATTTCTTTATTATTTTGAATTTTCAAATTGCAGAATCAATTTATCTTACAACCCCAAAAATTCAATAAGTCAATGCTCCTGAACATTTTTTTTTTATATGAAACACATCACACATGGCATATGGCAAAAATGATAGCATATTGAAGTGACTAAGTATTTAGGGGGGTTTGTTCATAATTTTCTCAATAATTGCTTCTCAGATGGAAATGTAAAGATAAAAATTGACTAAATGGGTGTGGGCAGGTTAATTTTGTCGTTTTCCCCAACTCATTTTATTTACTCATGCCTCATGGAGTGCACTTTTATTCAGTCCACGGTAGAATTTTTGACAAGAGGTTTTCTTCTTCAGTAAGATTTATTTTTTCAGAGGGAATTTTTGGTTTTATTTATAACTTTCGAATCAGTCAAAAACATTTAAAACTAAATAGTACAAGCACTTTGAGTCATGTGCACAGTTTATGATGCATGTTACAGGATATTGTGGGCGGGATGTGATGGGCGTGGCAAGACCAGGACCCACGAAGTTGGGCTGGTGTTGCTTTCTGAACAATCAGGGGCAAAAACCAGTGGTCAAATCCGTCCTAACTATTGTACAACATGCAATCTACATTATTTATTTATTTCTTGTCGACACCTCATGACTGTGTTAAAATAATAATCAGGTACAATATCATTCAAAATGCATAATCGAAACTATATAGCCAGAATTATAAATTAAACTGTGATGATTTCTTATTGTATTTTCTTCCGTTTCTGAAAAAAAAAGAAAGAAAAAAAAAAGAGAAAACACTTGTCTGTCAGACAAGTTACCTCTTATACCTCAGAATTGTAGAATATCACTGGAAACTCCTTTTCCCCACATGACCTGAATGCAGCATTGGTTCACAGCAACAATGGCCGCCAGCTGTCATACATGGAGACCGGACCGAGGACGGTGCTTCAAAACCTACGGAATAGTCACCATTCTGTTCATGGACCTGGTCCTACAGTGTGTTCACGGTATGTTAAGATAGGCTCTTACATATTTACACCTACATTTTCTGTGTCAACTTGAAAATGGGCTGTTTGGCCGTTATCCTGCTTACGTTAGCCTCCTAGAGAGTTAGCATTTACTGGTTAGCTTATGAGCTAGCACAAGAAAACATTGAGAAGCGCTGATTGAACATTATCAGACAGTGAAATAACAGTATCTCCATTTTTAGTAGATACTTTACAGCATATTCAAGCTGACAGTTATCCATTCCTGGTGCTTAACAGATGGTGACACCGACTAGCTACCTCCTCGGTGAAGTAACGTTTATATTAGTAGGTAGCACACATGTACTGTAATTAACCCACCGTCTATATATTTGCCTAACGTTGAAGTTGAGCAGTCTTTGAACACACACTTGCAGATAATGTTCGTGCTTATTTCCCGTCGTCGGTTCATTTGGCTGCAGAACATGTGGCTTTGTTTCGTTTGTTTGATATGCTTATAGCCACTGCTCATAGACGACAGGTTTTAGGACTTGTCTCATCTTATTTTCGGGTTTCTTTTCAGGATACCTGAGCTCTCCGCATATTGGCCAGGAGCCTCACTACACCAGAGATACCCAGCATGGACCTGTCATCACTAGCCCCGAGGTCCCTTCAGCAGCCTCAGGTAAACATGTCAGTAACACCTATCATACATAGTGTTAGCACATACCTGTGTCATAGCATGAAAAATATGAACCATGTAAAGCACAGATGAACAAAAACACTCGTTTGCTTGCAGGGTGACATGTATACCCATTGAAGCCTGTTTGAGACAACCCCTAGCTTCAAATACAGAGGCTTGAAAAAAAACAAGAACTGCCTAGTGTGAGTCTGCATACAAGACTCTTGACTATTTCTCTCAATGTGCATTATATCTTTGACTATTAAACTCTACTTATTTGCTTCAATTCATTCACAGCACACTTGTATTTTTGTGGCACGTGTGCTAATTTAATTTTATATTACAACAGAAGTTCTATTAGAATCAGAGGCAGATGTATATAACTGATTAAAATGATCAGGAAGATGTAATTAAAAGTTAGCAGGCTTAATGTTACATCCCAAAAATATAGCACCTGCAATGCTTTGGTGCTTTGATCAGGCCCAGTTACAGGGTGGCATCAGTTTATGATAATTTAAAAGTTAATGTTTCCTGTTTAAGACTATGTATCCTTGTCCCTCTCGCCTCCTCCTCTGTCTTGATCACCTCCCAGACCTCTGAGAGTGAGCAAATTGGACATTTTGTCAGCAAAGGTTCTAAAAAGCTGAACATATAAAATCAACATAGGCTTCTCTTGGGTTAACCCTGAAGTTATCTCAATGACTTCAAATCCATTTTTGTAGTAAATCCGTCAGAATCCGCAAAGATCATTTCCACACTGCCCGTTCCATGTTTTTTCCATTGCCCCCAGGAAATTATTTCAGCATCGACTACCAGTCAGAACTTAAAGAATGTCCCAATTTTTCTTTTTTTTTAAATAGAAATTTAATCAGTTAATTTCCAATAGGTATTAGAATGGTGCAAAAGTAAGCAGTGAACTGCCTGGGGTTAAAAAAAAAAAGTAAGGTTACCGAAATCTGAAGAATAATAAACATTTCAGAATTTTGCAAAAGGACCTTTAACAGCTTCTAGCTGTTCTGCAGGAATGGAGATTGATCAAGCCTTAAAAGTTGGTGCTACCATGTACTACAGGTGTCAAGTTTTCTCAATAACCTACAACCATCTCAAACCAATCAAAGCAGTGTGAAAAAGACTTTGAGACGCAGGGTTCACAGAGAGCAGAAGAAGAAAAATAGGCTTCCCTGGGCCATGAAACACAGCCAACAGACTACTGAAGGGGGGAAATGTTGCTATGGACTAAAGAATCAAAGAATTCAATTTTGGGGTCATTAAGTAGAAGTTCCGTTCGCTGTAGACTAGGTGAAAGGATGCTTCCTGAATGTTTGACATTACCATACCATACCATACCAACTTTATTTATAGAGCACTTGTTAAAAAAAAAAAAACACAGCTGTAGACAAAGACATAAGACAAGGAGGAAGAATCATGAAGGTCTGGGGTTGTTTTTCTACACCCAGGGTCTGTGACTTGTGCAGAGTGAGAGGCACCCTGAACAACAACAACAAAAAAATAGCTACAACAGTATTCTTCTCCACCATACAGCACCCTCTGGAATGCACATTGTTGGTCAGGGTTTCATCCCACAGCAAGGTAATGAGCCAAAAAATACGGCCAAGCTTTGCCAGAACTATCTATGGAAACAAGACAAGATAGTAACTTGAGACCATGGAGTGCACTTCCAGCATAGTCTCAGTCTGCAGACTTAAACCTGGTGGAATGAGCTGGACAGAAGGATGATGAAATTCTCAATATTTAGAGGAACTCCTGCTTAAACAGGGCTGGGAAGAAGTTTCTGAAGAATATTTGATTTCTGCTGTAGAAAAATTGCCATGAGTGTGTCCAGCTGTTTTATCTGTGAAAGGTGGCTACTAAGATGAGTCAAACGTTTACAGTACATCAGTTCTATATTTGTTCTATGCTTTAATTTCAGAGTACAAAGAGACATCAAACTGCATTTTTTTTTCAATAAAGATCATTTAAAGAAATAGGGGTAGTGTATTAAATGAGCTGATGAAGAACGTCTGACGAGAAGATGATGCAGAGCAGATAAAAAGCGTCTGCTTTCATACAGACTTGTTTTAGGAACTTTAATCTGAATATCTCTGCCTTTCTTTGGTTACTAGACCCTGCATTTCAATACAGTCATTATTTTCCAGGGTATATGCTAAAATGCTGAGGTTGATTTCAATATCTTTTTAAGACTTTTTCAAAAACCTTTAAAAAAGTTTGAAGACTTTATTGCAACTTTCAGTTGTTGTTGGCATCCACTTTTTAACAGTTGTAGTCTACATTTTTACAGAAATGATGTAAGCTAAGGAGGAATAAAGCTTGAAAGAACAAATGAAACTAAAGGCAGGTTTATCGACACTCCCACAACAAGAAACAGCAGTTATTCAAGGCCAACTTGCTGAAGAAAATGAGAAATTATTTAATCATTTTTAAAATTTAGGACATGTGCCGGAGATTGTTTGATTTGCTTTAATGTTGTATTTAATTTCTCTTTATGAGCCTAGAAATGACATTATTTATAGCTGGTGTTTATACCGCTCCCAGTACTTATTGTTGTATTTTATTGTAACTAGAGTCTTTATGTATTTTTTTAATTTTATTATTTTTTATTATTGTATTTTTCTACTGACTCCATCGATTTCTGCTGTTACAACAATTTTCCAGTTTGGGATCAATAGAGTAACTCTATTCTTTTCTATTCTATTCTATTTTAGAGCTTCATCGGCTGAATGTTTAACGTCCCAATCAGGGGACAGTTGCAAGGAGGAAAATAAATATTCATGGATATTTTTTGGGGTCAAAGCTTGAATACCTATGAAACTTATTACCTCATAAAACCACAATTAAGACTTTTTAATACTTTTTAAGGGCCTTAATTTTCCCAAAATTAATTTATCAACTTTTAATACTTTTTAAGACCCCGCGGACAGTGTTTTCTTTTTTTATATATTTACATGTTGATTTTTTGGGGTAGTTCAAGGAGGTTGTTATACTTACAATAAATGTTCCAGTTTCTTACACAAGGGCTTGAAATGAATCAAAATAGACCTCTTCATTCATTGAATTTTTCATCCTGAATAAGTGTTTTGTTTTGTTGGGGCTTTGAAGATTTAATGGCTTTCAACAGTACAGCAATAATTTTCCTTTGCCGGCTTCCAGGCCCCCTCATGGAGCAATCACAGTGGCATTGCTGAAGAGTTCTTTGGTTGTATTTTTGTTGAGGGCTGACTGATTGTTATTTGTCCTCTATGGCCTCATTCTCCTTTAAGTTTACTTTGTGTTTTTCAGTGTCTCCTGCAGATGAAGAGAGCTATATGTCCAAGTGTCCCAGCGGGGGTCTGTGCAGTCGCCTGCCTGCTGATTGCATGCAGTGCAATTACCACCACAACTGCACCTATAGGAAACAAGCCAACTTCACCTGTAAACCTAAAAAGGGAGTTCACTGTGTGGTAGGTAGCAGCGCTTCTTGTGATAAAAGAGAAGTGGATGCAGATTTTTTGATGATGAATGTAAAAACTTTATTTAGCTCATTGTTAAAGAGTGTCAGCCTGCTGTAAGTCATGTAATTGTTTCTGACAGACAGTCTCCAGACAAACTGTTATGAGGGGTTTAATGGAGCACCATGGTGTTGGAACAGCTGTGTGATAATGACCTGATGTGTTCTGTTTCTGCAGGGAGAGTCAGGACAGCAGCAGACCAACTTTTCCCTCTCCATCAGTTGTCAGTTCTGCTGGCAGCTGGATGAGTCCCAGTACCGCTGCTCAAACTCCACCAACTGTATGACTGTGTCCTGCCCACGCAAGCGCTACAATGCCACCTGTGACGTGTTGGACCATGTTCATTGTCTGGGTAGGAAGAGGGCTTGTTAGTTTGTTTACTGGTTCATTTCCTTTATTGGTCGGTGGGGTAACAGTCACAGTCAGTCAGGTAGACAGAAATCTGTCCTGAAGCCCAACAGAATTTTTCACCCAGTTTTTCTTTTTGCTCTTAATCAACAAATGTGAAATGTTACCTCTTGAGGTTTGTTGTCAAGGTTTTGTTGGAGGGTGAAGAAGTTTTTTTTTTTTCCAAAAAGAAACCTAACAAGATAAAATTGTCGAAAACTGAAACATTAGCAGTCATCCATACATTTCAAGTTAAAGAAGGTAGTTTGCAACATTCAGCGATCACGGCCAAGTGCAATGCAGATGACACCATTGGAGAGCTGAAAAAACTCATTGCTGCCCAGACAGAGACAAGGAGCGACAACATTGTGTTAAAGAAATGGTATACCATATTTTAGGGTCATGTAATTCTGAATGACCATGAAATCCACGACAGAATGAACCTGGAGCTGTTTTACCACGAGGGCAAGGACCACAAATCAAAGTTTTGCAAAAAAAACTTGCTTGTTATTGTAAAGAAAGACGGAGTCAAACAGTTGCAGGAAATTACCAGATCAGACAGAACAGAGAGGGAGCTGTGGCTCTAGAGCAGAAAACACAGATAGTGCATTACTCCAAGTTTTAGCTTTTAATTTCACTGCCCAGAAATAGTTATGTGAAAGATTTTTTTTCAATTTTGTTTTGATTTTTTGAAATTAGAGCTGCTATTTAATAGGGCTTGGATGATATGCTTTTCTTGCATTTCGACTCTATCATAATATTTGGGGTCCCACTTTGATTTAAATTGTTATTCTTCGATATTTACGTTTTTTGCTATTTTTAGTTTGCTTTGCATATTTTCCCATAAAATGCACACCACGTGAGTCAGAGACAAACATTTCACCGTCTACTGGAGAAAAATGGTAACTTTTTCCCAATCCAGTTTATAAACAAAGACTGGAATTAAGAATTTGAATTTGAAAAAAAAAAAAAAAAATGTATACAAAAAAAATCATGTTTTGATATTGCTCAACAAAAAATCCTTATATATCAATTTTGGATGTTTTTTCTCTCACCCCTGATATTTACCCACAAAAAAGAAAGAAACCTCACATTTATATCTGAGAGAAACTTTTTTCTTTTAAAGCACTTTTTTTTTGTAGGATCAATCCAGTTTGCTCGTAACTTTTTCTGCCCCAGGTGCTGGGGTTCAAAGGATTATTGGTTTTCCATCCATGGATTTTATTGTTTGACAGCTAAATGTGAAGTTATACATCGAAGAGTTTACCAGCTCACCAGTTAACCAGTTTGTTTATTGAGCAGTGTACTCAGGGCTCATATAGCTCTTAATATTTCTAGTCAACTCTCAGAAACTTCATTGAACACATTTAGAAAAAAACAGGGGACAAAACGAGCGCGAAAAGAATTTGAGTTTTGTTTCAGTTATCCTCATTAGCTATATTATCACAGAATCTAGGATCCTGCATTCAAATGAAATCCTGCAAATGTTTCAATAAAGTGAGGCGCTTCAATTTTTAAATGTAGCTGATAGTGCTGCCAGGCAATTTAAAAAATAAATCTAATTCATTATAGGATTTTTTAATTAATTAATCAAATTAATTGCATTTTAATCTCATATCATGCTTATCTGCTTCAGGTCCCAAAATAACGAATTTGAATTCCAGGACTTTAAAATTACATTAAAAGACATTAAAAAACATTTAAAAATAAGGTGGGAATATATACAACACATTTTTAGGTACCCCGAGGCATAAGGAACACATGAAAGAAGTTTTATGGTTCTATCTTTACAAAATCTACACATTCCTGCACCTAAGATAAGCTGATTTGATTTTTAGGACGGTTTTTGCTTCTGTCACATTTTTACTCTATGTGGACTCAATTTTCACTGCAATATGAACCGCTATACTTCTATGAGGTCAGGAGAACCAGGGCTTAAGGCTAAAAACTGTGAGGAACTATGTACAAAACACTTAATTCAAGTCTTGGATCAAAGATAAGTGAAGTATTTTCAGTTTTACATGCTCTGAACACACAAACTGTTGCTCATTGGTGCAGAGTGGCCCCAAGCTGAAACATGACACCAGGAAGATGGAAGCAAATTTTCAAATAATTCTTTAAATTTAAATACAAGACAAATATCGATCATTTAGGGCTTGTTTAATGCAGTAAAGAGTGTAGAATTATCTGTTTTTTACAGAATTGAGCTAGAGCAAACGGTTGATTTTCTGCAGATTTTCAAAAAGGACGTGTGAATAAACGAGATGTGGACAGCAGTCCCCCAAATATTCCCTCCCCTTTTAAAACATGTTGCCGACGTCACGTGTGATACATTCAGAGACCGTCGGAAATGTGAAAATTTGACGAGAACACCACTATTTCCAAGTAGAACAAACGGTTTGTAAATGCCAGACATTTGAAAATAAGTGCGTCTTTGAGCACCCCGCGGATTTGGATTCAGATTAATCTGCCTTAATTTTTATAACGCGTTAATTTGCGGTGTAATTAATTAATCTAATTAACGCGTTAAAATGACAGTCCTAGTTGCTGAGATAATGCATTTATACGTTTACATGTGCCTATGTTTACAGAAGTGTATTTTCTTCTGATGAAAATGCTGTTCTGTTGATGATGTTGGTCTTGTAATTTTGTTGTTGCTTGAGTTTTGTCAAATTGTTTAAATTGTTTTGTCAAGTGTTTGATGCAGCTCTCTGAGTCCTCTGTGTGTCTGCTTTCTTGTAGGTAAAAGACGTTTTCAGAAACGTCTGTTTTGTAACTGGACTGGAGGATACAAGTGGTCGACAGCTTTGGCACTCAGGTAAAGCTTTTACTGTTACCACAGGAGGTTTGATCAGCTGTAGAAGAGCTTTTGGATCAACTGTTTCTCACTTGAACATGTTTTCTCTCGTGTCTCTCTGAAGCATCACCCTGGGTGGTTTCGGGGCGGACCGGTTTTATTTGGGCCAGTGGAGAGAGGGTCTGGGCAAACTGTTCAGCTTTGGAGGCCTGGGCATCTGGACTCTGATCGATGTTCTCCTAATAGGAGTGGGTTATGTGGGACCTGCAGACGGTTCTCTCTACATATGAAGTAAAACTCTTGAGACGTAGCTGATTGGTTTGTGCTCTGCACTGCTGAGGATTAAAGATCTGAGATGCTGTGTTCTTAGCACGTCTGCCTGCCCAAGCTTGCTGTTCTACGCGTCTTCAGCCCATCTGCTAACAAGCAGGAAGTGTTTTCCACATTTCACCAACATCGTATCTACCCACGCAGTCATCAGATCGATCCCAATCATTCTGTGTCCATGTCCTGCAGATGGAGCTGTGCAGGGGGATGAGAAACTAGTAATTACATCTATCTGCTGGTTGGGCTTGACTGCAGCTTGGACTGTGTCATGCTGATATAGAGATAGGTTTGGTTTCCTGTGGAGCGCTGCTTTCACAGACATCCTGTCACCTAGGAGCTGTGATGCTCCTCCTACAGAGCTTTTTATGGAGACAACATACGCAATAGACCTGCAGAAAGGTCTTATTGATGTCCTGAGGGAAGGTTTGAGTGCTGCTGTGACTGGCAGCTGATGGGTGCGCCGATAATAAATTCAACAGTTATTTTACATTTTTCCCCTGAAAGGAGCAAGCAGTGAAGGTCACAACTGTAAAAATGTTATGTTACAAGAGGTAAAACACATGTTTCCATTGCATTTTAAAACATTTAAAAAGCTGAAAATCTATGTCATGTAAATAAATCACAGATATCCTTTAGAAAACTGTCAGAGAGCAAGAGGAAATAATCATTTCTGTCATTCTGCACCACAACCAGTTGTCCATTTCTGTTTGCTTATGATGAACATCTGTCATTCCAAATGGTACACACTAATAATCTGGTTTGCTGTGTTGGAGGTAGAGCATTTCCCTGACACTCATTATCATTCTTCACATTGTGAAAAATATTCTGTGTACTTGCACTGTAAGATATTTGTTTGAGACTGTGTGGCACAAAGAGCCTCCCCCTCTCACTACATGTAAATATGTTTCATGTTTTCACTGTCAGGTTATTTTTATTTTATATGAACACTGTAAACTCCATTTGTAATTTAAATCTCATTTAAGTTATGTTAATAAAATTGTGAAATATATTCATTCATCTCTTTGTGGATATATATTACATCCATATACTACGGAGATACTGAGCTTTTTATGTAACTGTATAACAGGGCTAATTTCCTATCTCTGCAGCTCTGCTACAGGAGTCCTGACTCCTCAAACTGTAAATCTCAGCCTTTGACAGGAACTCTGAGCTCTGTTAGAACAGGGTCATTCTCACAGATGTGTGCAATTCCTCTCTTTAAGCCCAATAAGTGGTGCCAGAAGCCTGTGTTACCCTCAGGCCTGAGGCAGATGGAGGGGTCAGGGGCTGAGGAGCTCTTCCTTATTGTACTCTTAGACTAGATCATTCAATCATTCTATCTGTTTCATCAGTTTTACAACTCCAACTTTTATTTGAATGTTCTGTTGAAATACCGTGCTCATGTTGCATAGATTCCCAAGGGTTAAAGAAAAAAAAAAGTCATTTCTTTTCCTGTAAGTTTTTGTATTTGTATCGGCTTTTCCTATTGGCTGCTCTGCAGAATCTTGTAAATTTACTCCACCCTTATTTTTGTTCCTCAATTTGGCACCACCCACAGGCGCTTCAGCTCCCACCCACTGACTGATGCAAGTGTTTGTCATATGCACTGAGCTGAGGAGGACTCTGAAATGCTCACCTATATCCTGTCAGAAGTCAGTACTTCCACCTTGCGACAACATACTATTTAAATGTTGACACATAAAACATTGACTGAAGGTCCTGTACTCCAGCATGAACAAGCTGCTCCTGGTGATATTTGCTATGAAGTGTTCCTCCAAACTTCAGTCTGACAGGCTCTTAGTTTGTGTAGAAAAACGATCTTGGTGTCTGGAAACTGGGAAAAACAGTTTCTGCTGCCCATTCTGGCCTTTGATATGGAAGATATTTACCGTTCAAGGAGTCCTTTGTTGTTATTGTTGTTTTTCTTTTGGATGATTCATCACATATTTTCAAAGGGTGACTGACAAGTCAAGGCTGTGGGTAGACCAGTTTGACACCAGGACTCCTCTACTACACAACCGTGCTGTTTTCATAAGTACAGAATATAGCTTGCATTGTCTTGCTTATTGTATCACATTATTATTATCAATGAAGATTTGTATTGTCCGGTCTCACCTTAAAAAAAAGAAGACGAAGAAGAAAAGAAAAGAAATATCTTGAAGGCAGCATGTTTATCCAAAACCTGAAAACCTGTATGCTTCAACATCAGTGAGGCCTTTCCAGACGGTCAGGCTAACTATGACATGAGCACCTGTGCATTGCTGTACTATCACTAATGCTGGCCTTTGAGCTTTGTGCTGAAGAAAAGCCAGTTAGCCCCTCTTCCCTGTAGAAAAAGTAGAGGATGCCACATTCATAGTTTCAAAAAAGAACAACAGATTTTAACTGAAGACAGTTTTCCACTTTACCTCAGTCCATCTTAAACTGTTTAAAAGTTTTCACTGGCTTTTGGGGACACAATAACAAACGTAAAAAGCGTTTTGGAAGTGATTTTGAGCCCATGCAATGATTTCCACCACAGAGACATTGTTGTTTTCTATGTAGTGTTGCCAGACCTGAGGGCTGCACAGTTTTTTATTTTCTTTCTGAAGAAAGATTTGTTCAAGTTCTCTGAATCTTTCAGCATCATGCTAAGATGTAGTATTTTGTGTCAAAGAACATCATTCAGAAATCTGTTCTGCTAACTTTCATTAAAGGTTCCCAATTTTGTCTTGAATTTGAGTTTTACAGGTCATATTGTCTTAAATGTATTGCATGAGAGTTAACAGTGGTTTTATTATTTACATGTTCTGATAGAAGTCTCCTGAACTGAAGCCTCTGCATGAAAACTATCATTACAGCCTCTGATCAGAACTGCTTAAAATGTACATTTATTAAAAGTTCTTTTTAATAAGTTAATGATGGTGAATTACATCGGCACAAAGCTGAATGCAAAGTAGTACTACATAATATAAAAATTAAAGCGCCTTAACAGATGTGGCCTGATGTCTCATCTTAGTAATTATTTGTCAGATAATAACGTCTGGAGAAAATAACTAAATTGCTGCATTAAGTAACTTTTATTCACACACTGAAGGCTGCTGACCAATTAGAAATAATGGTCATAATGGTTTGTCGTGTTGCTATTATCTCACTCTATTAAATTCCCATTCTCTGTATTTGAAACCATCCGTACCTGAAATTAAAGGCTCTTTTCAGGATAATAGTTTAACTTTTTTGGTAGTTTACTTTTTGGTTATTATTCTCGGTGTTTAAGAGAACAGCAATTGGGAATTCAGCCAAAATATTTCTGTTTGAAAAGAGATGGTGTCACGACTTCCTGATTCAGAATTGCTAATCATGACAAAAAGGAGAACAAAAGTATATTCAGTCCTCTTATGCAATCCCACTTACAGTCCCTTTGCAGAGCTGAGCTTTGGAGAGTGGGCTCTGACCCTCTGTTTTCAACACTGCCAGGCAGATCCTGTCCCTCCATTATGCTCCCTCCTACAGGAGATAACATCTCCCAAATAAAGTGGATAAACAGAGCGCTGTAAGCACATGAATTCAAAAGTCTAAACACTCATCACACATCCAGCTGTGTGAGCGTGTGTGTTTTCTCACATTGGGCTGTTGCTACGAGAAACCATCTGAGGACAGCACAGGAATTACCTGCCAATAAAAAGTGCACCGCCCTTTCATTTTGTTTCATGGTGCGACAGCGAATCACAAAGGAGTAATTATAATGTCCGGACTGATCCACAGAGTAGGACATTTTCATTTCAGAGTAAAACAAAGCTCGACAATAAAATCTAAATAAAGAACAAATGAAAGCGAAAGGTGATTGATTGTGTAAGTGCTCGTGTCCCTCTGTTAAACACAAACCAATCCTAGGCAACATCATCAAGAGCCATTAATGTAATGTCAAAGCTACACCTGTGAAGTTTGTATGTGCTTCTAGAAATAAGTGATGAAAAAATGATATACCTGAGTCTGATATGTTTGACAGCTATTTCATTAACTTCCGAAGGCGAAATTAAACGCTTTGACCATTCTGTGAAAAGCCTGTGTAGGAGGATAATAGACTGCGTCTCACTCAAATTGTGCCAGAAACTAAGTTTCTTTGCAAGGCCAGCACATGAGCAGGCCCACACTGTGTCCACAGCATGAAGCTCTGCTGTGATGGCATCATGCTGTGGGGATGTGTTCCTGCAGCAGGTCTTGGCAGGTTTATGAAAAGAGGGGTGACTCAAATAAATGCAGCAAAACACAGACAAATGGTGGAGAAAAAGCTGTCTTGTTAAGAACTTTGGGAGAGTTATTTCCTGGAGTAACGAGAAGCTGAAAAGTAATAGCAAAGCTCGACAAGGGTGTGCTCAACCAATAAAGTAAAGTACAATTTAGAGCCCATGTATCACTTTGGTGTAGACTCTGGCAAAACTTAAAAGGTCCCATATTGCGCTCCTTTTCTGCAGTTTAATATGGATCATTGATGTCTTCATGAAATGGTAGTAACATGTTTTGGTCCAAAAAGCCAATAAATCAAGCACAGCAGCATTGTTTCCAGACTCTCATAGCCCCTCTGTTCAGAACGCTGTGATTTAGTGGGTGTGGCCTTCATATGTAAATGAACCACCGCTAATACCGCCCCGCTCTTCCGCGTCACTGAGAGCACTGAGTGCACGGTGTTTAGAAAACAGCGAAGCTCGTTTACCGTAACATTACAAGCTAAAACAACAGGCTAACCACAGATAAAGTTAGCATCCTGAAGCTAACAAAGAGACAGGGGCACACTGAGGAAAAGCTCTTACATCTGCTCCACAGCACACAGCATTTAAAATACTCACATTTCCAGGGTCCGAGGTTTGTTGGAGGATGGTTGGTAATGCGCCTGGATTCAGGACCAGTCTATTTGCTAGCCCTCTGTTGTACTGTCCAAAGTTGGAAAAGCAGTCGGACATGAAGTGACTAGCACACACATATACAGTTTAACTGAGTGTAGCTGGCACATTTCCTTGATAAATGAACTCTAGCCACTTAGTCTTGTCTTCTTCCAAGATGGGAAGCTTGTGCATGCAACTATGTGGCTGTTTACAGCCAAAAACAGAGCAGTGATGGCTCTTCAACTTTGGCATTATTCTCCTTGCTGCTGGAGAGCTTTCTCTCCAGATGAGGGGAGAGGAGTGGGCAGGGAGGGGGTTCAGGGGGATCTGCTCCGGTGGACTAATCAGGTCAGACTTGCTCCTGATGGTCAAAAAAGGGAATCGCTGATGTCAGCAAACCCCAGAAATTCCAAACAGCTCGTTATAGGTCAGGATTTTACATTCACAAGCACTACTAAGTACAGGTTTTGTAATTAAATATCATATTTTGTTGGCTGGGAGGAAAGCCAAAGACCCACAAATTTCACTAAAAGACTTAATAAAGTGATTTTTGCACAATATGGGACCTTTAAGTTCAATTTAGTCCTTAAACCTTTGCAGAGCTGCAAGTGTACAAACCAGGACAGCAACAAGAAGAAACTGGGTTTGGATTCACCTTAAAGAACCAATAGCTGCCTCTAAACTTTTGCTTTCTCTAAATATAAGGAGGTAGATAATTTGTGTTTGAATTAATCATCTTCAGACAGTTTAATGCAAGTTTTCCATTTTATCTGTAAAAAAATACTTGCAAGATGTTGAAATCATTGACACACACAGCCAGATACAAGTGATCTGGATAGATACCATATACGACTGCTCTCCTGGCTGATATAGCTTCCATCCATCAGCTCCCTTTTGTCATCCTCCCATCTGTGCCATTTGTTTCTAAATGGAAAATCTGTGCCAACGCTGCTCTCTGGGTCTGGAAAGCTTCTATGCTATTGGCACAACAACAATATCTCACTTAATTCGTGCGTACATATTGAAACCAAAAATAAAACAGGTTTGCGGTCATTTCAAACTAGCATGACCTCCAAAAATGTGTCGCATGAAAAAGGAAAAAGAAGCCAGTCGATTGCATTTTAGTGATTTATTTGTACAATAGAAATCTCACTGTACAAATACCCCAGCTCAGATGTAAAGGCAGGAATACATGAGCATTCATTCTGCCCGACCTGATCCCTCAAACCTCACTGTGATGCAGACTGATGGAAACAAATATGACAAAAAATAATAAAGCTAAAAAATAAATAAAGCAGACGTCTGCCAAACCAATAAACATTTACAGGGCAGAGATGCCCCTCCCAACAAGGTGCCAAAGCATACTGAAAATACTGAAATTAAAAAAGGCAAAATAAAAACTAAGTAACATCATGTCCAAGTCTGACCCTCTAACCTTTATGGCAGTGGAGTGATTATGGCCTCAGTTTGAACAGCATGTACAAATGGAACTTACAGTAGACAAATACAGGAAAGGCATATGCTGATATCGCTATCAAGTCCATGTGCCACTTACACCACAAACATTTACACACCATCCACAGACACACAAAGATGTGAGCTCTTACACACGAGACGGAGGACACTTCAGTTAAAATAAAAGTGGGTTTCCTTCTCCAGTCTGCCCCGTTTAGAACAAGATTAGACAGCAATGGTTCATTGCAAAGCATTATCAACTTACATTCACTCAGGTTTCCATTGGTAAACCACTAATGTTACCATGGTAACTGAAAAACATAGTATAAAAATATAACAAAAGACTGAGAACCGATGCACTCAACAAAAATATTTCTACACAGTCTCAAATGCTAGGTAGGGGCTGAGCGACACGGCCAAGTACAGCTCAAATATCCAATCTATCACCACACCTCTGGGGAATGCATATAAGGGTGCTCCACCCATCAAGTCTGAGTGGCAGCAGATTTTCCCCGCTCGCCCACAGTGACACAGTGAAAGCCACGGGTCCCATCGGGACCCCTCGGCAGCCTCGTAACGCCCGGCGGCAGACCGTCTGCATTCTGGATCTTTCTACCCATCATGGGGCTGCCAACTGGACTGCTCTCCTGAGACGCCACTTGCTTGCGCCGCTGAACCCATGGGCTCCCTGAAGGGGTGAGGCTACTGTCAGAAGAGTAGTCAGCCCAGCGGCGGCCCGGCTCCGGGCTCAGCCTGCCCTCGCTGGCTAAAGGAGACTTATGGGAGTGAGGAGATTTCCGCTGAGGGCAGGGGCTGGCACGTGGGCTGGACCAAGGGCTGTTCCGCGGGGACATACCAGGACTCAGGTGATTGTTCTGGAAGTTGATGCCTGCTGTGGTGGGGCTGAGCTTGTTGCAGGACTGAGACTTCCTCGCCAGCCGTGGGGACGTGGGGTTGCTCTCAGTCTCTGAGGAGCTACAGGCCGAGTCATCCCCGTGGTACTGCAGCTCTCGTACTCTGCTGTTTAGTGAGCGACTTTTGCGCATCCCACCCTCTTCACGTGGTCGCTCTTTGGGCACCTTCTTCTTTGGTGGTTTGGTGCCGATCAGGACAACTTTCAAACCCAGAGAACTGGGCGCTCCGTCCTCATTGCCGACAGCTTCATTCGCTTTGACAGCAGCCTCCACCTCCTCAAACTCCACAATGGCACACTCCTCAGTGCCAAGCTGGGTGTAGCGGCTGCTCAGCCTCTTCAGGTCTGCCGGCAGGTCCTTCCCAGGCTTCAGGACTCTGACAGAAGAAATGGCGCCGTATGTTCCAAAAGCTTTCAGCAGGAGCTTCATCAGCTGCTCCTGCTGAGTGGCTCCACCCTCACTGCCTCCATTATCCTTGGTGAGAGCGGCGAGCTCGGGCCATCTCTGCAGATCACTCAACAGGAGCATGCGGCTGGGCAGCGACTCACTGGCAAAGACCGGGACGGCAGATTTACGCCGCACCTTACGGCCCTCATCATTCAGCTCGAGGATCTTTGAGTGTCTGAGAGCGTAAGCAGTTGTTCTCCAGTCACGAGTCAAGTGTTTCACCTGCAGAGAGACAATGATTGTGTTACAAGGGTGAGAAGTTAAGTGGTTTGAGAGGGCAATCTCAGAACCATTAGGTCCACCTAAGAGCCATGACGCTTTGCTTTAAAGAATTTGCTAAAGACAACCTGAACCCTACGTGCTGTATCAATTTAAAAAAAAACAGCACCTTCCATTATTGATACTCTAAAAACTAATACTGACGGAGATATCACAGATTAAGACACACTCAAACATTTTTATTTGCATTCCTTATTCTTCACTGGATAATATTTTCACATTCATCGTGTGTCACCTCAGTGTTCTCAATCTCACGTTAGCAACCTTGTTTGTATTTATCGTAGATGTGTGTGAGGAGATTCAGTTCACTTGTGGCATAAACAGATAAAAAAAACAACCCATCAATTCCAAATGCATGAGTCCAAAGTAGCACCAGCTGCTGTGAATCAGTGTGAGAATATCATTTTACCGCCAACAGCTCTTCATGTTGACACTAGAAACTGCCAGTCATTGATATTCAGATTTTCGGCCTCTACGTTCGCTGGAAATTAAACATGTCCTGGGAGCATTCACTCGTAGAGTTACTACTTCCATTGCAGAGTATTTACTTTAACAGGATTTCCAACAGTTTCCTGAAATTGTTACCTTTTTGAATGAAGTGAGCAGCTTGACGCTGACAAAGCCGAGTTTGTTGCGTCTGACGTGTTTGAGCAGGAAGGCGTCATGTTCCAGGTTTTCATCAGACAAGTAGTACTCGATCTGAGTGACCAGCTTCTGGATCAGTTCTGAATCTGGGGGCTGCCAGCTCTCCTCCTCCAGCTCTCCCCCACTGGTTCCAGCTCCGCTGTGCGTGGGAAGAAAACATTCATCGTGGTCAGACTCTACGACAGTACATCACTGAAACAGCAGAATGCTTCTTATCCTAAACTGCCAACACTACAACTGTTACACATTTCGCCTTCATTAACACAATAAGCCAGAGTATTACAAGTTATTGGCATGAGTGCATCATCATCTGACTGTTTCCCTCAGTGATTCTCCTCCCAGCAGCTGACAGGCCTCAGCAACAGACCTCCACACCAGTGTCCCGCCAACCCTGACCCTGCCAAGACCTCTACATCTGAAGGGCGCGGAGTCACAGACTCTCCCTCCCACACAGAATATGGTGGCTTACCAAATCTAGTTCACACAATCTACAGAAAGTGGTGCCCACAATGCATAATCAGAGCTTTCAGGCACCATTTGATCCCTGTCGGACACCTGGCAGGAGCTGCGGAGCTGCACAGTCAGGTAGTCTGAAGATTAGAAAGAGGGTCTGAATGAAATTTTGTGGATGACTCATCACCTCCTCCCTCCCTCTCTCTCTCCGTCTCCCTCCCTCTCTTTCATGTACACACACACACACACACACACACACACACACACACACACACACACACACACACACACACACACACACACACACACACACACACACACACACACACACACACACACACACAAACACACACACACCCTCAGTCAACAGCTTTCCAGCACACTGACCACACAGCTGGCACGAGCTCACTGCCTCCACAGAACTCTGGATAGAGACAGCCAGGAGGGGAGCTTTGAGGACAAAATACCATGACTGGCAACACACAGAGGACGACCTTAAAATATGAATGAAAGAAAAACAAAGCAGAGAAAATATGGGGGAGTGTTTAAAATAGACTGTGAGGGGAGGGGTCTACTTTTGAGTCAGGAACTGCAGGAATATTCAGGAAAATCATTCTCTAAAGGGGATGATCCCATCAAACATGAATGATAGACTGCAAGGATGTTTAAAAAGCACATGACGTATATTTCCAAGGCAACATTACTACATGATCCTGAAGAAACCTTGCAGGCGTATGAGCTGAAACAGCAACTTTTCACCACGTGTTCCGCATGCTCTCCATCTGATGAAAATTGATCCACTGTGTTCAAAGAAGCACACAGAGCTGGACTGAACAGGTGTTACAGATGCTCCTCACACCAGGGAGGCAACAAGGTGTGACCTACAAACAAACACTTGATTTTGACAGAACGATTTATTCTCCCCTCTGGCCTTTCTGACTCACTCTGCGCACGCACAGAGACGGCAACTTATAGGCCAGTGGATAAAAATAGCAGTGCATGACGCAGGGGAATTAGATTAAAGGGAAGGTGCCATCCTTCCTGTAGCCAGCCCTCCCTCCCTCCTTCTCTCAGGTGTGTATGTGTGTGTTGTTTTTTTTTAACAGCGCGGATGCAACCCACAGGTGGTTTAACACTTCTCCATCTGTCTGCAGGAGATAATAATAACCTACAGGTTTTATTCTCAGGGAGGATTTGCACTCACAATTGTGGGCAGCTTTTTGTCCTCGTAGTACATTGTGATGTTGTTGACTGGCTTTTGTTGTCACTGTGAGAGGCTACACCTGCTGGGATTAAAGCCTTGTTTGTACAGTGTCTCTTTACTCAGCGAGCATTCTTCCAGTCAAACTCAGAAGTGCCCACGCTACTCACATGCTGGCACACCACCAGCTGAAGTCATGAATCAGTGCTGAACTAAATGAGAAGTCAAAAAGGAGAGCACAGGAATACATTTACCTTGGCACGCCGAGCAACACGTTTCATTCAGACTCGAACTTATCTCAAACCCAGTCTCATAGGATTTACTCTTACAACCGCACTGATTGGGAAAAAAAAACGACTTAAATGTGTCTTAAAAGTCCAACAAGCCAAATAAACCAGTTATTTAACTAATTTACTACTCATTTGGCTAAACTGTGGAGTGAACCAGTCGTCACAGACACATCACTCAATCTAACAAAAAGTCAAACCTTGATTTGTCATGTCTCCCGATTTCATCCTCGCTGCAGCTCCCTCCGAGAAAGTCGATGTTGTTGGATGACACTTCCTCCGGTTCCTCGTCCTCCGCCGCTTGAATGGCCACTGTTATCGTCACCGTCCCCATCTCTTGCGTGTGCTGATCCACGGTGATTACCTCATCGATGCCCCGATCCACTGACGCAACCGAGGCGCACTCCGTCAAAATCGGACTGGGGATCCCCACGGACCCACTCATGATCCCCGGATAAGTCAAGGTGCTTACCCCACCCGCTCGCTTCCCTTCCTCGCTTGCAGCAGAAGCAGCAGCGCCTCCCTGGAAGCTTTTAATCTTGCTCGAGTCGAAGGCACAGACAGGATACGGGGTGCGTAAAGCTGCTCGATGCTTCTGAGGGCACCAGTGATGGCGGAGAAGCACCAAGGGGGCTCCGAAGACGCGCTCCACGGCTCGCCAGAGACCCCCGATCCAGTTCCGACCCGATTGAGGGCCCTGAGGAGTCGCGGGGGTTTTAGCAGCCAGCGAGACGCAGCCTGGACCTGGAGAGACCGACGGGCTGGAGCCTCCTCGGGCTTCTAATGCTGCTGCTGCTGCTGCTGCGATTGCTACTTCCTCATATGTAAGAGGCTTTCTGCTTTTGAAACGAGCTCTGGGATTGGACCGCGGCAGCGTCTCTTCGCACTCATTCCCAACCCACAAGCAAGAGCTGACACAAAGCCAGGAGGGAGGAAAGAGGAAGGAGAAACATCGCATGAAGGCGTTCACCAAAGCGTGCATGCTCGCCTTTTTTTTCACCCACAGACTGTTTTACCACTCACAGTGTTGTCATACGTTTGTGTAGACACGATTGTCCCGTTTACATGGCGCTAAGTAGCAGAGCTAATTCACGTGTCCTCTCTAATTGGCAAATTGCCGTGCTGAGGACGACCCTTTCTCTAACGCTGCTAATTGGATAATATGCTTTCAGCGTCAGGTAGCACGCACTGGGGCAGGTAGTTCAAGTGCCTGAAAGAAAGCAGTCAAAAACAACTACATTTTCATGCAAGTCGTGTTTTTAATTAAAATTGAATGAGGTGTCAAAACTTGAATCGCTGTGAAAAAAGTCCATATGAAATTTGCAGAAACTAGTTTTAGTTAAAAACTTGAAACAAAGCTCCTGACAAGTGAACTCGTGTCAGCCACCCACCTTTCTCTTTAAAATGTTGAAATGCCAACCTTTATCAACCCTCTTGAGTGGGCAAGAAAATAAACAGTTACTCTTACTTTGTAAACAGGCAAAGGTTAGATTTGTTGAAAATGCTTGAAAGTAAATGTGCCTTGTGCCTAGCTACCTTCACTCTTATGGAAGAAAAAATAATACAACACTTCTAAGAAATTCTAGGGACAGCTTTTGCAGCTGAGAATTTGTGAAACCTCAGTTGCTGAGTGAAAGCAACCTGAGGTCAGGTATTCAAATGTATCTATCCAGATTGCTACTTCCACAGTCATTCGTTTGTTGATTTGAAACCCAGGAGCATATGTAGGAGTTCACTTGCAAGCACGATTCTATCACAGACATCTGAATATTTCTCTCTGGGCTAAATCTCAAGTTTGGGTAGCGTGTTGCTGGCCTCTGTCCTAATTGCCCTGTAAATCACCCACTCCTCTGTTGTTGGCTGCTGCCTGCCCTGCATGAAATGTCTTTACACCTCCCCACCGGCGAGCCGTGCACACAGCTGGTGGGCAGTCTGACTCACTCTCTGCACCACATGCCATACAGGACTCCAGTTTGTGTACAATGCATCATGGGGGGAAGAGGAGGGGAGGAAGAGAGGGAAGGGAGGGGAGGTTGGCAACAAATAAGCACAGGCATTTTGTGTTTTGTTTTTCCAGACTTTTATTGATAGCTCAAGAGAACAAAATGAGGATAAAATGTGTGGTGGAAGAAACTGGCCATGGCCTGAGGTCAGGATGATGCAATGTCCTTGGTCCCTGCTTGACATGTTTTCTGTGATCAGCCCCTGTTCTGTCCTCAATAAGAGCATAAACATGTATCATGTGTGCAACTGCTGAATGTTACGTGTCACTGGGGACAAACGTAATGTTCCTTTCTGTACTATTGCACAACTTATGAAGGCTGATGCATCAATGAGAAGATGCATCCCTACAACTGATGTACTCTATTTTTCCTGTGACACAAGTTAACTCCTTTTTTCTTCTACTGGTTTCCACTAATGTTTCCACTGATCTGGGGTAAAAAACTAGTTTTCTCATAACTACAGATTCAAATATCATTATCTTTTACCAACAAAGCTTGTTTTCTTGTGATGAAACCCTTATTTCTTGGTGATAGAGAAAACAGAATAATTGGCTGGTCACTGTGACAGATCAGACTACGCAACGACATGTACCCATTACTAACAAAAATAGAGTAAGTTAAGTCTATTTCTGTCTGTTTGGCACTTTTACAAGGCTGTGGATAGGAGTTTTGATAATCTGATGATATGATAGCAACAGCTATGGTGAGATTTTTTTTTATTGTTTAAAGATAACAGGAAGATCTTTTTCAAACAGACTTATCATGATAGGAACATTGAATCTTTTTAGATGCATGTCCACTCAGGGCTGCTTTACAAAATAACTCAAAAGTGCCAAAAAGGTGAATAAACAAAAACGTAAAGGTGCAATGAGTTAATTGCAGTTCAAGCAGGAAACCGATGCCTCTGCTCTCTCTGTTGTTTTGCTCTAACTAGGGGTGGGCGATACTGGGAATTTTGGTATCGATCTGATACCAAGCAAACACAGGGCTAATATTGTCAATACTGATTTTGATACTTTTTACATGGAATGTAACGATCATTGAATGATTTTGTGGTTTTGCCTTGAGTTGGTTGATTATGATTTTGATTATGGTAAAACACAGCACAAAGATTTTAGGCAACAAAAATGTTTTTTTTTTTTTTTTTTTTTTTTTTTTTTTAACCTAAAAACAACAATAGAACAACATTTGAACTGTATAAAAGTATCAAAATAATTATTCTACCACCACAATTGTTTAGGGAAAAAAAATCACAAGTATAAAAAAACAAAAGTTCCCTCCCATTTGCACAGAGAAGAGGCAGACGGAGGAAAGTAAAGTAAATTGCTGGACAACAAAAGAGAAACTGCAGTATCGATCTCATCACACTGGTATTGATCCGATACCAATACTCATCTTGGTATTGATACTGTCGATATTTAGATCGATACGCCCACCCTTAGCTCTAACCCAAACCTGGTTGGTGATTTCTTCTCCCTCTTTCTCTCTGGCAGGAGTTTTTCTGCGTCACTTGGTCCATTCTAGACTTTGCTGCTCTCTTCTGTGGTGTTCCTCAGGGTTCTGTATTGGACCCCATTTTATTTGCTTTGTATTTGCTGCCCGTGAGTCACGTTATCGGCAAATTCAAAGGCGTCTCTCATCACTGTTGCAGCTATATGTGTCATCTGGCCTGATGTCCTGGTGACACAGACAAACTGATTGTTTCCTTGATGTTTGAGTGCCATTAAGGACTGGATAGCTCACAACTTCTTACGGCTAAATGCTGACAAGAAAGAAGTCCTCATCATTGGCTCTGATACTGTAGCTTCCAATGTTTCTCATTGTATCGGTTCCCCATCTTCTTCTGTCCAGATGAAACATATATATCTTGTTGTTATATTTGATCAGTCCATGTCCTTTGATCATCACATTGAACAGTTGTCCCAGTCATGTTTCTTCCATTTACGAAACTTTTCTAAATGTAGGTCCGTACCACACTCTGAACTAGAAATGATCATTCATGCCTTTGTTTCATCCTGTCTGGATTATCATAACTCACTTTTCACCTGCCTCGGTAAATACTCCCTCCATCGTCTTCAGTTAGTCTAGAATGACGCTGCTAGGCACCTGGCTAAGATTCATTTCAAGGTTCTTGTTTTTGTGTACAGAGCTCTTCGTGGTCAGGCTCCTAAATATATTGCTGACCTGCTCCACCCCTACCTCAGCAGTAGGCAGAGGTGTCAAATAACTAAGTAAAATTTTTTGTTACCTTACCTAAGTAAAAATTTTGTGTATCTATACTTAACTTGGGAAATTGTTTTTTTTTTTTTCCAACTCTTCACTTCTACTCCTTACATTTTCAGGTGAATATCTGTACTTTCTACTTCTTACATTTCAAAAATAGCCTTGCTACTCCTGTTGCAATCATGTCATTGTTTAAAAACGGTGCTTTTGAAGTGGTGGCTCCAACCATGTAGAACAATCTTTCTGTAAATATTCGTTCAGCTGTCTCTGTTTTCATTCTTAAAAGGCTTTTAAAGATGCATTAATTGAAGCAGGCCTTTGACTTCTTCCTCCCTGTACAGACTTTCTAGTTTTGCAATTGTTTCTTTATTTTACTGATTTCATTTTTAATGTTTTTTATTGTTGTGATCTTATTCTAATATTTTTCATGCCACGCATCTCGTAATTCTATGTAAATCTTGAATGACACTTTTCTAAATTAAATTGTCAGCGTTGCCATTTTGAGTGTGTTAGTTACAAGTATAAGCATCCAGATCCAAACACTGCGTTTGCCTTAGAGAGCTGCTAGCATAGCTGTATGGTGTGTGCAAAGGGCTTACATGCGTCATCAACATTGTCAGCAGAGGTTTTAATGTGACGAACTCAACTAATGTGATGAAAGGAGACTTCTGAATGAGGAACAGCTCCCTAACAGGTAGCAGTCCATTGTGTGAGACAGCCTTCATTGTTAAAACCTGCCAGGCCACATACATAAGGTGCAGTAATGGTTTCAGTAAGTAGAAGGTACAACAACAGGAGAATATGTTCATCTAACACCAAGAGTTAAAATTGTATTGATTATTTTAATGAAGAATTTTCATGTAATTACAATGAAGAAACATTTTTTCTTTCACTCCTACATGTGTCCCCCATTTGTTTTCACAAAGCTTTATATTAGACACCAAGACGTGGCAGATGGAAGGGTCTTTGGAGCCAGTCTGTTTCTCCCTTCACATGTTCTCCTTCTTCTGTGTTGTACGGGTACAGGAAAACATGGGGGATGGTTGTGACCTGTGAGGAAATGTGTTCAACCCCCATCACAGCAAACAGAGTGCTATTTGAACACATGAATTGGTAATTAGCATAGATATAACAGACTTTGACCCAAGATGAACATTTTTTTCATCTTGTTTTGCTGTTAATTTTCCTCAAAGCTTCCAGTGCATCTCTGCACATTGAGCAGACAGTTGGAAATAAGTTACTCTACATAACATGAAGCAGAAGCTCTTCAGTGAACCTGATTTTCCTGATTCACTTGATGATGATGATGATCTCTTGATGTCATATATAACCCAAGATAACGATCCCAAGTTTGAAGTCAGAGCACTATCAGGGCACTATCTGTAGCGTGTTAAATAATCTCATGTTTTTTCAGCTCCTCTGTACAAACAAGAATAAACACATTTCATAAATGGATCAACTGACAGAAAAGGACAGATGGAGAAATCAGCAGATTAACATAAAATATCCTTCGCTGTAATTTTTCAGTCATATTTTGTAGATATAAGAAATGGGTTAGGGTTAGTTTTGTGTTGTCATTCCTCTTTCTGCATCTTTAGTCCAGCCAAGATAAGGGTGAATCTGTGAATTAAACTGTTTGTGTGTTTCCTGTTATCTAAAAATGAAATATCTGTACTTATCTTTTCTTTAACCAACAGCAGCGGCCCCAACCTAAATAAGCCCACTCCAGTCTGAAGAGTTCATTACAATGATCTCATTTTCGCTCTTGGAAAAATTAATTTTACTTCTGACATTTCCTCAATAACACTGAAATACACACCACAGACAAACACAAGCACATCCACAGGAGTAACACCTTTTTATGCCTCTGGAAAGTTGCATATGATAAACCTACACATGCAGCCCGTCTATGTCTGTGACTATAAATACAGCTGGGGTGTACATTGTGCTTTTTCATTATGACCTGTCATACAAATTACTGAAGATCTCCTCCCATAGTATGTGTCAGTCTGAGCTGCATGAATAGAGTGTGACAGGCAGTGTGTGGGATGTACCTTTGATGAATGTGGACTTGTGTTTCTCTCCAAGCAACCGCCTATCACTGCCAGTGAAAATGCTTGAAATACACAACGAAATCTATTTTCTCACATTTGGTGCTCTGTGGTGTTACTCACTGAGATGAAATGGGTAGTCTGCTGGATAGAGCCGAGGCTGGCTCTGGTGATTTTGGGGTCCCTACCAGCAGCATTGCATCAACACTAAACCTTCAACATAACTGGATCTTAAAATAATTCATCCACCAATTTAAGACAAACTGTTTTCCTGCTGCAGCTAGTGTTCTCTTAAATGCAAAGCAATCATAAAGAGATGTGTTTATATGATGATACATCATAAAAATGGAGCTTGCTACTTGGATGAGATATTTTGGAAGCTGGAGAGTCAGGGGGGTTCTTTTCCAGATGATGATAAGATTTAAGATGTGTGCACACAGGGTATTGGGACCCCCCCCCCCAAAAAAATCAGCAAAATACTAGGATTGTAATTTGCTATCTTTCAATGTTTATAGCTCAAAGTTTGGTTTGTTTATTTATTTGTATCTAGTTTATAATTTTTTAAACAGCAGTAGAAATGATAAAAAAACAATGACAGCAACAATCAGAACCAAAATAAATAGTAGCGAGAAACCTATTTATTTATTTATCTATTACCTCTGCCAAGGAGGTCATATTTTTGGGAGAGTTCGTTTGTCTGTTTGTATGTAAACATCGTAACTCAAAAAGTAATGAAACAACAGATCTTGATAAAATTTTAAGGAAATCTTCAAAATGTGATAAGGAAGAAGTGATTAAATTTTGGAGGTGATCTGGATCATTATCTGGATCCAGGAATTCTGTAAAGTATTCTTTATCATTGTGAGATAGGGCCGTTTTCACTATATGTAAGGCAAGGCAAGTTTATTCATATAGCACATTTCAGTATGGAAATTTAAAAGTGCTTTACAGACAGAACAAATAAAAAAAAAAAACAATTAAAATTCTAATAAAAATCAGATTAAAATTAAAAAGATACAATAAAACAATAAGATTTTTAAAAAGTTAAAATAGATTTTAAAACAGATTTTTAAAACAGATTTTAAGATAAATCTGTGTGTTTATATAACTCCACAATAAATGGTCGGATTGCTTTGCAAAACAACACAAGACAAGGTCACCATAATTTCTGACAGACGTAAAAGTACGATCTAGATCCTGGCAATATTCTGAATTCTAAGATCCGCAATATGAAATATATACTGGATCATCATCATTTTCAACACTGTAAGGTAACAAATTATTGTACAAACTGGCAACTAACACCAAATTGTAGCAGACAGTCTGCTGAAAGGGAGTATAACATTAAAGTAGGACCAAAGAGTTGCGTCACAATCACAATATGCTTGTCGGAGGTCTGCTCTCTCTGAGTGCTTTTCTAATCTATTCATTTAATTTTTGTATTTATTTATATTTTTTGGTTGCTTATCTTCACCTATAGACACTTGAAGCGTACTGCTGCCCTTTACACCACTCAAAAACTGCCATTCTCTCTCTTCCTTACTTCCCTTTCTTCATCATACAACCTTTCTGTTGTTTTCAACAGTCAGTACTTCTCTGTGTTAACTGATTCAAACTACTGCCTGATGTGTTCGCTGATCTTCAGATTTTGACAAACAAATAAGTTTCCCTAACTGCAAGACAAGGCGGAAGGGAAGCTATACTCTGTTAGGTAACTGGTGAATTTAAGTCCTGTATTCAAGCCCCAATTCGAATGCAGAGATGACTTTTTGAGGTGTGCATATTGTGTATGTATAAATTAAAAATGTCAGAAATACTATTGACAAAAACACTGATGATGTTCAGTTCAAGGTGTAGCTTAACAACAGGTTGCATCACAAATAATAGAGTAGCAGGAATGAGTTTGAGTGATAGTAACAGCAGGCTAATGATGGTGCTGAGTCAGAATTAATTGGTACCAAGATATTTAAAAAATGTAAATGACTTACCTGGCAGTCCTTACTAACACATTTGCCTCTGTCTGTTGAGCCATCATTTGTGTTATTTAATGTTCTTGTGCCTTTCCCGTAAGACAAATATTTACTGACAGGTTGTCCTGTTGTCTGTTTTCTTGTGGTCATGGTTTCAGCAAGCTCTGGCCCATGAATTTCATTTATGACAAAACTACTTTGTTGATACACTGTAGGTAATTTTCATACCCCTCTTGTTGTGGTAATGGGACCGCACACTAACAAGTCATGTGTGACTGACCTTTGCATGGACAGTGTTTATACAAGCTGCCGTGTACATCTGACCACTTATTTACATCTTTTCCCCTTTATTTACTTTGCATGAGGTGTACACTGAGAAGGCTTGTGTGACTAGTTGATGTTCAACCCTGACCTGTGAGTAGCAGTGATAGGCCCTGTGATATCCAATGACAGCAAGGTTTGAGGCTTCACAAACACAGATAGCTAAACGTGACCTGGGGGCCCAAAGCTGTGGCCCCAAACTGACCCCTGTTCTATCAGCCCTCTGTGCATTTTTAGTTTACACTGTCAAGTACAAAGCAGACCACACCACACGATAGCTTGGGAAGGCTCATTATTGACCCTTTACAGTGAAACTACCAGCCCTCAGTTATAAGCATCATATATCTTTTTTAAATGTCAGATGTCGGCTAATCGCAGAATAAACTTGGCACATTTTTGCATCAGTAAAAGCAATTTTAGTGTCACAGGCGAGTTACTGCCTTGAAGAATATTTGGATGTGTATGTTGTCATTTCTTTTCTTTATTGAATTCGACACAACTGTGTGCTTGTAAACAAAGTTACTTACAGAAATTATTCGATGTTGTACGCATGGGATTAAAGAAAAAGTTAATCACCCAGAAAGGGATTTGTTTCACAGCGTGGTCCCCATACCCGGCGGATTACGTTTATCGTAGCACACAGGAAGTGGGCGTAACCAGAACATGTGCTGTTGCCGTTGCCGTGGCAACAGTGCTTGTCTCCGCGGAAGTTTGTATGGACCAGTTTAGGTGTAGCAGTCAGCTTCACTTGGAAACAACTCTTAACAAAAGTTACCGGTGGAAATATGTGTGCTTCTCGTTTGAATATGCAGTTTGTGTTGAAAAAAAGACCTCACATTCTTTTTAAAACACGTTATTCAGCGTTTTAAATGCGAATTGTGAACTTTAGTTAGCTTAACGGAGCAGGAGCATAAGCTACACAATGTGGCCTCGGGGGGACAACAGCGACAGGACGTTTCTTTTCCCTTTGGTAAATAGTACTTGGGCAATACTTTCACCTCGAATGCTTAACTTAATTATCTTCTATTTAAATGTCAGGCCACTGGCTGAACTGTACTGTTTATTTCGATCATCATTCGCACAATTTAACGCTCAACATTTATCTTCTTCTTAAACACTGAAACAGGTCAACAGCTGCAAACTGCATCATGCTGTTGTCAAACCTTCAGTGCAAGAGAGGGCTGAAATGACGGTAAGTTTTAAGAACACGGTATTAGGTTTTCAGGTTGTAAGGGGAGGCAAATCTTAATTTCTCCAGCCATGACATACTCTACTGACTTTCACTGCCAGGAGAGACAGTAGGTAGATGTTGTTGATGTTGGCCACCCAAAAGGGCCCTGCGTAGGTCTAGTGTCATGTACACAACTATATTCTCAAGAATAGCAAGTGAGAATATTTGACCAAAACTTCTAAAATTTGAAAAGAAAAAAAAAATCATGTCTATCATCCTACAGACGGACTCACAAGATCTTGTAAAAGAAACACAAGGTAAGCATTAATCATAGAACTATTTTTATCATATATTTATGAATGGCTAATGAATGTAAAGACTCTCATCTTTTTCTTCTCCTTATTTCACTGCACCATATCCTCTGTAGAAAACACATTAAATTCTCACAACCAGAGAAGACTTGTCCCCATATCTCTGGTGCCATCACTTGCCTGTGACTCAACAGATTCCTCTGCACATAATCCGACGTATTCAGAGGCCAAGTCAAAGGCTGCACAAGAACCTTGGGACAAATCAAGGAGACCCATCCACAGTGCAGGAGCCAGTTACTACCATAATGCCTTAAACCTTCCCAGACAAGCAGGTAAACACAGCAACAATGCTTTTCAAATACCATGTAATTGAGATATAAGCTATATTGTAAAGAATCATATTTTGTTTATGTTTAACAATACACGTTTTATCAATGTCAGGTGGTTCTGGGAGATACAAGTACAGAGCAGTTCCAGCTTTTCCCTCCACTCAGTTGCCTTGTGACTATCAAGAGTCTAGTTTTCAAAGAGTTGACTTGGACAGGTATTTATGGCTCTTTAATTTTCTTTTTTTCATCAGATCAGACAGAATAAGTGTTCATGTCCCTGTCAGTGGGGTTTGAGGAAAAAAATGTATGAATTAAAATAGCAAATCCTATTGATATCCATACTTTGGAATATACTTGCTACCAAGGTTTGTTGGTATGATGAACTCAGTCTGGCTGTTACAGCACAATCATTTGTTTTTTGTATTTAATGACAGATACTTTGTTTTGCCACCAGGGAGCAGCAAAGTCCCTTAAAACCCTTACTCCTTTTTCTCCAAGGAGGTTGCTGAAAATTACTCACTTCTGCAGAAATAAATTAACCACTTTGAACAAAACAACATAAATTACTCTATGATTAATTTGCATGGATAATCAAATGTTATAAATATTTCTTAAGCCTTGAAAATGAAGTGCTGACCTTGTATCATCCATATGGAGCCTAATTTGAACTTAATGTGGTGCTAATATTTCAGGCGCAGTCTGGAGAAGTGCCCTCAGCTGGACAATATGAATGACCTCCAGTTCCTGAACCTTCAGCACAATCTAATCACAACCATCCAGTATATGTCCAGTTTGCAAAAGCTAGTTTTCCTGAACTTGTATGATAACCAGATTTCTGACATGACTGGAATTGAATTTTTGAGCTCTCTGAGGATCCTGATGCTGGGGAAAAACAGGTTTGTGGATTTATAAACAAATAAACTAGATACTTTTTTTTAAAAGCCTTTGTTAAAAAATCTAATTTATGAATTCCTATTAGTGGTAGTGGTTGTGTTTCACACATTTAGATTCTTGATTAATTTTAGAATCATTTCATAATAGTTTACAGAGTAGCGTTGCACCCTTGTTATTTCTGTTTCAGAATGCCTATGGAAACATGACCAAATCAGCTATTAATGACAGAGAAACATGACACTTTTGTCACTTATGTAAATTCTCTACTTGACTTTATGGAGAACATATGACACAGATTTAGTTTTTGATTGACATTTCTAAAGACTACAGCATTCTCCCTCACTTGTGATTTCAGTTAATTATTGGCACAGCACAATGAGTCATTGCACACTTCTGCATGCTCAGTCTCCTGAAGTCTATGTTTAGTATAAACCATTGTTTATGTGCTTGTTAGCCAGTGGTAGATCCACTTCCTTCCACTTGAAGCCTAACACAGGTTATCTATTCAATTTTATCTCACTTCTTACTTATCTGATTTCAGAATCTATAAGATATGCGGCCTGGAAAGCTTGTCTAAGCTTAACATCCTGGATTTGCATGACAATCAGGTACTTCTTCATTATTCTCCTAGCTAGAACAAGTTAGTGTTTAGTCTGCTGCGTTTTGGTGCCAATATTGTAACTGGAGATCACATTGGCGCAGTAGAGTGATGCAGAAGAAGACTGTCTCTCACACATCCATCACCGTTGCATAGTACAGCTTTGCTATCTGAGATACTGCTCTTTCACTGCAAGAGCCAAACAGGTATGACAGCAAGGGGCTTGGCTTGAAATCTAATGTGCTAGTCCTCATTTTAAAGCTATTTTTATTGGCATATAACATGAGCTTTTGGGGGCAGACAGTATGACAAAACCTTCAATTGTCTCAGTGTTTGAAACAGGAAGGTCATATCCTACATAATTTCTTTGTCTAATGGAATTTTTGCTAAGGATGAATGCAGGTGCTAGTCTCATTCTATACCTTATTTACTTGAGCTGTCAAGGACCTCAGCATTTGTTTTATTTCCCACCACTGTTAGAGAGTGTGGAGTAGAAAACCACCAGAGTCCACTAGCTCTTGTCAGGGGTCTACTCCCACACCCATATCCTTAGTGACCCTTACACAATTTATTCACCAGACGTAACTGTTTCAATGTTTTCAGCCCTGGAAAAAGTTTTGTGATATAGCCGATTATGAAGCGTTACGATTGATTTGTGTCTGGATCTGTTACTGGGGTTGTTTATTTAGCCTCCACAGTGGAGTGTAGCTCTCTGATATTAAAAGCCTGAGAAAACAAATGATGTAAGAAACACTGATGTCAGTGTTTCTTACATCAGTGAGGGTTTTAACAGCTCCTGGAGAAGGGAGATAAAATAGAAAGGCTTCCCTTGGTCAAATTAGTGTTTTGCCAGCATGCCGCCCACACCTCTCCTCAGAGAGTGACTCCAGAGCCCAGCTTAGACTCCCTCCCTCTCTGATGTTGGCTGCTCTTTGCATAAGAAGGCGTTTCAATTACTATTCAATGGCTTCTACAGTGTTGTGTGTTATTTTTTTTTCCTGTTGCCTCAGCGTCTAATTCTGTCCTCTTACTGTGTTTCCCATCAACATCTTTAATGTTGATTCAAACAGCTATGATAAAGCTTGATTGAATGAAAGAGGGAGTAAACTTTGGGCTCTTTTTGATTGTGATACTAGCACATTGCATTCAGAGGAAGCCATTTGTTTGGCAGACACTCACAGTGGAGCAGATGATGAACCTATCATTCCAACGAGCACAGGTTGCTTTTCACTCACTGACTTTAAAACCTCCTGTTTTGTAGGCTTAAATAACTTTTCAATCACATTCATTCACTGTTTCCCACTCCCACCAGAGACATGACCTCCCAGGTACAATGTGATTTGCTGCTTAGTGGTAACATAAGAGGATATAGTCAGTGAAGTCAGCAGAAGAGTTCATGGTGATGTTGAGGGTCATGGTTGTTCCGGCCAAATCAGTACATTAGTGTTGTTTCTCTCATGCTCTAGCAGGAAAGCTCACGTCTCTCTCATCCTTTTCTATCCTGTCTATGAAACAGGATGTGGCTTTTTGTCCAGTTTGTTGGTACTATTTAGGAGAATACAACACGACTCTCTCATAGTCTCAGTGTAAAAATGTTGGAGCTGCTATGTGACCTGACATTCGATGTGAATCTTCACAGAGGCAGAGGAGAAAGTCCTTCAGCATCAGTAAAATAAGGACAAAATTTTGCAGAGCAAGGGAGGCCGGTTGATCCCATGCCCGTGCTAGAAGGAATGAGTCTTATTAAGTGTGACTAGTCCTGTCATGAGCCATAACTACAGGACTCTAGGATACCATGTCACTGGAGCTGAGACATTCCAATAGAAGGAGGCTTCCGGCTTTGCTGTCACCTCATCATAACCAAACAGTAACACAAGGTCATCTGTGTTTGTGTTCACAGACAATAAAAGGCCATTAAGTTTAAGATGATGATGGCAGCAATGTGGAAAAGAGCATGCTTGAAGATGGGGCTAATTTCTCCTCTAGACAACAAGCCTCTAGTTCTTTGTTGACTGAGTGAGTGGTCTGCTTAGGGTCAACAATAAGACACTAGTGAAATATTTTCAAGAGTCTCAGATTTATGTGATTTTATTATGATTTGATTAAATAAACCAGCTTTAAAAAAAACCTGAAACACCTCATTCATACTTAAACACTTACAAATGAAGATGTCCATTACTATCCTCAGAGTATGTTAAGATGCTGTACAGTGCGGTATGACATATTATCTATACCTGAGATAATTTTACTCTCTGAGGATGCTTTCCTCTTTTTGGGCAATAGATGCATTTAGTATCTTCTTCACTGAGCAGGAGGCTGTTTTGCATCTTCACCAACAGGTGTTTTAATTTTTCCTATTTGATATAACCCCTGATCCCTTTGGTACCATTCTCCTGCTTGTGTAAGGTTATTACGTGTACACATTAAAGTACTTATAGCAGGCGTGAAAACACGCTGCTTTGAGAAGGCTTTTGAATGCAGGATGATGATCTTAATGTTTTGCAACCCTTGACGTTTTGATGGTTTTCTGGACGGACTCACTTAGTTTATCATTTCCCTCAACAAAGCTCACATATCTTGGTACTTTTGGAAAAGCAGAGTCAGCATGACACTTTTTTTGTAGCATCCAGTTTTGCTTTCAACGTAAATTACCATAAAACCACATGACAGATAACTTTGTGTTTGAATTTGCTAACTGGAAAAGGGTGGTCAAACACATTAAAAAAATGCAGAATTTAATTTAAAGTCTGTTTTAAGCAGACAGTAACTGAACCCTGTGCGTGAGGAGTTCTGATTCTCAATGGAAAGCAGCATGCTTATGTTGGATGAGATACAAGACGGCACATAAACAATTTGTTTTGGAAAGATAAGTCATTATACATGAATAAGTCCCCTCAGGTCAGTTCATTTTAATAAGAGAGGATCTGCACGCTCAGTAAATGGACCCCTAAGAGGAAGTGAAATTAAAATCTGTTTTGTTAGTGGGAATATATGCAGAAGTGTGTCTAGCATTCTTTACTTTATTTATCCCCATAGGTCAAAACTATTTGGATATTTGCACACCCGAAAAGAAGGAGTCCATGTTTTTCCAAGTATCTCAGTGAACTCTACAGAGAATATCTAATCCTCTTTAGCTAAAAGTAAGATAATACGTCTTTGATCCATCTTCTGTGGTTGGGAGGGGGGGATATATATTTTTATTTGACAAGTATGAGGCATCTTACCAGAAGTTTAAAGTCATAATGCCATTAAGATGGAAGGGGATTTTAGTCTGTGAGGGAGCTGAATAAATCCAAGTGATCCAAATGAGCCAAGTGTGAAGACCAGAGTACTTTTCATGTTCATATCTTATTTAAGTTGCTTTTTCTCAATGACACAGTAGCAAGATTCCTTTGGCTTTGAAATACAGTGGTCATTAAGTGTTGTATTTTGACAGAATCTTTGAACCTACACTGCCCCCTGAACTCTGTCCTCTATTTACAGTGTGTACCTCAGGGGGCAGACACATCACTCTCAGGGTAACAGCCAGCAGGAATTCCTCAGAACTATTTAAAGTGTGATAATGATGGGAACCCCTGAGTACCCTCCTCCAGACAGAGGAGGGGAAGAAAGTGGGTTTCATTCAGCCATTGACTGACCCTTATACTGTTTGTTGTTGTAGTGAGGTGAAAGCGGAGTCAGGGTTTGATGTGACTGAATTGATATTTGTCCTTTCTGATGTTTGAGGGACATGAGAGGAGTTCAGATGTCATCAGATGCAACATTTCTTTTTTTTTTCAATGTCTAGCTGTGTGCAGCCGGATGTAATTTTAGGTAAAATGTGGTCAAATGTGTGATTATCTTAAAGCATGTTTTGAATGTGCGAGTGAGCACTGAGTCTATACAGTTACGTGTGTTATACACTGCCCTGCTCCCCTCTGTGTTGTCTCTTTCAGTATGATTATCCAGATTGCTGTTTTGCATAGTTTTATATTATGCTCTCTCTTTGTCTCATTATCCTTTCATCCAGATCTCCAGGATAGAAAACTTATCTCACCTATGCGAGCTGCAAGTGTTGAATCTGTCAGGAAACAACATCTCCACAGTTGAAAATGTGCAGGGCCTGAACAGTCTGACTGAACTCAACCTGCGACACAACTGCATCTCTGTTTTGGTGAGGGGCCTCTTTTTCCTTTTTACCTTCAGCTTAATGTGATTTCTTCACTGCATGGTCACTATCCTGCTTCTTATTAAGAGAAAGAAACCAAACTTACACAGTGAACAGAACTTTAAAGTGGACTGCCTTTTCCCTTTTCCTGTCCTGGTTCCAGACTGTGAACACTGCAGCTGCTTCGTGGTATGTTATTACTAAAGACTGTCCTCAGCTGAGGTGATACATTCCTCAATTTGATGAAAGCTTAACACCCTCATTAACTGTTCCTCAAAAAGAAGCTGGTGATGTGCCTCATCTTTCATTGGACCAGGTCCTGACAGGGGTTTCTGATTCTGTTCTCATGGGATTGCTTTTAACATTTCTTACTGTCACCAAATAACAAGCAGAAAAGTACACCAATACACTCTCTTTTAGAAACTCTATGCTGAATCGTATCTCATTGGCGTTGCCCAGGGAGAGTTAGCTCATTACTCACAACCTACCGCCGACTTTGTGCTGCAGAAAAAGAGAAACTGGATATCCAAACATGCAAATTCACCTCCTTCGGTTTCTATAGTTTTAATCTGATAAACAGAACAGTGCATGCCAAAACAGGCCCCTTCATTTGTATGCAAATCCCCAAAGCCCTTTCCTGCTTCTTGGGGTAGAAAATACTGAAGCATTGTGTCATTTAAAAACCACATCCTGTCACTCATCGTGTCCTCTGCCTGCAAGTTTTGATCCTGAACCTCTTCCAGTTGTAATTACCGGATGTTATGTTGTTGTATTTAATACACAGGAGAGGAAAAATGTTACCCTTCAGCAGATTTTACACTCTCTGTCATTAGAGGTGTTGGCTGCCAAGTGCTTTTATCTGGCTCAGAGTAAATAACCATCCTTAGGGTGTCTAGGTTTTCCCTTTCAAAGTCTGGAAAGTGGGATTCTGATCTTTAATATAAGTAAACTTAGGCTTGTTTACGTTTGAAAACCTGCTGTTCATGCATTTATTTACAACATGTGCATGCTTTATTTTTTTATACATTTTGGGGGGATTGTTAAGGTTTGTCAACAAATTTTAAAACGGTAAGTATCTAAGTTGTATTAAGTAATTTTTTTTATTCATAGTTTTAGCGTAGGTCATTTGCACTCTATAAATGTTGTCATATGCATTTTAATTGTTGTGCAACACACTAAGTAATTTATCTAAAAACTAGGGATGACCATTGGCAAGGACCTCACGATACAATACTATCGTATCGCGACCCACAATACTTGGGTCACGATATGATAATATCACGATATCACAATATTATTATATATTGCAATGTTTTTTCACACCGTTAACTATTTGACTGAAAAGAACTTTTCTACTTTATTGTGTTTAAAATAATAGAAGTCTCATAAGTTTCATAAATACACTAAACTTGAAAACATAAAGTGTGTCAAGTTTGTCACTTAAACTATTGTGACATACAATTATGACACTACTGTTACAAAAAAGTTATTGGTTGGGAGACGTCGCCAGTTGGTGAAACTGATAAATGTCACTTGGTGTAACCAATGTTACTCACAAAAAAACGAATATTGCGCAAAACATGACTGATTATTATTTATCAGTCTACTACACTGAAAAAAACAAACTTAAAACAATTTTAAACTTACTGACCCAAGAATAAAGAGAAAAAAGATGTTTATGACATCAAAACCCACATCATCAAGTTTAGGAATAAAATATTTTGAGTATACTTTGAGATTATATTTATTATACAGTTAATGGGCAACACACTGTGGAGAAGCTCTTCAGCGCCATCTACCACAGTGGAGTTGCGGAAGACGTATTTTACTTCCACCTCACCTAAAATATGAATTTTTATTTTAACAAAAGTACCGATATCAAGAGTTGAAATATCAATATTTTATCACAGCTCAAAATATCACGATATATTGCTGTATTGATATTTTTTCACACCTCTACTAAGAACTGTAGTTAATAGAGGCTGTTTCATATACTCTTGCACTCAGGTGGGTCTTTCCATTGAGGAGTCCTGTAGCAGTAAGTGAGCCATTTTACATTTTTGGCAGCAGCAAAAGGATTTGTTTGGAAAAGCTCTGAAGTCAGCATAAGCACTGATAAAACAGACGGAGCAAAAAGGAATCACCCAGAGGCAGCAAGGCTTTGTGGATTAGCAGAGTTTTTCCAAAGGGCTGTTCTTCTTGTGGGGTCAGTAGTGAGCCAAATTGTTCGCTTGGCTCTGCAGTGATTAGTTAGATTATGTCTGTGTTTCTGTTGGTGTCACAGATTTATCATATCTCCTGAATACATATTTTACTTTATGCTACATATTCCTTGTTTTACCTCTTAATGCAACTAAATTTGCAACTGAGAACTTTTAAAGTAAACCTTTTGCCCTGTTGATGGGTAAACGATGTCCGTAAGCATAGTGCAAAAACAGCAGCAGTGAGCAGTTAGCGTCAGATTGCAGTCGACCCATGAAATGAACTGCATCTGAATTTCTGGCACACAATACCTGAAGCCAGATGTGTGCCAGCTAGGCTTACGCCTGAAGCTCCATCTTTTCAAAGACAAACCACAAAACACAGACAGCTTCTAATCCTTGACACCCCCTCAGCATCCACGTGTACTTGTGTGTTTATTTGGGCAGCTTTCATGCTCTTTGGTGCTGAGTTTTTTGCATGCAACAGAACCAGCAGTGATGAGAGGCAACTTTCAAGAAATGCCGCTGTCAGAGATTAGCATGAGTGTGAAAAATGGAGACACGCAAGCTGTCAGTAGTGGATGGGTGGAGACAGGACAGAGAGGTGAAGACGCAGGCACACCGAGCCACATAAGTACACAGATAAAATGCACACCCACACACAAATACACACATACATAAACACACACAGCAACAAAGCTGTAACTGATCTCCTGTCAGCCGATTGGTTCTGATCAATTGGGATTTTAGAAAAAGATCTCACATTGGTTGGCGATTGTTATGCTGCACACCAGCTCAGTGATGACATCATTGTGTCTGAGACAGGACTGCTATATTTAGTCTCAGACAGCGTGCAGTGGCTGCTGCTTCACCAGCATCCATAGACAGAGGCTGTGGGAGAGTGTAGGAGGGTCAGATTAAGCTAGCACTGGTTAGCATGACTTGCAGTTTTTTTGATAATAAAAAAATGTCTTCTACTCAGGTGCTGAGTAAAATGGTTGTAAAAATTCTAATTCACTTTCTGATATTGAACACAGTTCAGGTCTTTAGTTGTTATGTTCCACATGCTTTTGTCATAACTTTTTGATTTTTTCACTTCACATCAGAGATGACAAGCTGCATACTAACATGTTACCATTCGTGCACATGGTGATTTTATCTGAAATTGTAGAAGCTCAGGAGGAATAGTTGATATTATACATTTTAAAACAATGGGTTCCAGTGGAACAGTGGAGATTATGACGAAAAACATTGGTTTCTGCTACATTTATGCCCGTGTTGGACTACGGTGATGTTTTGTACATGCATGCCTCCTCTAATTGCTTACATTCTCTGGATACTGTGTATCATGGAGCTCTGATGGTCTTTGTCTGCACACAGACTAAATCACTGGCATATTCTTATTTTTAAATGCATTCTTGTTCTGCTTCCATCCTATCTACTGACCTACATCAGCACAGCATTTTATAATTTTCGGTCCCATGATCTTTTCTTATTGTCTGTTCCAAAAGTAAGAACTGAGCTTGGAAAAAAGCATTCAGGTTTGCAGCTCCACATACTTGGAATGAACTACAAAAAGACCTGAAACTACAAGATCTGGTGTCACTAGATACTTTTAAGACAATTTTTAGCAACTTGGAGGCAAACACATCTGGCTGCAGATGTTTTGACTGATGCACTTTATCTTTCTCCTGTGGGCAAACCATCCAAAATAAGCTGTCTAATTTGTCACTTCTCTTTCTTAATGTATTGAATTCCTGTTTTATGTGTTTGATGACTACATATGTTTGTATACAACTGTTGATTGTGCTGCTGTCTTGGCCAGGACACTCTAGTGAAAGAGATTTTTAATCTCAATGAGTTTATCCTGGTTAAATAAAGGTTAAATAGAAATAAAATAAAATAAACCCCAAGGTCCCGTAGTTGAGGAACTTTGAGATCACTATGCATAAAACAAAGCACTTATCTTATGTAAATGCAGTTGTATTGCCCATCAGATTAAAAAGGAGAAACTTTGCTACGAAACTTACGTTTGTTCGAGAGTAATACTTGAGTTATTACTGTAAGTCAGTGACATAAACACCAATACTGACAATGCTAAACACATTTCACGAGTGTTGTCTTTATTATGACAAATTCAACTTGACCTTGTAGATACAGATTTATACTCTCTTAATTTTAGGTTTGTCATTTTTCTAGTAGACACCCAAAAAAGAGGCCAGGTCTTAAAGGGTTAATGAAAATGTATCAGTAGCCTAGGTAAGCGGAGACAGGTACAATAATTCTTTTTTGTTGTTATTTGGAAGGTTTTGTTGCATCTTTATCTAGACCGAAGGTGTTTGGTCTCATACCATTGGAATCCTGTTTATTTCTCTACTAAATGGTCACCTTAAAACACAAAATGAAACATAATGAAAAGTCGTCTCTGCAAATGCCAAAGAGTTAACTCTGCTTTTGTTACTGAATAACCTCATTGCACCTGGGGGCACCAGAAGCTCAAAACATATAGATAGCAATGGCAGAATAAGCTGTTTGGCATTGGCAGAGGAGATTTGGCATATTTCCTTGAGTGCAACCCACATACTCTGCTCTGCTCTCATCCCACAAATGCACATTTCTTACCAGTGTGGAAATTTTTAAAGGGTAATTATATAACTGCGCTCTGAATTTCTAAGATAACCATGGGAGAAGGTTTCCGTGCATTAACTCCATAGAATCAACATCAAAAAGTGCTGCACATCCCTCACAAACACCAAAGCTCTCTGCAGTACTCCTGCTGATGTTGCCCCCTGTAGTACAGTGAGCAGTCAAGCAGTTGAAATAGATGAAACAAGAATGAGAGTGTGCACTATTTTTATCTGCTTGTGTGGACGGGGTGTGTGGGAATGATCAGACTCTGTGCTGCAGTGTTTTTCCCTTTTCTCTGCAGAGGAGCTAGCTCAGCCTTGGTGCTACCGTCTGATCTCTCCTTTGAATGAAAACTGGCATCAGTCTTGGAGGAGGCTGTGAGGCGAGGCGGTGGCTGCATGGGCGGACGCTGACGCAGCTCATTCAGACTGCTGCTGGGAGTGTCCTCTTTGCTTTTAGCATGTGAAGCCTCAGCCATCTGTGTGCACACTCACACACACACACTTAGCACAAAACTTGATTCATCCACACACTGCCACTGATGAGCTTAAGCAGTTGTTGGTGATATTGCTTACATCCCTGTGTATCATCTTCACCACACCAGCCGGCCAGCTGCTGCTCCTCACCCCACCCCCTCACTTAACTCTGCCTTGATTCTGATCCTCTTTGGAGAAGAAAAGATCTCGGTTCCATTCAGTTTTTGTAGAATTAACCCTGGCTTGTGTTCCTCCTTGGCGATGTGTTCTCGCTGCTCAGAGTGGATGTATATGTGTGAGTTAGCTTCCTGCAGCAGGGGATCTCTGCATTAGCGCAGCCACAAGCTCTCTCCCCTCCCCCTTTTCTCTCTGTCCTTCTCTCCTGCCCCTCCTCTCCATGTGCAGACGAGGCAGCATGCTGTAAATGTGTGTGTGTGTGCATGCGCAGGGTGGATGGGGATGCTGTATGCTGGAGCCGGGAGCTGCAAGGTGACTGAGGGAATGGAGAGGGATACAGTGCTCTGACAGCAATGACGATGCAGTGCTGTCTTCCCGAACACCTTCTCCTCTTCACATCCTTCCATCTCTCTCTCTTCCCTCCTTCTCTTTTCAGACTGAGGTGGACCGCCTGCCCTGCTTGCAGCGACTCTTTCTCAGCTGCAACAACATCACCAGGTAAGAGCTCATACTGCTTAACTCCCTCCTCCCCACAGGGCATGGACATGGATAGTGGCAGGACAGTTCCATGTCCACTCCCTTGGCTCTCGTCAGGGGTTTGGCCAACAAGCTGCAGGCTGAATACCCACCAACATGCTCAGCCACTGACTCACACACAGACACAGGTTGGCTGTGGTGGCTGATTTCCATAACCTAGAAAAGCACAAATGGGATGCATCCTTTATTGAAGTAATTAGCATGCTGTTACCTAAGAGATGGGTGTGCCGATACTTTAAAATTAATCATATTACAAAGAAGCAGGCTGGATGAAAGTGTACCTCCTTATTAAACTGATGCCAGATTTAAAGGTTGAATAAACAGGGAGCAGCATTGCCAGGTGATAGAGTGTAGGATGAATGACTTTTTCCAGAATCAATTGTGTCTTTTTTCATGCTTCTCCCTCTCTGAGTCAGCAATCAAGAGTCCATAGAGTTAGCTACCTACAGCTGCACACAGTCCTTTACAATTCTTTGTGTCCGCCTGGAGGAGGGGCCTGTGTGTGGGATACAGGGTGGTCCAGTGTTCATTAGCCTGCTTAACAGTCACCTTGTGATGTGATTGATCTGACCTGACATCTCAAGCCAGCTCTGTTGTTCTAGTGTCTGTGTGACTCTGTGTCCCACACACTGACACACAGAATCATGTCAAAAGAGTGGGCAAGAAAGAATCAGTCTTTATTCCTAAACTCTTCATGACACTATGCGTGATGCTGCTTCAGAGCTACTTTTATGGCTTTCTTGTAAGACTATTTTAGAATTGAGAAACTTCTTTGACCATCTCCATAACTGAATGGGGTGTGCCTACCTTTGGAAACTGTTAAGTGCTAATAGGAGAGCTGTTGTGGTCTGTTGCTAGGTAGAGAGACAGAACACACTTGCCTTGAGGTGCAGTGAGATGGCACAGTTTTTGGAGATATAAAAAAAGAAACCTTAGTCATTCTCTGAAACATTTTTTGGATTATTTTAAAACTGTTTTTTATTTTATCATACTCTGATGGAATAATGTCCCTTTGATCAATTTAAACTTAATGTAACTTTTGTGTGAATTTTGGTTGTAAATGGACCTTGAGTGTCCAGAGAGGCGCTTTAAAAAAAAATGTATTGTTGTTATTATTATTATTATTATTATCATTATTATTATTATTATTATCATTATTATTATTATTATTATTAAAACTAAAGCAGGACAGAGCTAATGGTGGAGGGGTTGAAAAAGAAACACATTAAGGTCGCACAGTTTGAAAACACCATTGGCCTTTCTCAGCTGTTAAACATATTTTTTTCATTCATTCCATTTGGGCCATTTTGACTTTTCATTACTGCAACTGAGCTGTTTCATCAGAGTAACTATCCCCACTGGGGTTTTTAAAGGATTACCAGAGCAACAATTATGCAGAATTTATGAGGTGCTCTGTAGCACCATTGACATTCTTTCAATTGTCCCTCATAATCATTGTAAAATACAGCTGTTTAATTATTTGTAGAGTCTACTGTGACTCTATAACAAGTATTGGCATATACACAAAGTTTCATGATGTGAACTGGTGTCCTCATCACATGTTCACATCAAGGTGAACCAGGAGAAAATATTACACATCTATAAAAACAATAATTTCTTCAAATTAGCACTGTTTCATGTCAGCTATTAATACATCCTTAGTTGTGACATTTTGTATGCACCACTAGTGTTTACTTTAATAGAACACTAGAGGTTTATTCTTTGACCTTAATTTGCATTCAAAATAAACCCTCTGGCAGGGATCAGGCACAGGGCTGTGTAGGAGGCTCATAAGCAGTTCCAGGCAAATGAATCATCAAGGTTATTATCACAAATTATTAATGATAGACCCCTACTGCCTTACATAACATACATAACTGTGCTCTTTATGTCTCCCTTTGCCACATGGTGAAATCAACAGAGTAACCATTTTTCCTCTCATCTCTGCCCCTCGAGTCATATCAGGCCGCCAGTTTCCCTGTATATTTACCCTCTTAACTGTTGTGTATCTTTTTCTATCCCCACATTTCGTGAATGACTCAGTCTCCACAGTGTCAAGTTAGGTCACCCAGCATCTAATGCTATAAAACATTCATTGCACATTTTTCTTTAGAAAACAATAGAGTATTGCTGTAAATGGATTTCACTCACTTTGTTCCTCTCTGTGTCTAGTTTTAATCAGCTAGCCTGCCTTGGAGAGTCACGCACCCTTTCTGAGCTCACCCTGGATGGGAATCCTGTAGCCCTGGAGACATGGTACAAGCAGGCCGTCCTGCGCTGTGTGCTTCATCTGAGACAGCTGGACATGAAGCGCATCACAGTAAGACCAAACTGTTTACCTCTGGGTGGGTTTACTAGAGGGAAAAACTGGCCAATCCTGCACATAATGTCTGATACTCAGAGCTTTATTTTTATTAAGTTTAATGTCTTTTTTAGATATACTTTTATTATCACTGCACAGAGAGGAGAGTTATTTGTTTGATCATAATTAGAGAACATCATATGGCTGTTATCATGCTATATTTCTCCTTCAGCATGTTAGATAGCAAAGGCGATGTCTCATGTCAATTTTTTTCAGAATCAGAATCATTCATTCATTTTCTGAACCACTTATCCTGTTAGGGTCGCATGTGGCTGGAGCCTATCCTACACCCTGGACTGGTCGCCAGTCAATCACAGGGCTGACACATAGAGACAGACAACTTTTCATGCACACACTCACACCTACGGGCAATTTGGAGTGATCAATTAACCTGATGAGCATTTTTTTGGACTGCGGGAGAAGCCGGAGTACCTGGAGAGAACCCACACATGCACGGGGAGAACATGCAAACTCCTCACAAGGCCCTCCGGCCAAGCTGGGAATCGAACCAGTGACCTTTTTGCGGTGAGGCTACAGCACTAATTGTTGCGCTACCATGCAGCCCTGAATCAGAATCAGAAATAGTTTATCAATCTGGAGGAGGGGGGGATTTGGTATTATCATAGACTGTATAAAACATGGACGTAGCATCCACGACGTCACCCGTCTGTTCCTGAAACCGTGAAATGAAGCAGGTCTGCGGACGCAGCCACATTTGCTTTGACGCCGGTTGTGAGTTTTTTCTTCGAACAGCTACAGGGCACCCACCAGTCACGTGACCTGAGCTGTGTCTCTGATTGGACAATCAAACGATCCTTATAACTTCTAAACCACCGAGTTAGAAAAAAATTCACTCACAGTACAATGAATGCCGATAGTGAAATCAGCATTTTAGACCCAAGCCATTTTTCAAACCAGGCTGTAAATATATTTTTTAATGCCGTAAAAGTCTGTTTTTATGGCTGGGTGTGTACGTGACTTCCGGTCTTTCTGCAGCCAGCATCAAGCAGATTCTCTACGAACAGCAACTTCTGCATTTGCTTCATTTTTACTAACCGGAAGTTGCCCCTTGGGTATTACCGTTGGTCTTCACATAATACAGCCGCTCGAAAATAAGATGTAAAAGGGTCATAAAATAAGTGGTAGGCATACCACAAAATAAGCAATAAAGTATCAGTAAGTACAAAAATAAGCGATAAGTACTAAACCAGATAAAAACTGTTAACATGCAGACTTAAGACAAGACAAGATGATCCATATTTAACAGATATTTCACTTGGTGAACCATATTAAACAGACTTAATGCAATATATTATAAATAGAAATTGCAATTAGTAAACTGTAATAAACAGAATGATGCACTTTGTGTACAGAATTTAAACAAATATTGCACTTAGAAAACTGTGTTTGGCAGATAAACTCACAACTATAGACCATTTTCTTCCATCCCTGTGAAGTATAGTAGGCCAGTGGCTCACATACATGTTGATTCTTGAAGATGACTTGACATAAAAAGAATTTCCTTTACAGATCATACAAGGGCATGATGAACACACACACATAATTTTGTCTTGTACACACTTTCAGTGGTGTAGCTCCAAGTTCATCCTGCTGCTAACCGGACTCGTCTTTGTTCTCTGGAATTTGCTCAGCGTTCATCTTTCATGGTTGTGTATTGTATTCAACAATGCACCAGTGATTACACTTTGAGTAGGAGAATTTATAACAGTCCTAGCGTAAATACAGACTCACAAAACGAATAGTGTGCTGCTGTAGAATAAACACGTAGTTATATGTTAATATAACATGCCAGCACAGTGCTGCAGTAGACTATCAGCATGCTTTTAGAGGCTGTCAAGCAGGGGAGCATCCAGGTCTGAGCTTGTACTTTCAGGGACTCTATGAGTCCACACTCCATGCCCCCAGAACATACACCACTGATAAAAAAATCTCACATTTAACCCATTTTCATGTTTTTACATGAAATTTAGAGTTTATGCTCCTCAACAGGTTTGGTGAGTTCATATCTGATATCTATCTATCTACCACTCATAGCTGCCATATCTGAACATGAAGCTAATGTTTTATGAGCAGAAAGTTTACTTTCAGCAGTACAAAGTTTTGATTGGATTAAAGCTGTGTCAGTCTAGGACTAACGTTTCCATTTATTCAACAGTGTCATGATGTAGCTTGGGGCAGACTTCTTAGCAGTCACTGAAGATATATATTCTCCCCTTTTAGTGATCTGGAAAACTTGCCCTCAGTGCTCTGTGCTGTCAGTAGACGTGAGATCAGATTATGTGAGATAACATCTATGCTTGGCACGTTGTCCATTGGCAGATTGTCCATTATCTATGAATGAGAGGAGAGTTAATACTGCAAATGAGAAGATAGAGTGCTACTGAGCTTCTGTGCCAGAACTTGGAGTTTTGGATTATTTCACGTGTTCAAAAAGGAACAATTAGACTCATGGGTAGAAAAACAGAGAGGGTTTGTCTCTTTCCTAGAAATGAAGGCCAATTAGTGGTCATTATCTTAAAAATATAAGCATGATACTTTTGTATAGCATGCTGAAATGAAAAATGAGCTTCTTCACCAAAGACAACTGAATGTTTTTGGTCTTCTGATGCACTTGTTTTGATTATGAATGTGTTTATTATTTTTAATGTAGTAAATACTAAGTTTGATTGAAGCCACTGCAGACAAATAGTTGCTGTAATGGATTGTGTGAAGGCTTGTAACAAAGACATTATATGCTGAAGAATAGCATCCTCTGCATTCAATGAGATATTGATTCGTTTCACCCCACAGCCCACACACTTTGGTCATTTGTCCCATTCAGAGTTTTTCCTCTCACAAAAAAGCTTTATAGTGATTACATACAGACCTGACATCTTAATGTGTCTCTGTTCGCTGACATCAGTGCCTTAACTCCAGCGAGGCATTTCGCCTCTATTGATCAGACTGAACTATCGACTGTGCTAGTTCGTCACAGGCAGCTAAAGATTCCCAGCTCTCAACTGCCACGCTCAGATTGTGTTGGCAGCATTGCATTCTGGGAGTTTTGGCTTTCCCCAACAGCTGGGCACTGTTGATCCGAGACTGAAAATCAGACAGATAATCCTGTGATGCAGTCGGCTGGTGTGAGAATCTCTCCCATCCTCCACAGTGGTCCACTTCTGGTGTAGAGGACAGTCTCCCTGGCGGCATCTTTTGTGGTTCCCCCTCTCTCTTGAATAATTTAAAACTCATGAATGGAGCGACAGTCTGATTGCACAAGCTTTCTGTTTCAGGACGAGGATCGGCGCATGGCTGGTGTACAGGCTCGAAAAGAGGAGGAGAAGAAGAAGGAGAGTCACAAGCAGACAATTCATAAGGTACTATTCAGTTTGATTGGTTTTATTTTCGTCTGCAGATTTAGGGTTTGAATATGAAGCAAATACACGTGACGGCCTGCATCTCTGAGAGTAGATTAACTTGTGTCCCATGAATACACTAAAGCCTTCTTCATACGATTTATGTTTTGTCAGTTATTCTAGGTGATGGGAAGATACTGATTTGCAAAGGTTTTACTGCCTGAATGTTCTTCTGTATCTTATCCAGTGAACTTCAAAGAGCATGTAACAGACCATTATAATTGTGTTTTCCACATCTAATATTGAGGGTTAGTGGGGACTTTTTAATGTATTCCTCTAACTTTTCCTATCTTCTGATGACTTTTACATTTATTCTTTTCTATATGCTTATTTCATAAGTCTCTGTAGGTATGTATTTTGTCATTAGAGGAGTAGAGAAGGACTTAACTTATTAAATAAAAACAAACACATAATTATGACAAAACAAACAGTATGAGGTGGGTTAAATTGCCCAGAGTGGTATTGTATTTAAAACTGAGATTATTCCTTTTATTTGTCAAAGATATTGTACCTTGCAGATGCATATTTTCCTCAGCGTCTGTGTGTTTGCTCGTGTGCTCCTGCTGTGTCTGCGCTGCAGTGGTTACCCTTGTTGAGAGACAGTCTCTGTGCCACACACATTGTCTCAGTAACCTGACTCCTGCTAATCCCCAGTGCTGTATATTGAATGCCACAGCCAAGAGTTCGTAAGGGCGAAGGATTCACTATGAATTGATACTGACTCAGCCCTGCATCAGGGAGTGGCACATTCCAAAGCTGAGTATATCGAAACTGCAGCTCGGCCAGGACAAAATACGTGAAAGAGAGCAGTGCAGCAGAAACCTTCTCCGTTGCAGGGGAGTGATGCTGCTGCTGTAAAAGCAAACTGCAGGCACATCAAAATGTTGCAGGCAATACTAAAGCAGTACCTCTGACCAACACACACAGCTTCGCCTCAGTGTTTAATGTAAATGCCTGCAGCAAGTTAGAAACTTTAGGACACACACCTCAGAGAGAAACAGGAATGCAGTGGTATTAGTTCTCCTGCAGTTATAAGATGTCTGTGTACAGGTCTCTGTGTGCTACTCAAGAGAGCTGTCATATGAAACCGTCTCTGCCCTGTGTGTGTGTGTGTCCATGCGTGTTGTTATCATCCAGGAGAAGCGGCGTCTGGCAATCCGTAATGCAGCACAGCAGTGGGAGGGGGTCAGGGCCTGCCTGGAGCTGCCACCAACAAATGGTGCTAAAGAGGAAGCCAGTCCGGAGAACAGCCCCGCCCACTGCCCCACCCAGACCAATGGCCTCGGACAGGAGCCATCTCCTGAAGAGCCCAGGTACTCTAAACATCAGCAGAAAACTGGGACACATGGTTCATGTATTAATGCTAAATGAGGTCACTGGATGGAAAGATAAGAGGTGTTTATGCAATTTAGTTCTGCTAAATTTATGGTTTAATTACAGAACACACACTGTTTTTGCACATATCTCGGTCTTTAGTCTAATTCCCTCTAGGGATCATCAGATATTTACCCAGAAGTAGTGGGTTGAGATTTGTTTTTCTAGTGAGATGTCTCAAAAGCAGTTTGACGAGGCACAGATTACACTGCTTTCCTCAGGGTACGTTTTAATTACTTTAGTGGTAGTCACATGTTCTTCATGATTAGTGCTGAACAGACATCATATTATCTATCATAACTTCAGTTTTTGGAGTTAATATTTTTCTTCAAATATCTTTATTGTCCACTTGTGTGAACAATGTATGTCTTACATAGACACCAAAGAATATGATGATGAGGAACGCAGGTTATACTGGTTTTGGATTGATAAAGGTTAAAAAAGACAAACAGCCGTGAAGGATTTTTAATCTAACAGTTTGAACAACACCAAGTCCATGGCACTCGTTGGTATTAAACATCTGAATTTGACTTGGGGTGAATGCTGTCTAACAGGAAAATAAAAATCCAGTCCAGATTTAGCAACAAAACAAAATAAGGGCGATGATGTTTCAGCTGCTGCTATTTTTGTCTCGAAAGACAAAAATATCAAAGAAAGGAAGTCGTGTTGCTTTGAAATGTTCATAATAAGAGGAGAGAGGGATGCAAGCATCAGAGAGAGATAAGTATGTGCTCTAATTTTTCATCTGTGTGTGTAGTACATGATGTGGTTTTCTAAAATCCTTTAACCAGTTGCTGTTATTGGACAATAGATTGTCAGTAATTTTCTTCTTCTATTTGGGGGTTCAGCTGATTTAAAAAAAGGTGTTTATTTTAGTTTCAAAATCAAACTTGATTTATTCCAGGAGAGCTATTTAGCTTCACTGTCTGAAATGAAAAAATGACTTTGAGAACTTATCTACACTGAAATAATAATTTGAAACACCTTTCCAGACACAAGTTTATAGGTAAGGAAGAAGACAGATTTAATAAAAGAGTTTAGATATCCGTTTTCTCTGGGGGAGGAAAGATGTTTCTTTCCTGACCTCACCAAAAGAGAATCCAGACTGGAGAATGTGACCCAGATGATTTCTGAGTCATTTGGCTTTGTAGACCATCTGTTTTTTTTCCAGAGGGGGCTCAGGTCTGTCAGGTGGACTCCCATGATTGTGGTGTAGACATTAACAATGTAATCAAGAGTGTTCCCGTCCTTTTCAGACAACCCATTAATGTCCTCCTTTATGTCTGTCTTTCAAGGGCTGCTTCTCTTCATCCTAGAGGACCGAAAAGATTAGTGTTAGGTCTTTCTTTTTTTGACATATTTTTTCTAAAATTTGTTCTTTCTTTCTCTTTCTGTGTATTTTTTTTTTACCAGACGGGTGAGCCCAGGTTCAGGACCAGAGCGACCATCAGGGGGAACTGAGATCAGGTTCCGCACCAACAGCCGTCCAAACAGCCCCCGAGACCCAAAGTAAGGGAAAAATGTGTGTTTGTTCGTTGTATTCACTCATTTTATTTGAGCAAGAGCATGTGCCCTGAGTCCTTGGACTCAATGTTAAAAACAATAATTATCTTAATGATACATTTCATTTTGTTCAGAGAAGCAAAATGTTTAAACAAAGGTCAAAAGCAGCTTGATCAGCAATCACAAGCAGATCTGAAAAAGTGTGTTTCTAGGCAGTGATTTGGACAGTGACTGGTCAGTACAGTCTCAGATGTGTTTTGCTGAGGTGTTTTTCTGGATAGTGGAGGAAGCAATAGAAAATGCTCTGCTGATCAGGGTCAGTGTTTGGTCCTGAGAGATGGAGAGAAAAGATTAGCCATAGAGAGCCGAGGTGTGGGGATAGTGTAGGTCAAAGAGGTAAGGGCCTGGTTATGGAAGGCTTTAAAGGTCAGGAGAAAGACTTTAAACTGGATGTGTTGTGGAACAGAGAGCAGTGGAGGTTTTGGTGATGTGGGAAGAGAAATGAGTTTGCATTTGAGCAGCAGAGTTCTGGGTGTGGGGGAGTTTACCGACAACTTTGGATGGATAAACCATATAATATGGCAGTTGACACTGTATAAGGGATGAGTTGTGATTTTCAAATATTCAAATAATGGTTAAATGATTATATCGTGAATATTTTTTTGTTGCTTTTTCTCGAGCTCTTGGTTGTAATGTGCTCTAATCAATAATGGTGTGTGAAGAGCATCTGAAAGCTTTCTGCTTTTGCCATAAAATAACAAAAAAAATTCCATCACAACTTGAAACAGCATAAGTTGTAGGTATTAAGGAATTAAAGGAACAAAAATAAGAGATGAGGTCAAGTGCACACTTTGCTTAGTAAAACAAGAATATCATACACATTAATATATCATTTAACTTGCCTACAATAACTTTGCAGAGTTATTGTAGGAGCTCTGTGTCTTTATGCCTGTATAGGGGCAGGGAACAATCTGAATAATCTAAATAAACTCAAACCAGAGTCTCCTGATGTTGTTTAGACAGAAAAAACAATAAGTGTCAATGAATTGTGAAAATACATCTTCCCTGTTGACAGTTTTTGTCTTATTTACCTCCACCAAGGAAGTTATGTTTTGGGAGCGGATCTTGATGAAATTTTCAGGAAATATTCAAAATAGGATAAGGAAGAAGTGATTACATACGGGAGGTGATCTGGATCACCATCTGGATCCAGGACTTTTTTTTAAAGGATTCTTTATCATTGTAAGATAGGGCCGTTTTCACCAAATGTGTATATAACTCCACAATTAATGATCTGATTGCTTTGCAAAACAACACAAGACAAGGTCACAACAATTTCTGACAGATGTAAAAGTACGATCTACATTCTGGCAATATTCTGGATACTAAGATCCAGAATATGAAATATTTACTGGGTCATCATAATTTTCATCACTGTCAGGTAACAAATTATCGTATAAACCTGAAACTAACACCAAATTGTAGCAGACAGTCTGCTGAAAGGGAGTATAACATTAAAGTCGAACTCAAGTGTTGTGTGGCGATCACAATATGCTTGGTTGAGGTCTGATCTCTCTGCTGTGCTTTTCTAGTTTTCTACTGCCAAGGTTAAATATCTCTGTTGAAAGAAATGTCACTGCAGCTAATGTTTAATAAAGAAACATTGAAAAAAGGTGTCTATTAAGACAGACACTAAGAGATACGCTAGCATGAAGTGCAACTTTGCTTCATTATGGTAGAAATAGGGCTTCTTTTGAATGAATTTGACACCAAGGCTTTGGCTGAAAGTGGCATTAATGCTACAATGTCCTCTGTTTTTCCTAAGATTTTTTTTAAAATTTCCTTTTATATATTCAATACCAGCTTTTTATAAATAAATCAATTCACTGATTTGATTTTTCTCTGGGCTTCCTGCGAGCTCTGAGAGCTGTATTTTCTGTACTCCCATCAGCTTCCTCCTCCTTAGTGTTTCTTTGAGCCTTCATGTTGGGTTGTTGTTCCTAGAGGTTTAAAAACAAATAGCTCAGAGACATATAGCACAGTGTTGGAGTCACTCCACACACACAAATACACAGACCACTGGATTAAAACACAAACCTTGTCAACTCTAGAATACAGTCACAGAATATTGTCTTTGAGCATACTGTGATTCCGTAGTTTATATCTGTCAATAAAGAAACATGTAGAAGTATAATCCTGCCACAGATGTAATCCCTCCAACAGCTGGTGCATCAAACCTATCTTCAAATGTTGTTGGGGAACAGTGTGACTCTCCAGCATTAAAACGGTGCATGCACATATGAGGACTGTTTTGCTCTAAATCAACAGGCTATGTTCAGGCTCAGGTCAGCATAAGGCTCTGAAATATTCTCTCACACAGGTTGTATTCAGGTCTGAATGAGTTATGAGGGGAAAGGCTGAGATGAAAGTGGGGGCTGCGTCAAGAGCTAAGATTACATGTTTCAAAGATGACTTCTTCCTGCTCTAGGATATAAAAATGTCCTCAGAGCACATCCCCCAGTGGAAAAAGCTTCTCAGGGTCTATTATGATTTCGGTCATGTTGCTTTACAGGTTATGCTTGTTAACAGAACTCAGTCTGCTCCATTCCTCTGAGACCATCGTTGTATTTATTTTATAGAATGTTTTGGATCTTTACAAACCCAACACTGTCATGTGTCTGAATGATCAGAAAGTAAAACCCTCAAAACAACTGGGTGAGTGTTGGGTGGGTGGGAAAATCTAACATTATTCTGTTTAACGGTGTGTGGGTTTATTGAAGAGTTTTAATGCTGCCCACGTAGTGAGGCTCAAAGGACCCCAGATAGCTGCTAAACGATACATGACTACATGTTGAAAAAAAGTGTCATCATCCCACGTTGCAGCGCAGAGAGTGGGAGATAATGGATACACTTGACCCTATTTTTCTGACTCCTGTGACTCAGCGCTTCTCACTGCATGACATCAAATCAAGTTTTGTGTTTGTGATTTCCTAAGAATTACCAACAGTTGGAGGTTTACTGCATTGCAGGAAACAGGGTACGGTTTACAGAAATTTGGGTTTTCATCGAGATCTGGGGCTGAATGCGGCATGTCTAAGAATACATAAAACTATAAGACAAATGATGTCATCTCCGGTTGGCATTAGGGGCCTCTGTGGTGTCAAATTGGAAACAGGTTGAAAGGATCTGAACACTTAGTTTGATTGCTCTGAAGTATTCCAGCTTTAAATCATGAAACAATAGCTGGTTTCTCTGCCAAAGCGTTACTGTGATGAAGGCCCAACTTGATGCCTTTATGAACATTTAAAGATTTATTTGACTTCATTCCCCAGAGGAGAGATGCATGGCAGCGAAGAAGTTATTGCTCAGAAATCTAATACTGGCTCTTGTGACAGAGTTGGGAGTTAGAGGGTTTTTTAATGCTCCTGGGATCCAGAGGATGTGACTTTTCATGAAGAGAAATTAATGATTTATCTTCTCAGTGGTGTGAAAACCAGCAGGCTTCTTGACTGGATCTTGAAAATGTATGTAGCTGAATCACTCTTTGGATGATCTCTCCCACTCCAAAAAAAAGCCATTTGAACTAGGTCTTATCACATTTTGACAGTGTGGCAGATTTTGACACGGCTGATTGCTCTCATGATGTGACAGCTCAAAAAAGCAATCCTTCATACATGCCACCACTTAGTATTTGGACAATCTGGGACGCTTGTGTGTGAGTGTGTGTTACGAGCCATGTCTCCTGGGGGATTAAATTGTTGAGAGATGACAGATGTCCTTTTTAAAACTCCTGTTGGATTAAGTGAGATAGCTCTAATTGAATTAGATTCAGAGTCTAATAAGCCAGAGCAGGATCCGTGTAATTGTGACACTTTTTCCCTCCCCGCCTTGTTCCCTTCCTCTCACAGTGTCAATGGCTTGGTTTGTGTCAGAGGGGATTCAGGGCCACCTGGCTGCCTTTCAGCTGTGATTACAAAGGGAACAATACGTGGCACGGTGTAGAGTGTGTTTTTGGCGCACATCCAGGACCACGGTCACACTCTGATTCTTTACATTACTTATCTACATGTTACACGGCATCTCTTTCACCAACTCCTCCAGATTTGCTGCCTGTGGCACTCTTACATCTCCCAGGCGTGGCATTTCCTGACAATTAAACTACATGTCAGCATTTGGCACGCCCCCATCTGAGAATGAGAAAGTCCCATGTTTCCCTAAGCGCTCACTTACAACAGGACAGACAGACTTGATGTGAACATTTTTTTAAATGGTTTACTGAAACCTCAGGTGTTAAAACACTTGAGTCACAACCCGTTTTAATGAACTTCCTATTGAAACTTTGGAAGAATAAGTTAAGTACAAGCTTAAAGTTTGTTGCTGCAGATATTTCAAGGGAGAATCCACTATTTTTCAGGCACGCCCGTGTTAACTCTGCCAAGGTGGTTATGTTTTTTTTGGAGAGTTTGTCTATCTGTTCGTTTGTCTTACTCAAAAAGTAACAAACGGATCTTGATGAAATCTTCAGGAAATGTTCAAAATGAGATAAGGAAGAAGTGATTAAACTTTGTAGGTGATTCGGATCACCGTCTGGATCCAGGAACTTTTTGAAAGATCCGTTATCATTGTAAGATGGGGCTGTTTTCACCATATGTGTATATAACTCCACCATAAATGGTTGGCTTGCTTTGCAAAACAATACAAAGAGAGGTCAGAACAATTTCTGACAGATGTAAAAGTACGATACAGATCCTGGCAATATTCTGGATACTAAGATCTGGAATATGAAATATGTACTGGGTCATCATAACTTTCAACACTGTCAGGTAACAAATTATCATACAAACCTGCAGCTAACACCAAATTATAGCAGACAGTCTGCTGAAAGGAAGTATAACATTAAAGTAGGACTAAAGTGTTGCGTGGCAATCACAATATGCTTGACAGAGGTCTGCGCTCTGAATGCTTTTCGAGTTTTAATGCTTATGCTGAATCGCAACATAAATTTGAAAAAAGGTCAGAAAAAAATTGATCCAGTCTTCTCTCCAGTGTCCTTTTGAAAGATGCATCTCCACAAATTTTATTGGTGATCACAAAGAAAGAGTCACTTTCTCTATTCTCCCTCCGCTCAGCTTTAAAATAATCCTCAAAAACAAAACTTTAGGAGCCTCTTGCATTATTCTTCAGTGTCTTTTTCAAAAAGCTTTTTATGCTTTAAGACGTTTTCAGTCAAAGCTGGTGGTCTGCCTCTGTTACAAATTGATAAAAAGTATGACTCTGTCATTGCATGCCAACAAATCCACTATTACCATCTCTTGACATTTGATTTTGACTTTTTTAACTTGTGTGCAAGAATAACACTTAAAGTATCCATGTGAGAGTAACGTGTCTGGATACCAGGATGTTGATTGAGTGGGATAATCCCTGTCAGTCATTGGTTTATTGGTGTTTATCAGGCTGTGTAACATGATTTATCCGGCAGCTGTTGTTTTATTGGCAAATATAATTATTAGCCTTTTTTAAATTTCTCCCAAAGGGTTTGTTAAACTGCCTGAGTGGATTAAAGTAGACTGAACTCCAAACTCAGTTTCTTCACAGTGTACTTTCTCGCACACACACACATACACACACACACACACACACACACACACACACACACACACACACACACACACACACACACACACACACACACACACACACACACACACACACACACACATACACACACACACACACACACACAGCAGTCAAAACTGTTCCTACACTTTGGCTGTTTTCCAAACCGCCTACTACACCAGCAGTGCCTACTATTTTGGCTGAAGTTCAGTATGTAGTAGGTAGTCTGTGAAAACTTGCAAAATCTGCAGTATGCCAAACATCCCTGGATGTCCTATTGATCCAGGAAAATTTCTCAGTATACAATGGACCAGTCTACCTGGCATCATCTGGAGCTCCACCTTCCGAGACTCGAAACCAGAGTAAAAACAGACCCAAAAGAACAGTCATACTACATACTACATACTACAAGCTAAAGCAGTAAGTAGGTAGTATGTAGCGCCTACTACATACTACATTCACATGTAATATGTAGTAGGCGATTTGGAAAACAGCTTTTGTCATTCTCTGAGGCACCAGACCATTCACCGGACCTTCACACAAATACACCAGAGCTTATTCACCTGAGGCCGAAGCAGAACCCTCTAAATACCAGATGTCAATCTTTTGTCGTGTCCTTCCTCCAGAAGGAGGGTTGGAAGAAGGTTAGTTTTTTATCAACCATATCAACCATCATTATTTTCTCTCTTTTTTCTTTTAGATTATTTAAACCCCTAACTATTTACTTTCTACATTTTGAGGAATCGAAGCGCAGATGGCCTAGTGGTTTAGGTCGTGCTCCGTGCGGTTCGCCCTCATGCAGATGGCCTGAGTTGAATTCAGCCTGTGGCCTCTTTCGTGCATGTCACTCCCCACTCTTGCCCTGTTTCCTCCAGTATCCACTGTCCTCTCCTCTATCCAATTAAAGCCATAAAAGCCCAAAAAACGTAAAAATGAATAAATTTTGAGGAGTCCCTCATTCCCTGTACTTTGTGCGATAGAAATTAAATATGTGGTTTGTGTGCTTTTATGAAAGCAGTTTTGAAACTTAAAACACCTGTCTTATTACGAACATCAGCTGTAAACAAATTAAGAAAAAAATCTATAATGGGAAAAGTTATGGGATCTAGAACCCCAACAGGGTGTGACAAGACTCCTACATAACACTAGAAGATTATTTAATTGATTTAAAATAACATGTACATAGTTAAGTTGGAAAAAGGAGGATTCAGAATAAAAATGCCAATGCTGTGTTAGCCTGCTGAATTAGCATGCTAACTGAAACTAACGCATTAACCATATTTTCACTTTTAACTGGCTTGACTTCATAAACGGGTTGTCATACATAAAGGCTTTAAACACATTTAAAGACAATCAAAATTTAAAAGCTCAAAAATATAAAGGGATTGAGATGTGGGGAAAAAATACTCTGTTTTCATATCCAACGTGTAGATCTAGTTTCGATGTCCTTATTCTTTTGCCTGAACTTCATTTTTTATGTCCTTTAATTATTAACACAGTTCTCCAAAATGATGTTGTTTCCCCTTCACTGCTTTGTACGGTGAAACGTTTCCTTGTCCCTGCTTCAGTAAAGAGTCAGCTCCAGTCTTACCATGTCTGCAACAAAGGTGGCCTTCTTCAAAGAAGCTTCAGTTACAGTAGCTTCGTTCTGTATGAACCTCTCTGTCTGCACTTGGTCTGTTGTCCTTTTTCATCTTTTCTTTTTCTGTCCCTCAGCACTCGCTTTCTGAAAATGGGTTTCAACAAGAATCTTGAATTTGAGTCCTGCAATCAAAGGATTAGTCTTCTAACCTCTTTGGCTCTCTGTTGCAGTGAGATTGGGAGGGTGTGAAATAAGAATAGGGATGATTAACTTGTTGGCATGCTGAACTAAAATTGATCAGTGTTGAGTGGTGAGCAGCCAGTAGCCTTCTGATGACCTGCTGTGCTGACATTCCCCTGAGTGTCAGCCCACCTTGAGGGATGAGGGCATTTCCTGGGACACGCCAGGAGGATAATGTCTCCTTGAGATTCACCAAGATTCTCCACTCTCACGACTCTCTTATCCTGGAAGAGCACTTCTGCTGCAAAGCAATTAGGCAAGACAAATGGGACATTGACAAGACTGCTCATGTTCTGTGCTAATGTTGCTTTTTCTGTCTTTTAGCATAATGCCTTCCTGTTTGAAACAAATTTAAGCAAAAGCTCAGAGAGTGTCTTCAGGTTTCACAAGGTAACGAATTCTGTGCATTCAGCATTTAAAGGCTTGTTTACAAAGACTGTTTTTGTCTGTGTGTGTGTACTTTACAGGCTTGTGGAGTCAGGTAGCGGCAGTGTGCAGAGCCTGTCCCTCTCTGATAGTCACCTGGCAGAGCTGGATGGAGACACCCTGCGTCTGTTTGGACTCGGGGCCCTGGAGGCCCTGGAAAGGGGCTGGGGGGTTCAGACTGCTGGTGCTGTCACTGTCATAACCTTCCGCTACATCAACTTTGACGCCATTGTACCAACACTGCCGAGAATAAGGGTCAAGTTCCCCAATCTATCGGTAAGAGCAGAAGCCACATACCACAATGAGCCATGGGGTTATGTTGATAAAATAAAAACTAATTTGGTTCAAATCAGTTCTTAATGTCACCTCAAGCTAGACTGCTTCAACAGAAAACAAAAAATGAGGCTTATAGTGATCTTATCCCTAAATATAGTCTGACTTCTGTGTCCAAACCAACAGAAGTGTTGAATAACCTTTTGTGACAGGATCCTCTACATGTCAGTAAAAATGTTTCTGCAAACTCTCAGCCTATAACTCCTCATTATTACAAAATAGTAAAGGTGCTGTGAAAAGGGGTCAATTCAAAGGGAAAGAAAAGAGTTCATCAGCAGTAAATGGTCGGATGAAGATGAAATCAAAGATTAAAATACCTGGTTTATATATCTGTTACCTCAGCCTCACTGAGCTGCCTCTGGTGTTCGTGCTACAGCGTTGGAATTCATTACTGTTATTTAGGAAAGAAGTATTTATGTGAGAAGGGTTTTCTTTCTGCCTCCAGCCATAGAGAAATGCAGTGGATTCACTGTGGTAACTTTGTTTGGAGAGCAGCTGTCTGTCAAAAAGTGAAGAAATACTATCTGTTAGATTGACACTGACTAATTAAAAAATAATGTTTAATCACTTATTTCCTACCTTAGCATCTGATCTTCTTGGAAACCAACATCAGCCGTCTGCCCCAGCTGGCGGCCCTGGCTCAGGTGAGACGTCTGGACCAGCTGACCATCCACCCAGAGGGAAACCCAGTGGTTAGTCTGGCTCTATGGCGCTCCTTCACCATCTACCGCCTCCACCACTTCAACTTACAGAGGATCAACGGCCAAGAGGTGAGGAATAGTTTGGCCCCCTGCTGTCTGACGGTGGTCTCTTCCATTCCAAAAGCAAAACATAAGTAATCTAGAAAAACTAACATTTTTTATTTTTGCCAAAAAGGAACTTTCACTTTTAAAGTGACTGTGACGAGTTTTTAAGTGATCTTGCAAAAGTCTTCCTTCTAACAAAATGCCTGATCGTAATCCACACTTTAAAATGAGATTATCAGCACTAATATTAAGAGTTACGGGTTATTTCAAAATGCTACTTCTCAGCCCCCTAATTGGATCGAGCAGGACTGGATTGATTTGCGGCATGTCTAAGTCTCTATGACAACACTTCACCAGCTGACAAAGTTAAGTAGTGAGAAGAGAGATCCGTTATTTTTTCTGCTGAAAACGATTTCCATGATTAATTTTGTAGTGATGGTGGACACTGGAGCCTAACTGTCGGACAGAAAAAGGACAGAAGAGCAGAAGAAAGATAAACAGGAGCACAGGCTAAAGCCTAACATAGGGGCTAAACTGTTTGTGATAATGTTCATTCCAACCCACAGTCAGCAGTTATTCTGCAGTGGTCTGTTCAAACTTGAGAGTCTATCAATAAAATGAAGAGTGAAGTTACGTTAGTTCTGATTGGTAGATGACTGGCAGGACATAGCTAACCAGGATTCACTAACGTTACGTATTACAGACATGTCTTAGAGCACCAGACAGCCAGCTGTGCTAAATATAAATAGCTACTAAACTGCTTACAAACTGACAGTGTTTACTTGTTTTCACATTAACCTTCAGATACGTCAGAGCACCAGGCAGCAGATAGCTCTACATATAGCCAGCTGCTACAACGTTAGCTTGATGTCATGTTTCAAACCATAGTGCTATGTAACCAGACTGATAAATACCTTACCTCAGCACGTTATGTCCAGTAAAAAGTTGTCTTGAACAAAGAAAACTTGTTACGATCTGATCTCCATTTATTACTCACAGCATCTTTAATTTGACATTTTAGAAGCGAAATATTTTGCTGAGATTTAACACTCTGCTTCCTATTCAAAAGTTGGGTGAGACAGTTCAAACTTTATTATTTCCACATATATCTGTTGAATATTGGGCTACTTTAAAATGCTTATTGGCTTAGCACAAACATTAGATTGAAGAAACTCTAATAAATGGTCTTTTGTTTTCTGAAATTATTAAGATGTAACTTGAAAAATAATCTGAAAGCCATTTTTTGTTGCTTTGTTTTTATGGTCTCAGCTGTTGACTCTGTGTTCTTACGTGACTAGCTTCTGTTAAATGTACTCAGACATGACTTGGCAGAGATATACTTTTCCCCTGAGGCTATCACTTATGACAAAAAATGTATACCCTATACAAAGCTGCAGCTCTGACTTTGTCTTTTCATTTAGTTGAAATACTAACACTAAGACCTGTCAGCGATCTGTTAGCATCATGTTGGAGTTCTCCTCTGTGTGTCACCTTCAGGTCACCATGAATGATGTGATTGCTGCAGAGCGTGTGTTTGGAACTCTGGGTCATATAGCAGCTACTGAAACTCCTCGCTGCAGGCTCCTCGTGCTGCTGGAAGAGTCCAGGTGAGAACTTGATCTCAGACATAACCTAACATTATCAGATAAGTGACAGGTGTGTTTCTGTCCTGAGCGGTGCTCGCTCTTCTTTTAGATATGTCAAGAATGTGGATTCTTAAATGTGAATTTGAGTTACAGCGTACAGCTTGTGTGAGTGTGTAAGCTACTGTACTTGTATGTGCATGCCTGTGCGTAGAGTTTTGTGTGTATATGTTCTTGCGTGTGTTCACATTTGTGTGAGACAGCGAGACAGAGCCTGGCACCAAGGAGCCAGGGGAATTAGACTATGAGTCTCAGAGCAAGGGTGGGTACTTGGCACTTGGACACAAACATTCCTGTCTCTCCCCAGCCAAGAGCTCTTGAGTTCTGTCGCTCTTGTTTAATGGACATCGTCCCCGCAAAAAGGAGCCAAATTCTGCTAAATTTGTCCCACATGAGAACATTTCTAATGGCTCTTTTTGTCCTGGTGAGTGAGGGCAGGCTTGATTGTGGAAGGTCAAATACAAAGCTACATACAGTATTACTGTCTTCAGAGGCTGGAAATGTGCCCGATGAAATCATCTGACTTGTGATTTGAAGTTGTATTACATGTAGCTCCAAACAGACTCCCTGTTTGATGGATAGGATTCAGGTAATTTAACTTTCTGGGTCAAAGTTAAACAGCTACAACTGGAAGTGAGTGATAGATATTGAGATGCCGTAATGTCCTTCACAACCCAAATGATCTTGAGGCTGTTGATTTCTGTGTTAGACAGATAATGCTCAAAATCTCCGCGATAAAGATTTAAGATTTAATCTGAACTGTACTTTCTGGTTCAAAAACTGCCAAATAGAAAGCAGAGAAACCCTTATTGAAAACACAGATACTGTAGAGTATTTGTTCAATATGTCAGTGATTTAATCCTTTATTCATGTGTGCTGTGTCACAGACATTCTTTTAAAAATAGTTTCTTAATCCATCATCCCAACCCTGAGCCATTAAAATCAAAATCACTTCACTTCAGCTGTTTCACTGCTTATAGGGCTCACTAACTCATTCCACTAATGCAATAAACTGGGTACATATGGCCCTTCAAGTGGGATAAACTCTATCACAGAAATACTTTCAACCCTGATGTAATGCGGTGTAAGATAGAGATTATCCTTGCATGCTGGATTTTGGTTAGCGCAAGGGAGCTGTCATCAATTTTTTGCTACCTCGCTGTGCTTGGTTTAGATTGCTCGTCTCAGATCAAACAAGAAATGTGAAACATCATTTTTCAGCTTGAGATGAATCACAGGATAGGCTTCACTGCATTTCTCATATGCTGTAGTTTTTTTTTTTTTCTATGAAGCCACTCTGTGAGCCGCTTCATGTGGAGAAGGAAACAATGGCAGGTGAACAACTTAAGTTGACAGAACAACGTGTTGTATTCCCTCTCTTACATTCTCTGCACACTTGCCGAGTCATTAAGTTTAAATGAGCTGCAATCTAGACATATTTGCTTTTTGCCCCCAAAGGGTTTGCACTTAAATGTCCCATATTCTGCTCCTTTTCTGCAGTTTAATACGGATCATTGATGTCTTCATGAAATGGTAGTAACATGTTTTGGTCCAAAAAGCCAATAAATCAAGCACAGCAGCATTGTTTCCAGGCTCTCATAGCCCCTCTGTTCAGAACGCTTTGATTTAGTGGGTGTGACCTTCATATGTAAATGAGCCACTGCTGACACTGCCCTGCTCTTCAGCGTCACTGAGAGCGGCGCCACGAGCTCCGAGTGCACAATGTTTAGAAAACAGTGCAGCTTGTTTACCGTAACATCACAGGCTAAAACAACAGGCTAACCACAGCTACAGTTAGCATCCTGAAGCTAACACAGAGACAGGGGGGACACTGAGGGAAAGCTCTTACATATGCTCCACAGCAAACAGCATTTAAAATACTCACATTTCCAGGGTCCGAGGTTTGTTGGCGGATGGTTGGTAATGCGCCTGGATTCAGGACCAGTCTATTCACTAGCCCTCTGTTGTACTGTCCAGAGTTGGAGAATCAGTCTGCAGTGAAATGACTAGCACACACATGCACGGTTTTACTGAGTGTAGCTGGCACATTTCCCCGATAAATGAACTCTAGCCACTTAGTCTTGTCTTCTTCTGAGATGGGAAGCCTGTGCATTGAACCATGTGGCTGTTTACAGCCAAAAACAGAGCAGTGATGGCTCTTCTACTTTGGCAATCCCCTCCCGGCTGCTGGAGAGATTTCTCTTCAACATCTGGGAGGGGGGTGGGCAGGGAGTGGGTTTGGGATATCTGCTCCGGTGGACCAATCAGGTCAGGCTTGCTCCTGATTGGTCAAAAAAGGGAACCGCTGACGTCAGCAAATCCCCAAAATCCAAACAGCTTGTTTTAGGTCAGGATTTTACATTCACAAGCACTACTAAGTACAGGTTTTGTCATTAAATGTCATAATTTGTGGGCTGGGAAGAAAGCCAAAGACCCACAGATTTCACTAAAAGACTTAATAAAGTGATTTTTGCATAATATGGAACCTTTAGAATTAGTAAAATGGACACTACTCTGACTTTTTCTAATGCCTGATTGAGTTTACCCAACTTTGACATACACTTACACCTTGAACTCATTGCTCCTCGTTTGCGTAATGTGTGAGTGATTCAGTAAATTACGGAGAGATCCTGTTTGACATACACAGATGAATTTTCAAACACTCTTTAAACCATCCTGCAAAGAATGTTTGCCTGCAGCTTCGTCTGACAATACTGTTTCAGCATCCTGGCACTGACCCGTGGGACATGTTGAAGCAGTGATGTCTAAACACAAGATTTCAAACTGATAGACACCACTGGATGTTGTTCACATCACTTTCAAATCCTTTACTCATGTATGAATGCACATGCTGTCTGCTCTGATGTGTTTCTGGTGATTTCATTTTTTGTGTTTCTGACAGAGTGAGGTGTAATACAATGATGACAGTGGCTCCCTGCCACTTTTTCTTCCATGTGCCTGTGTCTCATCTTTACGTTACTAACTCTCTTCCTTTGCCCTCAAGGAAGCGTCAGCTTCAGTTCCTGTTGGAGGGGCGTGGACGGCGAGCTGGGCTCAGTCCTGAAGAGCTGCGAGACAACGGGAAGCTCCTGGGTGAAGGGCTGAGTAGAGCGTTGTTTAACTACCCGAGCAGAGACTGTGCAGAGAGCCCTGAGGTCAGCACTTCTGTTTGTTTATTTATTTATTTATTATCTGGTTTGAGAAATACCGAAAACTGATACTTTGTAAAGGCTAATTAAAGTCCCACATAAACTCATTTGTAAAATATCAGCTCAGAAAGCCTTAGTTCACAATCAAACTGACATACTTAACCCTCACCAAACATCATCTTTTCAGCCTCCAAACACTTCATTATTACAGTAAACAGTGTTTGATGGTGCAAAGCAAAAGCCCCATATAAATTCATTTCAATTCACTAATTTAATCATGTGGACAGAGAAAGCTGTAAGCATCAGGACATGCTATCATAGATTTAACACACCAACAGGCAGGAGTCAACACTCACTATCTTCATAATTAGTGTTTGTGTGTGTGAGTGTGTGTGTGTGTGTGTGCGTGCCAGGAATAACTATGTTGGCAACTACCAGCACAGATGTTCTGCTTAATGCAATTTTTCAACACCACATCTGGTGCTGATGCCCTTGTGATGTTATCAGTGTCTTTTTAAATTAAATTGTCCCAATGAAATGGAATTAAATCTTGTCCTGTTTGTAAACGAAGCACTTGTGGTTTTGATATTTAAATACCATAAAAGATGAAGTAACCTGCAGCCCATCAGATGGATGAGAGGCCTGGTTATGGGTGGGCCTTCAGTCTGTTTCAAAAGACAGCTTACGTGCATATTAAAGTGATCAGCTGACAGATAACATGTTGTACTTATAAGCAGCTCTGCTCCGGTCACCACATTTCATGGTCTTTCATTTGTCTTGGCATCTTAGCTGTGAGAGATGCTGGCGTCAGTCATGTGGGGTACACATACTGGAGTGTTAAAAAGAGGTGTCCACTAAAGCAGTAAATATTGGTATTTTATTGCAAAACCTCAAATTGTACTTGTTTTTGATTAGAGATGTATCAATCCAATCTTGGTGTTGGGTATCGCTCTTATGCAGAGTCATCATGTAAGGTCGGATATCGGTGACAAAGGGGCAATCTGTAGGCCAAATCTGTTCAAGCGAGTACCATGCTCTTCTGTGTTTACAATTATCACGTGGGTAACAACACTGGTATGTCTGCGCTTTTTTCTAGGCTGAGTTTAGATACCATGAAGGAAGATACCTTAAGCGTCTCTTAGGAATGAGTACCATAGACTGTATATAGAGTGGACAGTGTAGCTCCACCGTTTATCATTGTACGGTTTTGAAGCCAAAATTCCTCTGTCACAGGCGCAGCCATCGAAGCAGTTGTGCAACCAGAGTCTGTGCAGTAGAGGCTGTGAGGGATTCTGGGAGAATCTGAGAGGAGCCGGGTGACAAAAACAATAATTACTTTTTTGCTTTCCAGAGTCTGATCTCTATTTGACTCTCCCTCCCTCCCAACATATTTTACAATCCCGCCAAAATTCACATACGAACGCCAGCTATCAATCATTGTTAAATGTAACATAAAACCTTGTTTTTAACTTTGTAGAACTAATGAAAATGAAACTTTTCGGAAAAAAAGAGGAATTAAATACAGCCAAATGATATCTTGAAATCACCACAACAATAGGATGTGAAAAACATTTCTACAAGGTGTATTAATTTTTTAAAGTTTGACCACAGCCCATCTGGAATAACTGGGGAGATGGATTTTTTGACCTATACTGCAGCCAGCCACCAGGGGGAGCAGTTGTCTGTGGTGACGTCACTTCGAGCAGACCATTTTTTTTACAGTCTATGATGGGGACCTTTCCTTTTCTTTTAAAAGATACAGTATCGATGCCCGGTTCCTGGAAATTGGTATCATGGTACTCATTGGTACTCATCGGTACCAATTTTTGGTTCTTTTGTGTTTATGTGGTAAAAAAAAAAAACACAATTTGTTTAATAATAAAAACTCAAAGTTTTTTCAATTTAAATTTAGTTCTCAAAATATAACCTTGAAATGCTGTGTTCATGGCCAGAAAGGAAAATCACCTACTCTTCCACTCCCTCACAGTCACAATAATGCATTTAGGTACCTAAACATGGTACCTTTTGATTTTGTGTGCACTACAGACATATTTCGGTCCGTGCTTACAAAAGTACCTAATGCAGTACCCATTCCTAGTGGCTCTGCAGTTTGGAGCTATTTCTATTATAGCACATACAGAAGAAGGAGTCAGAAGCAGCACCAGTATTCTTGATCCAAGAAACATGGTCTTTATTTGATAAAGGGGGTCGTAACCAGGAGACAATAGCAAAGGCAGAGGTACAGAATTGACAGGCAAGAGACAAGAACCAGGAATCAAAAGAGTGGTCTAAACACTGAGAGCTAATCTTACCAGGAGTGCTGGATAACTTCATGAGTTTATCTGGCAAGTGGTAAGTAGACACACTGGGAATATAAAGAAGCATGCTGTTTAGAAAACAAGACACAGGTCAAACACATTTGGAAGAGGGGTCAGGTGATCACACAGGAGAGAGACTGTACCAGAACTGAAAGACAGAGAGACAGGTTTTGGTAAATTAAGACAGACACCCATTACAATCTCAGCTCAGATTCACCAATGACTCTGACACGAACTTGCATTATGTGCAAGTTTCATTCCTCACTATTGCACTTATGCTGAGGTAACAAACTGTACTTCCTTATAATATTGGAGATTTACTCACTACTCATTTACACATTTACAATCCCATAAAATAATAATAATACACTCAGCTAAATGTATCTTTTTACCATTTTGGTTAAAAAATTAGAAAATCCTGGAGTTGCCAAAAGATAATTCTCAGTGTCATCCTCATATTAACAAATAGAGAATACAATGTAAAAGTACATTAATGCTGGTATAAATGATATAAGAATAAGCCCCTCGGGCCAATACAATAGTTTATCACAGTACCAACCTTTGCCACTGTCTTTCTGGTATTGAGCCATTGAAAAGGTCCTGCCATGAATCAAAGTTGTGTTTTGGATATTAGTCAGTGGGGTTTGATGTTAGTGCTTGTTTTAAATTTTTTTCACTGCTTTTTTTTTAATCACGAAAATGTTCAGATCAAAACAATATTAAAACTAAGTGTGATTTTTTTACACAAGGTACAGATTTGAAATTATTCAAAGTAACTTTGAAGTGCAATGCCATCATTAATGAACCAAGTGACTAAAGCTATCATTGCTTCAGGCTGTATCACATTTTTGGAGGGGTAAAAAGATATAACTAACTTAAAAAATCTTAAAATTCCTTAAAGGGGACACATTAAGAGAAGTTCTAGAAATGTAAGCTAACCATTAAAACCTTAAGCATCAAAAATACAGTAGCTTAATTATATTAAGGTAGACCACAGCTCTTTGAAACAGACATGTAAACGATGTAAACGATGTAAAACGTGGTGAAGATGCGTATTTTTGACCACAGTTATTGTGTTCTTGGTTCAACAGTTCTTTCCTAAAATTGTCCTTAATCAATAATGTTATATACGTGCACTGCGAAAGCTTCATTTTACCTTCAGAGTCCTCTGATTAAATCACTTTCTCTTCTTGATCCGCCTTGCCTCATCATTTCAAAACACAAAAAACCCAACACCTGGCTTTTTAAAAACATGTCAGTGATATTCTTTCCTTCTCGTCACAGGAGGGCACTGTAGAGTCGTCCGAGCGTGCCACCATGGTAGATCAGTACCTCCAAGAGTTGGTCCAAAGGGCATCAGATACCTATCTTAAGGAGGAGGCTCTGCACAAGCTCTGGCCCTCCATGTTTGCAGAGATGGTGAGGGACTGTGTGATGGAGATGAGGGACCGAGCCGCCTTCCGCCAAGCCAGCCTTGCAAAGATCTCCCAGACCAAGTGAAAAGGACCAAAGGTTCACACTTAGATCACACACACTGCACACTAACTTTCCTGACGTCATGTCAAACTCCATCTCTAACATCACAAAGAGACTTATCATTGACTGTCAAGTCAAAGAATCTTTGGACACTGAAGGATGTATCCCCAAGTCTGTAAGCGCTTTCCTGAATGGATGTAGACGATTTTAAAGTCTGAAGAAGTTAACGTAAAACAAGTTGATTGAATGTAGATTTTTCACTGTACACACACACACACACACACACACACACACACACACACACACACACACACACACACACACACACACACACACACACACACACACACACACACACACACACACTATATTTGATGCTCCAGTGTCTGGACCTGTAACATACTTGAAGAACGTCAAAGGGACTCGATGACTCGCAGTGCATTGTGGTCCCTACGGAGCATCCTCTGCACTTTAAAGCCTTCTGAATGACCCCTCTCCACCTTTACTGTCATCAGCTGAAAATGACCTGTGTCTCTTTTGTTGAGACTAGAATGATTTTTCTGTGTCTTCAGTCCTCTTCTCACTCTCATGTATTTTCTCCTTTGTGGCATAAAAAGAAGGGCACAAATGAGGTCATGGACTTTTTTGTTTACCACTGATTTTCTGTATGGTACTTAGTATTAAAAGATTCTGTATTAACACTCAGTGTGAGACAACCTTTGACTGATTGCCTTTTCCCAGCATTTTCTCTCTCTCTAGGAAGGAAGAAATCAAGTCAAGCCATGTCGACGAGTTTTATTTATCCTGCCAAATATCACAAATCACAATCTCTACAGCATACGACGTCATCTATCATTGGACCCCTCCAGGCATTTTTATCTGTAATCGGGCATTAAATCAGTGCAGATAAGATGCCAGGGCTCCCTGGCTCCAACAACATGAATCCGCCTCTAAAGTACAGTCATGCTCAGTTTTTATCTCTGCTGGTCCCTCTCTCAGATAGTCTTCCATTATTAACATCTATTCAATTATAAACTCTGTCGGGCCGTACTTTTTTAGACTAAGGACATGAGCTGGGCCGCACATTTTTAGCAGCAAAGTCAAGCTGCTGAGGCCCTCTCCTCAGCTATGCAAGTGCAAGTCTGCTTTATTTTTGTACAGCTCAGCTTGTAAGACACAGTCAAACTTCTGAGATCCCTTGGGGAAGTTTGTTCGAAACGCAGGATGTTTTTCACTATGGTGTCTTTGGAAGGGATGCATACCGAATTAGGTACTTTTATAGCTACCAACCAAATTCTGTCAACTGTACTGGGTACCAATTCACGTAAAACCAAAAGGTACCATGTTTAGGTCCCTAAATGCATCCTTGTAACTGTGAGGGAGTGGAAGAGTAGGCTATATTCCATGCTGGACATGAACACAACATTGCAAGGATATGTACCGAGAAAGAAATATGTTAAATAGAAAAAAAATCACAATTTATTATTAAACAAATTGATATTTTTACCACATAAACACAAAAAAATTGGTACCATTGCCATGCACCGGGTAACGGTACCGTATCTTTTCAAATGTGAAAGGTACCCAACCCTAGTCTTTGGACACTATCTTCCAGCACTGCAATGCACTCCATGCAGAGCAAACACATTGGTTTGGTTTCTGGACTTGGTAGTAAAACAAATAAATAATTTTTAGTCCATGCAGGATCAAATTGATGATATTTCTTGCTGATTTTTTGATTCAGGGTAGAAGGAGACACTGCATTTCACCTGTGTAGGACTGCTAATGTTAACTTTTCAAACGTACCTGCTCAATGACTCAATGCTTTGGGTTAGTTGCTAGGTTACGATAGGTGTTGAGGTCAATATTTGTATTAATGTTGGAATTTTTGTAACAACTTGTCAGTGTTACTAAAAGATGTTTTTCTCATCGGACCCAAATCCCAATCACTTAACAGCTGCTTTGGGGATGCTAATTTGATAGCCCTGTCATAGACCATTGGTCTTTCTCTGTTCTTTCTTCATTCTTGTGTGTGTATGTGTGCGTGTGTGTGTCCACAGAGACCTAAAAACCATGATAAGCCTCCAGGATAGTGTGAACACCAGCTGGAATGTCCCTTAAGGCAAAGAGACGTCCCTAGTTTCTCATCACCTGGCCCTGCTTCCCTCACTTTAACCACCCTGCAAAGATTTTCTGAACTCATCTTTAATGAGGCATGAAGGTCGAGAGCACAGCGCTGATCTGGAGGAGTATCTGCAGGGTGGATGAAGCGTCAAAAAGCCCCACACACAAACAGAGAAACTGACAGGTACTGCTGCCCAGCATCATGCGCTCCAAAGGAGATCAATGCTGTGCTCACAAGCTGTTGACTTGTACTTTACTTGAGATGATGTGTACCTGGTTTTCTCTCCTAGAGGCTGTTGGTAAGAATTCAGGCCTGGTGATGACCCATGGTAGCTCATATTTTGTTTTCATTTTAATCTGGAAAATAATCACTTTGGGATGGATGGTGGCAGCATGTGGGATACCTCTCCAGATAGTTGAATCCAACCTGTGGTGAAGGCCTCTGTTTTTAAAAGCTGTTTCTGTAGTGCCTTAAACTTTCATTCTCTAAAAACGCTACAACAGTTGTTTGCTGCAGCTCTGATAAACAACATTGTTTTGTGCTGACACATTCTGTCATTTTATGGGACTATGGCTGTCAGCGTCTTATGAGAAGTGTAGTCCCAAAGGACTGATAGAAAGAACTGTGTGACTCATGACAGCATGCAGACACAGAAACAGAGAGCAGGAACACTTCTCAGAAGAGCTGAGTCAGGCCGTTCAGAGGTTCAGTGATTCCTGAGGCCCCAACACATCAAAAAAGTCCTGACTGACAATAAGTGATAATAACCTTTAATAAGTTCATGTTGTGAATCAGATACTTTGCTGGTATTTTCCACAGCTGTAGATTGGCATTCATGTGGACTATCCTTTGTTCTTTTTTTGGCAGTGTGAAGGCAGTGCTCCAGGCCTTGTTGACTGTCAGTGCATGATAATTACTGTGTGATGTTTCTGCTGCTGAAGGTAAGGTCTGAGGATTATGATATTTCTTCATAGTCTTTCAATTTGAGTCTTCGTCCAGAAAAAGGAAGCAGCACCAGCTTCAAACTTTAGCTTTACATTCAGGAAACCCTAGAATCAAATATGCAATAACTTATTAACAGATGATCTCCTCTTATTTTTATCAACAAATGATCTAATCCCTGTGAAATGATCAGGTTATTGTCTGTTGCTTTAAAAGCTTTATTTCTCTGTTTAGTGTACAATGTATGGCAGGTTTTCTGTTAATCTAAATTATGACTTTAATAAAATAGCTTAAACTAAATTGGTAACCTCAATCTTTGGCCACACAGAGGAGTTTAATAACAGAGTGAGTGGATGAATAGACAGCAGCGTTGTTGTACTGTCATCAACGTAACAAAAGACTGCAGTCAGGCAATATTATCTTCACAATTTGCGTTTGGGTGAGTGACAAGCAATAAAGCTCAGTGCTGCTCTGGAGGCTGCAGTGTTGCAGTGCTCGACCCTCTGATAGACTTTTGTCTGGTCTGGGGACATGGCTGCCAATTCGTTACGGCTCAAAGGACCAACTATTAGCTGCTCCTGGAATGAACTGAGTGCATTGTTTATTGAGAGACAGGCGCTATATAAAAAAACTACCATTTGTTTTGATATGTATGTATTTATTTGGGGATTTAACACCATGTTTTTATTGAGAGCAGCTTAGAATTTGATAAGAAATGAACACAGCTAATTTCCTTATTTAATGTTTTATGATTTATTTTTCATATAATATCAACTTTTAATACAAGCAGCAATAAGGTTGATTTTTTAACTTATTTATTTACTTTTTAAAAACATGTAGTAAAATGTTTGTTATGCCTGACGATTGGTTTGATTTTGTTTTAGTTTAACTGTTCATTGGCAGGTCAGAGCACATTTTTGTCTGGTGTCAAACAACAGGGACTCTCCAGATCTCGTGTGTGGAAGGCCTCCACTGGGTCATCCGGAACGGCCGTTCATTAACGATGCTTTAATTGGTGCCTTGTTTTCCTGTGAGGGGTTTGGAAACATTGGGGTTAAAGGCAAATTCCTGAGCAGCATCAACATCCACGCACCTGTGCGGCTGGCCAGAGGGGGCAACAACAGAGCCAGCCCCCCTGCAGAGACGTACAAAGACGTATGTACTTTAACACACTGTGCAGAGGCACAGGATGGAGTAAAACTGTAAGTATGGACTAACTGATGCACATAGATTTCCTCGCTTTTATCGATGATGTTGACCAGACAGTAAAGACCTCATGAGATGTACAGACAGTGGCTGTAATGAGCTACATGTTGTGTGACACGCACTGAACAATGCACAGCTCTGTTTTTTTCAGATAGATAAACTAAAACTACAGGCTGAAGAGAAACATGAGGTTTATTCATGTGCAAAACTATGGGACCACCTTTGGCATCTGATTTACCTGGTTTGTTGAACATAATTTAAATAGTGTACATTTCTGTGCTGGTTCTTCAACCTTTTACATGTGAATACGTGATTTCTGATCTTGATAATGACAAACAGGAGCACAGGTGGCCTGGTGGTTTAGGTTGTGCTCCATGAGGTTCGTCCTAGCAAGGGTGGTCAAAGTTTCAATCCAGCCTGTGGCCTCTTTCCCGCATGAAACGTCCTGCTCTCACCCTGTTTCCTGCTCTATACTCTGTCCTCTCCTATCCAATTAAAGGTATAAAAGGTCTGAAAATAGCTTTAAAAAAAAGAAAATGATACACACAGCACTGTAGATCCAGCTAAACCCATTGTAACCTAAAACAATTTACACATTTGTCACACAATGATAGCAAAGTGAAGGCTGCATATCATAAACTCTAAAGTCATTGATTGTATTTAAAGATGGAGTGCTGTGGTTTCCAATGTTTTTAACATAGATATAATGTAACAATCAAGGGGGTGACATCCAGTTGAGAAAAATTAGGTCTATGCGGAAGTTCTTAAAGTGGCAGAATCCACTCTCATGCCTGCTGCAGAAAGATCAGAAACCACATAGACACCAAGCCAATAGAACAGACTTTTACAGCATTAAAAAACAAAACCAACAAATTTACATCCTGGTTCAAAAAATGACTTGGGTCTGAAAAGCTAATTTCTCCATTTGCACGCACTGTTTTGGGTGTTATTTTTTTTCCTAATTCTGTGGTTTAGAAGATATAAGGATCATGAGTTTGTCTGATCAGAGGCACAGCTCAGCTCAAGTGACTAGTGGGCGCCCAATAGCCGTTAGTCATTCCCAATATGGATAACAATTGGCTTCATTTCACTGTGTCAGGCACTGACGGGTGATGTCGCAGAGGCTATGTCCATATTTTATACAATGTGTGGTAAAAATGCAGGATGTTCATTCTAAATGTGTGCAGATTTTCAAACTGCTCAAAAAAGTCCATTCTAAAAAATATCACAAGATCTTCAAGACCCTTGCTGTAATGCAAGACAACCAATAAAAAGCTGATCAGCTCTATCTCTGTGTCAAAGCTTAGCCTGGAGAAGAAAGTACACAACAAGGGGAAACTTAGAAGTGGATTACAATCATGAGTATTCCATCACATTTGGTAGTTTTAGTTTCAGCAGCGGAGAGAAGAGTGAAGTCAGCATCAACCAGACTAAAATCTAATTTTCAAGTTGTACAGTATCTACACAGCCAGACATTGCAGAGGTTGGATGGGCGTTTTGTGATTGAATCAAACAGTAGCAGCATGCTATAGATCGCCTGCTATCTGTGACACTGTTACTGAATGTGAACTGATATCTGGATATCTGGTTTCTAGAAATACTTGTGTGTCCACCATTGTAGATTCCAGGTGCTGCTGAGTTTTGGCTTCACAGCAGTCGCTAAATTAGATCATTTACGAGCCCGTGGCTCCAATGTGGACATGTCAGTGTGAGGGAGCGGAGTGTCAGAGGCACTGGGGCTGAGCAATTGAAAAAATAACTTTCACTCTCTCCCCGCCCTCTCCTCCACACACACACTGAGCGCGCCACACACTCACTCAACGGAGAATGGAGGAATCACACACCTACACATTTACATGACACACAGACGGAGAGGGAGACACGCAGGGGGAGAGAGAGTGGATTTCGCTACAGGGGGCGCAACAGAGGTTGTTTTCTGTCTGCCGTCTCTGTTTCCAGGTTCCTGTCACTCTGCGTGTCCGTGCGTCAAAGAAGAACCGCGGGGATCACCATGATGATCCGGGTGCCGCGTTAGGATCTGATCCTCAGCTTTGGACGCGGATTTACTGACTTACATGGCATATCACGCAGTCTCCAGAGGAACAAACCTGCATTTCTACCTGGATTAATGTTTCGACCATGAGGATACAGGTCTGCGCTTGGAAATGGATCTGTAAGCGCAACAGTGTAGGACACTCTCGTTTGAAAGCGCAGTGAAGTAACAAAAACTTCAAGAGAAGCCTCTCAAAAGTGACCTGCAGGTATGTCGACGTGTTAGCTGCAATCATAATGACAGACATGTTCAAAGGAGGCACTGTTACTCGTCCTTACCTTTGATTGTTAATTCTTGTAGTAGCCTGTGAGACAAGGTGCAAAGCATTGAGTTATAAGGTTTGGGTGAGGGGTGATCGTCTCTGGACCTCAGACCTCCTGTTAAATGGGGGTAACAGTTTTCAGCAGGGGGGCTTCCTCATTAAGAGCCACAGGTCAGAGAGGTCAACTCACATGGTCAAGTGGGTAAAAGTCGATTACTTGACCCTCAGAGTTAGTCTGTTCAGGGCTATCAGATATGATGTTAGTTGAGACATAGTTGTGTTGAGCACATTTTGTGACATTACTCTGTATGCATAAAGTGATTAAACATTAGTGTTGCATAAATAAATAAATTAATTAAAAAAAATAAAAAATAAAAACACGTCTAAACCACTCAGGTGTCCACTAAGCTAAAAGTTTCTATTTTCTCTTCAGAATCCACCTTAAGAAATCCAGGAGCTATGCAGGCAGCCTGTGTCTGGTTGGTCAGGTATGTCAAAGGGACTGTTTCAACACTTCACACATGAAAAGTTTTTGGTATTGTTTCATCTAACTAAGCCAGGGGTGGCCAACCTGTGGCTCGCAAGCCGCATATGGCTCTTTGCCTTTCAGTGTACGGCTCTTCGATCCACTTATAAATATGATATATTGTTGCAAACATTGGGATCAGTACTGATCACTACTTGGGTGATGAGATTGATACTCAAGTTTCAATTTCTTTTCTCTACATGCGCTCCTCTCAATCGCTTATGTGCTCTTAGATAGATAGATAGATAGATAGATAGATAGATAGATAGATAGATAGATAGATAGATAGATAGATAGATGGAACTTTGTCTCTTCTGCGGTAAAAACATAAATTTGTCTTTGACACGGCTCTGAGTACAAATTTAAATACACTTACAAACACAATATATCTCGCTTTGAAAATTGGAAATGTATTGATTTTTATTTTATGTAAATTCGTTTATGTGTGAGAGGAAGTGCATTTGTAAAACCACGTTTTTTGGTGGCTCTTTGTAGTACCACAGTAATTTTTGTGGCTCTGAATGGTTGGCCACCCCTGAACTAAGCAGATAAATGCATTTTCCAATTTAGTTTGACTCTTGAACCCTTTTTAATTAGGCGTTCTTGGATATTAGCATCAAACTGTTCTCTTTAAAGCTAAAATACCACCTGTTTCAAACTCCCAGTGTCAGCAGTAATCCCTCCTGTCTGTTCTTTGTAGTGTTCCTCTTCTTCTGCTGTTGCTCCCACCAGACCCCCTGCACTGCCAACACACTGCAGACCACAGGATAGAGGTGAGAGGCGGTTGTGAAGCAGGTGGTGCAAATGAAAGAGAAAAGATCTGTAGCATGTGTGATCTGTTTGACACCCATTTGTGGGAGGGGAGACCTCCCCTGAACATCCGGCTACCATTAACCCATTTTCATTTCCAGCATTTCCACGCTGGAGATCATTTTCTTGACTTACGTGTTGTGGTGTTTAAGAAAACCGAAGCCAAAGACCTCCTCAGACAGCTACCTCTGGTCCAAAACTAATGTTGTCGATAATGAGTTAAAACACCAGTAATGAGTAGCATTATGTAGTACTACATTCTAAAATTAGGAACTTTTTAAAAGAAAAACAACAGTAAACAGTAAATGATCTACCATGAAAGTAATAATCAATAATGTGTTATATTGACTGAAGCTTTCCACTTTCCTTGATTTTCCTGAGAGCACATCCAGTTTAAGAAGGTCTATATGATTGTGTCTGTTCAGGATAACAGGACTTCACCCTGAGTTTCAGACTTTTATTCCTGCTTCCTCTGCACTAGTATGTGTAAACAGTGAGAGTTTTCCCTGGAGGGGAACCTGACCTGAGTGCTAATCTGTTAACTTGTAATGAGAGCATGAGTGAATTGTAGTGAGACAAGGAGGGCTTATGTCAGCTGTCAGCCAATCACCCTTTGACCTCCGGGGTAACACGGAAGAAAGAAACTTGTGGATGCACCTGATGAGACGACGGACACTCTCTTGTCAGGTTAGAAGAGGTCGGTGCGAGTCAGCTCCATGTGTTTCCACTGGGAGTCCAGCTGTGTGACCTACAGCTGACCCAGAGGATGACATTGGCGTTGAGTTACAAAGGCAGGAGCAGGGGAGAAGAGTCGGGGGAGAGGGGGGGGCTGAGGTCTCTCTGAATAGCTGCACAGGCTGATTGACACGAGAGGAACTTCCTGCCAATTCCCCCCGCTGCTTCTGTATTCTCTTTCAGTCCACTAAAAGTCAAAGGCAGCTGAGCTTTTACTACAGCCATGTGTTTGCCCAGAGAGGTTGCTGTGAATGGAGACAAAGTGCTCCTTAAAGAGCAGGATTTCCACGCGGCTCCGCGAATAAAGCCGGCTTGGCACAGGGCTTCTCCTGGCAGGTTCCTCAAAAAGAGAGTGCAGCGATCACTGCTAATATGTCTTTGGCAAAGCTGCACGGAGGGAAAGAGTCAACAGGGGAGAAATGCATGTAGCCAATAGGGGAGAGGGCACTAACCATCACACTAACAAGGCAAGTAAGAGCTTCTCTCTGTGAACGAGGGTTTGTGTCATGGACAGAGGTGGGAGGAGGAGGAGCTGATGAGATGAAGTCACTGATTTGAGTCATTAGTAAAGGAAATAATCTAAGGAGATTAAAGTTTCAGTCATGGAGGATTTCCACCAATCCTTAGTATTCATTTTGGCTTCTGCTATACTGCTTCTTCATTCTTTGGGGCGTTGCTAATGTTTTTTCATCTCCATCCAGGTTCCTCAAAGTACAGAGACCCAACAGGAGTCAAGGGCTGAGCATGGAGACATCCGGGGCTCATGGGGTGCCTGGGGTCCCTGGTCTGCATGTTCTCGGACTTGTGGAAGAGGGGTTCAAGAGCAGAGCAGACCCTGCCTACCAGTTTACAGTCCATCCAGGAGACCTGGTGTTCCCCCTCCACAGCAAGGCCATGTTATCTCAGCTCTGCGGCCAACAGTTCCTCTGCACCGCGACACCGACAGGTCCTTCAACAGCAGCAGCAGCCGAGGAGAAGGGAGGGGGAGGATGCACCCCCGTCCCAGTGGACGCAGGTACAGTTTCATCCTTAGGAATGAGATCTGAATAGTAAAACGAGAAGTTCATACATTTTCAGGAGTGTTATGTAGATGCTGTCAGGAAGGCAGCAGAGGTCATCAGTGTGTTTGATGAATAGAAAAACTTTAAGGAGTCTCTGTGGCCTTCATCACACTCATGTGACATTTCAGAGATATGTTTAAGGCATTGTCTCTCTACCATTAACGGTAAATGAGGGAAAATCTTTTGGAAAAACAGAGATCATTCTTCCAGATGAGCTCCAGAGGCAAGTAGAGTCTATAACTGTGATGGTGGCTCATTACCTCAGACACAGGTTGGGTTTTCCATTAACTTGTTACACATCTATAGTTTTTCAACATCTGAAAAAAAAACTTTAAGTGTTTAAAGTGTTATGATCATTTTTCACATTTAATTATTTTGTAGTACCCTCATGAGTTAGATCCTTATGCAGTAATTTGAGTGTCATGTCACTGATGAACCTTTTTTTCAGTCTCTTTGGAAAGATCCACAAGTCCCCAGGGAGCCTGAGCGCTCTAGCTGCATGCTGAGCAGTCCGGTCTAAAAGTGACTCTTCAGAGTCGTCACTGTTTGCCATCCGAGCACTCTTCACTGGAAAACTCGTCTTTTATGGATGGATTCAAAAGCTCGGCTTGTGCTTGGCAGCTCTGTGACCTCTTTCCTGTTGTTTCTGCCTCTAAACAAATAGCTCTGACAGCAGAGTAATGGGGGGTTGTTTGAATTGGAATCTGAAGAGCCAAATGACGACAAAAAGCTCCTAGAAATCAACCGAGAGGATCTGGAGGGTTCTCAAAAGAAGTTTGGATGAAGGGTCGTGAAAGTAAAAGCTTGGCTCAATTAAACCTGATAGAAAAGGATATCAATTAAAATATTCTGGATGGCCTCATTTATGCAGTCTATGATTGGTTTAAGGAAGGTGAATTTATTTTCTCAAGCAGAAAAAATAACAATTCATATGTGATTCTCAGAAAGCCATATTAAAAACGTCTTTCTACACTGGTTGCTCAGTAGATAGTTTTGTTCATCTCTAGTTTGTATCTTCAGGAGAGTCTCTGACATTGTCCCTGGGAGGTACGGCTATGGCAGGGCTCCATACGTTGCTCCACTGCAGACCGATACAGGCCAGAGCTCAGGGTCACCTCATCCCCACAGACAGAGACGCTCTGCTGTGCCTGATGGCCACCACCACACCTCCAGAAGCTATGGCGGGTCAAGGTCAAACAATCTGGACCCTTCCATAAACTTCCATTCCTACAGCAGACCTCACTTTCAGCCAAGGGCTAGGCAGCCCAATAACAACCAGATCTGGGCTCCTCTCTACCAGCCTGGCTCAGTCAACCAGGGTCAGGTCCAGCAGGAGCGGCAAACAGACAGCCAGACGTCCAGACCCTGGCAGCACCAGGAAAGACCTTACAACCCTCTGCCAGCTTCCTATTGCACAGGGGAGCACGCTCACTACAGGATCTGCAACAGTAACGTATGAAAAACCACACTTTCTTTCACATGTTTTAAGAACATTAGCTTTGCAGAAAATAGATTAGACTTTAATCACTTACATTTTCTATTAACACATTAATGGGTGTAAAAAAAGTTTGTATAGCTTAAAGAAATAATGATTTGATATAGTCCATTAAACCCTGTTCTAGAAACACATTTTTGCAGCAGCTCATAGGATTTATATCTGAAAACAACTTGTTTCAGTATAATGATTTTTTGGACGGGTCTAAGTAAATGTTTGCACCAGTGAAAGCCCCTGACTGCTTTATTTATTTTGAACATCAGCATGTTACATAAGGAGTGGCATGTGTTGATGTCTGAGTAAAGAAAAACCTTTCATCTGTTCTACAGCTTCATTGAGTGGTTGCTGTCTGAAAATAAAGGGAGCTAATTGACCGTGCACTGACACTTCAGTTATGTGTAATGTTAAATAGATACAGAACTCCAATATTCCATAGAGTGCCATCTTTGCCTCATCGCAAACATAGGGATAGGCCACATTGTTTTCATTGTTTTTTGATGTGCCTCTTCAGAATAAAAACTTAATGGAGTTTGATAAAATTTTCCTTTGAACTTAAAGGGGCTGTGAAGAGTTTAGAAGTGATCTTGAAAAAGTCTCCCCACTAGATATGTGCCCAAGTGTAATCCACACTTCAAAGTGAGATTATCAACCCCAATATATAGTGTTGAAATGCTACTTCTTAGCTTCTTCACAGCCCCCAGATCGGGTTGAGCAAGACAGGATTGAAAGGGCTGAACTCATAGCTAACCAGGATTCACTAACGTTACACATTACCGACACGTCTCCCAGCATCAGACTGTCAGCGCTACTAAACTACTGTATGAACTGACAGTTTGCTTGTTAACATGTTAGCCTATGGATACGTTGGAGCACCGCGCTGCTAGTAGTGCTGCTTGAAGCTATTGTACGGTACAAACTTATGCTTGCTTGTTGTCACGTTTCAAACAACAGTGCTGCGTAACTGTACTGATAAATACCTGACTTCGTTGCATTGTATCTAGTAAAAAATTGGCTTAAAAAACAACAAACAAACACACGCCTGGTTAAATTTCATGTCTTTATGACAGTGTGTGTGAAGCTCCGAGCCAGAAGGTGGCGAGGCAGTCCAGCTAAAACAGATCCTCCTCACAGCATCTTTGAAAAGACTTAATTTATTCCAAAGTAAAGCATTTTGTATATTGATAAGCCTCTTGTAGCCTTAGTAGAACAACACTGTACTTTAACAACTGTTGTAAGAATATCTTCAGGTCAAACCCGAGCTGTAATGGAGGCTGCGCTTGGAATCCGTCCTGTGCATTTAACGCAACTCAAACACTGTCAGACTCTGTGTATTGTCTGTGGTGTGTGATGACACAGATATTTAAGTAAAGTGAAACAGACCAGGGCCTGTTTAGATAAAGGAGATATAGTGAGATGTCAGCGAGGTTGGGTTTTACTCTGGAGCCTCCATAAACACTTCACTCTCACTGCTTTGGCAAGAAAGCCTGAGTTAAAGATAACAAGTTAAACATTTAAAAAAGAGCGAGGCAGTCAAACAGAGGATCAACAAAAAATGTGTGCCTACTGCAATTACAAAAGGTGTTCTCTGTTGAACAATGTGTGTGTGTGTGTGTGTGTGTGTGTGTGTGTGTGTGTGTGTGTGTGTGTGTGTGTGTGTGTGTGTGTGTGTGTGTGTGTGTGTGTGTGTGTGTGCGTGTGCTTGTGTGTTTTATTGTCTTTGTGTGTACTCTTCAGGCCTGTCACCCATCCAGCAGTCCCATTAGAGCTGTTCAGTGTTCTTCCTACAACAACCAGCCGTTCATGGGCAGACTGTATGAGTGGGAACCCTTCAACGAGGGTACGTTCCATCTTTGTACTTATGAATGTTTAAAGTTTTATTTCCTTTTGTTTAGATCAGGGCTCTGCAACCTGCGGGTCTGGAGCCACAAGTGGATCATTAGCCTCCTTGGAGTGGCTCCCTCTGACCCTGACAAAAAAAAGTCTTAGATAAATAAAAGTTATTTCTTTATCCAATTTCTTTTTCTTTTTATTTGTTTTTTATTTTGTTGCACAGTTATCTTGGAGTTCATTAAATTATTATTATTTTTTTAGTAATTTGTCAATGGTTTAGATGAAATTTCCCCTTTAGTTTGTCCTCAAGACAAATTTGCAAACTCCAGGTGTAGAAAGTGTTTTAATTATCAGCAGACAGTCTGTCACCCTGAATTTTGTAGACGGTCTGGACAGTAACCTAGAAAGTCTTTCTACACATCGATCACATATAAACTGTTACAGTTACACCTTCAGCTGCCTGACCTTTGTCTGATCATAAAGCAGAAGGTTTGTTGGGATGAATGCACTGCAGTGTGCTGCCTGTCTTTAGCACAGCTGATATAATACAGTATTCATACAGACGCCTTAGTCACAGACACTCACCTGAAGTAACCAGGCAACAGTCCAAACACCTCCTGAAATGTAGTTTCTGAGAACTTCTGAGAACAGTGATGGAATAAGCAGCCTCCAGTTTAATATCCTGTCAAACACGTGAGTACGAGGAGATATTGTCTTTGTGGAGCAGCGTTACTGACAGATATTACAGACATGTAGATTAAATGACCTCAGGTACATGTATTAGGTGAGGTCAGGTTTATATGACACCCAGCTTGAACAATGTTTAAAGAAACTCTCACATCTGCAGAAGTTAAACTTTTCTGTTGGATACTTCAGTTTATCTTAGTGACAAAAAACCTGAAGAAAATGTTCGTTCAGTGATCGAGGTCTGCTGTGGTCACAAGGAAGTAGGATATTTTAAAGTTTAACATTTTTTAGTTTTTTTATATTTTCATCCATAGTTTTTAGATACTCCTTTTTGTCTTTTTGAATAACAAAGTTAAACCTTCCTGTGTTTGTCAAATGAAGTGATAAATATATTTCCAAAAACATTATTCTCTCCACTGATGAGCCTGTCTAATTGTTAAGCTCTGATATTGAGACACAAAATAACAGCATCAGATCCATTCATGCCTCATGTAGACCTGTGTGTGATACCTAAAATCTTTGTTGTGACTTTATTTCAACACTGTGCACCATAAGACCACTGTTTTTTTAAGTTTCTGTTAAACCATCACAATCACATATTCCTCTTTCAGTTCCAGGGGATCAGCACTGTGAACTGAACTGCCGGGCCATAGGGTTCAGGTTCTACGTGCAACAGTCCGACAGGGTAATCGATGGGACGCCGTGTGGAAAGAACGACTCATCCCTCTGTGTGGCAGGGAAGTGTGTGGTAAGCCTCTTTATGATCTCTTTTTCATCTACCTCAACAAGCTTCCCTAAAGCATTTAGCTTGTGTTTATCTACGAGGTGTGTTGACTTTTAGATCTGATTCAGCGACGCTTTCAATCGCAGATGGCTTTTTCTCTTCCTCTATTCCTCTACAATCTGATCTGTGTTGATTATGAAGATGCGTATGAAACAAGCCTTTAGCATTAGCTACCATAAACTCTGCTTTTATTTGCGGGAATCATTGTTAAATCCATTTGTTTCAATGAGTATAAGTGGACTGGAAATTAGTTTTATTAGAAAGAAAGAAAGAAAGAAAGAAAGAAAGAAAGAAAGAAAGAAAGAAAGAAAGAAAGAAAGAAAGAAAGAAAGAAAGGGTTATATGTGACTGATGCTCAGTTGTGGAAATTATTATTGGATTTGTTATGACGAGACATATTTTTTGGGGAGAATGGTTGGATCACATAGCTTTAGATGCAGTACAGTACAGCAGTTCTGCTGTAGTCCTGAGTGTGACCAGCAGAGGGCAGCACAACATCAGAGTGACAGCTCTTCATCTGCGATAAGACAGAGTGAAGTGGAGGTCAGGACAACCCTATGGGCAAAAAACAGAAGATCTGGGATCTCAATAGAGGAAATATTTGTACCTCTGACCCTGTATGTAATACACATGATGAAAACACACCTGTGAGAGCAGACTCAGAGAGAGACTGTGTGGGCTCGCTGATGGCTTTATTTCCAATGTGCTGCAGTCATTTTAATACTTTTCTGGACAGGGTTTAACTCAAATATGTTGGAGAAAGCTCATTTCAGCTGATCCCGCTGACCCCCCTCTGTTAACCCTGTGCAGTTCCCATGCACTCTGTTCCAGACAATCTATGCAACATTAAGATTGCATCAAGACAGAAGCACTCTGGTCTCTTACTTTGGCCTTGATCACAAATTTCACAGTCAACACACGTCACTTTGAGTTTGAGCAAGACTGACATGTTGTTAACTCATCGTGCTTTATAAAGAGAAATCATCATATGACACAGACAGTTTTGATCTACAAGAGATCATTGGTAACTTCTCTGCCAGATATTTTGCTGTTTGAACACTCAAAGTTCAAACTCATCCGTGAGGAGACTGTCCTCTCATCACTCCTCCCATGGAGATTTGCTCAGCTGGTTCAGCCATTTGAGCAGGAGATCCCTCCAGCTACAAGCCAAGAGATAATGTAAAAACATCTGGATTATTAAATTTAAATCAGAGCTGCTCTTCTTGCTATAGCCAAGCATTATTGTGGGAATTGTTTTGGAAAACTTCTGTAGCCGTTGCTGCACGTTACTCCCTCCCTCCCTCAGGGTTAAGAGCACCCTGCAGATACATGTGACATATGGAATATACACTGTGCCCTGTGCTCAGAGCATGATATTTCATTAGCAGCTTATTGACTATAAAAGAACCAGAACAGGAGGAGGCTGGTCTGTTAGAGGGAGGGAGTAAGCAGCACAGCTATTTATCGTCAGCAGCAGCAGCATGGAGCAGGAAGGAGCCACAGGGAGGAACAAGGAGTTGGCAGCCCCAACAGACTGTTTGAAGTGTCAGTCATCATTGGTGCCTGTTTAGATCAGCTGATGGTCAGCCGGTTTAATGCACTCTGCTTGACCTAACATGATACCCTAGAACTTGTCAAAATACACCAATAAGTGATGGATCAAAACAAAACAGTTTTTCATTTTGCAGTCAGTCTGTTGGTTCACCACTCTGTTTAAAATTAGGAGACGTCAAAATGAATAACAGTGTTCTTTAGCCTGGGAGGATGGGTCCTGCAATGTGATGAGACTTCTAGTCTTTTGCTAATGTCACAACAAGGTGGATTTTTTCTTCCATTGCATCTGTTGCATAAAATGTTGTTAATGCTTCATAAATGAATCAAGTCCTACAGGGATAAAATGTATCTTATATAATAGAATAGAATAGAATAGAATAGAATAGAATAGAATAGAATAGAATAGAATAGAATAGAATAGAATTTATTGTCATTGTAACATGTACAACAAAATTGAAGTCACAGCAGCAATCAAGAAAACAAAAGTAAGAAAGTGTATTGAAAGTGCAAAAAGGTCCACAAGAAAATAGATGATGACAGCTTGTCTATTATTCTCCACTTCAGCCAGCCTCCACCTCCACAGGGTCCAGGACTGAGCTTCTTCAGTCATGCTCCATCTCTGTCTCCTAGATCCTGTCTGCTCACAGCAGGTGAAGCTCTTCCAACGTGCCTTTGGTGTCTGATGTTAGCTCCGTAAGCCACGTCTGTGAATAGCATGATGCTACTCTGCCCTCTGTTATTCCCTCTGTTGCTGGGTTAGCACAGCTAGCTCGTCCATCTTATTGGAGATAGATCTTACGTTCCCAATAACGATGGATGGAAGGACAGGTCCATGTCGTCACTTCTTAGCTCACACCTGAGAACCAGCACGTCGTCCTTACCTCCTTCTCCTCACCTTGTGGGAAGACATCAGGCCTTACACCAGTAAGCATTGACATGCTACAGGCTGCTAACAGCTGAGTTTACATGTAAACAATGCAGCCATGGTTACATGTAGGATCTCCAGACAAACACAAGAGAAAAAGTAGTAAAAATATCACTGAAGACACAAAAAGTTTGGTTTCCATGACCAACAAATGAGCCATACAAAGCAATAATCCTCTCCAAATTTAAAGATTACGAAATAGAGGCCAAAAATGACAAGAAACGGACAGATAAGAGAGAGCTGCTGCAAAAGGTAGCCATAGCCAACAGGGCAGAGCCTAGCAACAATCACACCTGATCCCATGTTTTTGTCCGCACTGCCCCTAACATGAACAAAATCTCAAGTTATTCATTTTATGATTGGTAATTAGAGAATATATAATACCCTCTAGAGCCGGCCAGATTTCCATCAGCTTAAACTGTACTTCTTATGTGCACTAATTAGCCAACGTTAGCATGCTAAGTGCTTTTCAGTTTACAGATTTTGTAGAGAAATGGAGAATCTGTTGATGAGGGATGACAGGCACCAAGTCACGCCAGATCCTACAGCCAGTGCAATGACAACTGTAGCCTCCTGAGCTTAACCATTACCCAAAGGCAATGAACTTTATAGCAGAGGTAATCTGGTTTACGTTTTTAGTGCATCTGTATCCTTAGTTTTTCAACCAGTCATGAAACAGCGAGCTTGGGCTGTCTGGAAAGCACTCCACAGTAATAGAAGGGGAGCAACAGAGGCGGAACCTGTGGAAGTCACCTGAAGAAGAAGCACTTGTCAATAATTTCTAATCCAAGAAATCTAAAGCTAAAAATCTGCTTTAATACTTGAAATTTAAATGCTTGCAACACTGGTGAAAGGAAGACCACAAGTCTTTAAGTATGATAGAAATATCTATTATTGCAGAGAGTTTGGGCAATATTTCTGGCAATTTCAAAGGACATTGTGTCCTGTACATGAGATTCGATGACCTCATTTGGGACAGAGCTGCAGTTAGGCTGTCTGCAGCTAATAGTTAGACCGGTGTTTGTGTGGCTGCTTCATACTTCATCTGGAGGACTGTTTGATGTGGCCCTGGAGGCGTCCAGCTCTGCCAACAAGATGATCAGCTGCTGTGCTGAGAGTACAAGATATAGGCAAAACATCCCACCTCCAGTTTTAAGTGTTATTTATTTATCTAATATATTATTAGGGGCTTCTTGTGTTACAGTTGCATCATATTATCTATTTTTAACGGTGTGTTAAATGCACACAAGTGCAAATATTTAGTCATTTTTGGGAAAAAGAAGCTGTATGATTTCACATATAAACCAGATTGTATCTTACAACATGTCACACACATGCTTTACAGAAGAGTGTGCTTTTCAGCTGTTTGCTATGGTTGGCTCTAATGTTGTGGGAACCAGACTGTTTAAATCCCTGCCTGACCTTACAAACAATACTGGCAGACCAAGATGTACATTATGGTTGGGCTCATATGGGAAGCTGTCATGGAAACAACATGAAGTTTGTTCCCTGTTTGTGTGGTTTGAAAATGTTTCCCCTCAGCAGATACATGTGGTCTCTGCGAAACCTACTATTGTTGGCTGTTGCCCAATCCAGAAACAGCAACAAGGTCTAAAGTGCTGTAAACAGTTGCATCAGGAGGTACAGTATGTCAGCTTTTGTACAAACTGATGAAATGTCCCCAAGGTTTACTCTGATCCAAGCTGAACCCCAGCGCCATTTCCTGGTAGTTATTTAAACAGAGGTAAATCAGCAGGTTACCTCCCTGCATGGAACAAATACACTGCAATGCATGAGCGTGGAAGTCCAAAATTTAAAATAAATGACAACCTAAAGGAACAGGAGATGATCTAATGCTGTTTCCTTTTCAGGGATATTACAAAACTTATATTGAAAGCATTAACTTTGATAATATAGAGTGCATCTACATCTATTTTCATAAAAGAGTTAGGCCAAGCTATCACTACAGTGGACACTGATGTGTTCTGGTGGAGTATCTTATAGTCAAGGCACTGGAGCAACCTCGCTGGTGGAGCTGCAAAGTTGATGTCAACTTTTGATAACCAAATACAATCCACTGACCAGAAATCGAAAGTTTCTGACTCTTGTGTTGGTATTTTTCTGTTTTACCCTTCCCCATCCCGGCTCTATTATGCTAATCTAGTAAAGAATTCTGCAGAATCTGCATTTGTCAACAGAGCTGTCAGACATGTTGTCATGTCCCTTCCTTTTAATATCAAATAACTCGTTTTCTCACATGACGTACTGTCTAGCTAGCTGGTCAGACAACATTGAAACCACTTCAATCTTTGTAGCAAACACTCAAAGTCTTTGATAAATAGCCAAAATACTTCCATCATTGTAGAATTCTGAAAAAGCACAAGGTTCTCAGCTGGGAAAAACTTGGTTTTGGTTTTGGCTTGGTGGTGGCTCCCCACAACTTTGAGATTTTGTCAGAATTGAAACAAATACCCATCACACAAGAGTTGTTGAGTTGTTGAGAGTTTGTTTTTGTTTTTTTTCTTTTTCTTTCATAATACTAACTGGATGTGTACTGCATGATTGTACTAAGACCTATCTAACGCTTCTCAACGCCCTTATGCATGCTTCATTTTATTAATCAGATGCTTTGGTATAGATCTGTCCAGTGTCCTTTATCAATAGTAACTTGATGTGCTTTGTGTCGTATTGTGCATGGCTTTGTACCAAGCAGCAACCTCCGGTCTAAGAATATTAGACGATGCTGAAGTGCTAAAATCTGCTGTTTCTCAAGCAGAGAACCTCTTGAGGCTGGCTCCGGGAGTACTGGAAGTCACATACACACCAAACCAAAAAAAAGCAGTTTTCAAAGCAGAAATTAACCTATTTACAGCCAGGTTCAAAAAACGTCTCCTGTCTGAGTCTCTAATTTTACTATCGGCACACACTGTATGGGGGGTGAATTTTTTTCTAACTCGGCCGTTTGGAGGATATTAAGATCGTGAGCTTGCCCAATCAGAGGCACAGCTCAGGTTTACGTGACCGACAGGCACCCTATGGCTGTATGCAAAACCCTTGCCACTACCCATATGGCCGCTTTAGCCAATATGCTTCATTTACCATTTCAGAAACAGATGAGTGACGTCAGGGAGACTACGTCCATGTTTTATACAATCTATACTTTGTACTTTGTGTTATCCTGATGTTTCTTTGCATAATTTGAAAATTCACTTAATGTAGTTTCCTGTTTGTCTTGCATGGGCTTCATATATATGTTTACTTACCCTCAAGTAGTTTTTTTTTAAATAGGTGTTTTGTTTTGTTTTTTCAAATTAATTCCCCATACATTTTATTCTGCTTTTTAGGTTGCCTACTTTGATATTTGGCCGGGGGCTAAAGATGGAAATTAGCCCTTTGGCTAACTCTGACAAATTTACAGAAAAATAAATGAATATGTGTTGTCCCTGTAACTAAAAGTAAATAAATAAAATAAATAGTAAATAAATAAATAAATAAAGGCAGACTTCAGCGTGGAAAGAACTATCTTGCTTTCTAGAAATTATAATTGAGAAAACATTTTTGGACATATTTTTTGATTCACCAGTTTGACCTGCACACACACTGCAGCCAGTCACCAGGGGGAGCATCAGAAGTTTTGGCTCTACTCTGAAGGATCGGTTGTACAGTTTATCTTCAGTTGAATAGATTGAACACTAGCATATATCCTTTACCCAGATTATTCTTGGTTCACAGTGATTTAAAGCAGATATTAAAAAAAACATGGAACCTGCTTGTAAGGGAAAAGCTTTGACAAATTCACTTGGCTTGTTAGGAATGCTGAACAGAATTCCTGAATTATACTTTTGGAATTAAAATCAATTCAAGGGATAAACATCTCTACCTAAGTTTGAATCTACACATTTAGCATCTTATGGTGATCTTTAAGAGTGATTTCACTATGCAGCTGTGTTTGGAGGTAGTTCCAGTTTTGGCTTCATTTCATAGTTTCATTCTCAGGTCTCTTGAGCAGGTTGTGGCGGTAAAACATTTTCAGACACTCAGTCACAATATGAAATAGTAATTCAGCACATTTGGACAGGTCTTTATTTTGAAGGGGAATACAGATCATTTATGCCGTTGTTTTAGCTTTACGTACAAACTAAACCACAGAGTTTGAGTTCTTTGTGTGGTCCCCAAGACTTCCTCCTGACACCTTCCTTGCTGCATGAATAACAACCCAGCTCTGTCCACTTGACCTTTGTCTCCCTGTGTCACTGCAGGAGTCCTTCTCGTGTTTCTGAATCTTCTGCCGTGACAAACTCAAATTGCCTGCTAAAGAGACTCCAGTGTCTATCAGGTTTTACAGCCAAACTAATGAGGCAAATCAAGGTCTTTCAAGGTTTGCACCCTGCAGTTTTGTACTCAAGTAGTTCTTCAGCTTCTTTCTGGTGGTGGGCTGGTGTGATTTCATCCTTTTCTCACTGCCTGGACTGTTGCCAAGCCTTGATTGTCTGTGTATTGGCAGCTCAATACTTGTTTAAAGCTTTGAGATGGATGATGTGAATACAAGCAGTTTGAGCAGCTCATAAAGGAGGTTTCTACACACTTGTCCATCAAAATGTCACGTAAAGCACAAGATCATGGCGAAAACTTAGTTTAGTTTTTCCATGGTTGTGTAAGATTGCATGTTAGAGATTTTTGGTGCACTTTAGCACTTTTGCATACTCACGGTCTACATACAAGCAAGCCGAAGGGTTGGAGTGCGTTCAGGAGGATACTTTGCTCCCTTTGTGTTTGTGACAAGAGCCACTTGCCTTTATTATTTGTCCTGTCTCTAATGGCTCACAGGAGCTCCTTCTGAACTGCTGGATTGTAGTTAACTCTTGATTGGACAGCTGAACAAATATGTTGGTTTAAACTGGTTTGAAACAACTGTTAGAGCTAACTACAATGAAAAGTAATCTCTGTGAGGAGGACTTTTGACTTTGTGTTGCTGGTAAACACACGGTAGGAGTAGGGATGGGTACCTTTCACATTTGAAACAATACAGTACCTGTGCCTGGTACCTGGCAATTGGTATTGGTACTTAACAGTACCATTTTCTGGTACTTTTTTGTGTTCATGGGGCAAAAAAAATATCAATTCAATAAAAATTAAATCTTTAATTTCTTTAATTAAAAATATTTTTTCTTTCAATATATATTAAACTTGCAATGGTAGGTTCATGTTCTGCATGGAAAATAGCCTACTTTTCCAGACCCTCACAGTCACAAGGATGGGTTTAGGTACCTAAACATGGTACCTTTTGATTTTACGAGATTCGGTACCCGGTACTTTTGACAGAATTCAGTCGGTACCTACAAAAGTAACTAACTCGGTGCCCATCCTTCCTTTATTAAGGTCATGGGAACTGCCAACATAAAAGCCCTCTGCACTGGGGGTGCACCAATCACAATTATCTGGCTGATCACCAATCTTTAAAAAGCCTGACCTGCCCATACCGATTTGGGCCAATAATCGATTTTAATTTTTTATAACTGGCAGCATATACCTTCAATGTTCCAATCTTATTTTATTGAAATCCCAAAAATTGTTATAGAATCGAATCGCTACTTGTACTACTGTTGTAAAGCTAAAATAAACTGGTTGTGTTACATTAGGCGTTTTATTTTTGTCCTCAACATGGCTTTGATATTTAGAATTGACTGACTCCTTTCTTATTAAGTCCATGACTCTCAAATAGGATCATGACATAAAAATAAACTGCTTGTATGGCCTACAAGTGGAGCCTCTCCTGGCATCGGCAGGGGTTTTGAATCAAAGGCGCTGTGTCCAGTTTTACTATCCAGCTTTTTGACAAAAACGCATCAATCCTCATTTAATAACCCATCGTGCCAGTGTCGGATCATAAACTGTAAATGTAATTATATTTAATGAAACTCCCGAGATATGTTTTATGGAGCTTTATCATGAGTTGTGCATTAACTTCGAAGCAAAGAGTGATGTAATTGAGGTGAAACCATAGCAGCCTAATAAACAGGATTTGAGAGATATAGCTTGTACTTCTGGTGTCTTTTGATCAGTTTTATTAGATCACCATTCATCTTTTTAGTGTATGGACATTTCTCATGACTCACTCAGGCACATGTAGACGTTGAAAGCCTGCACTCAGGCACTGAAAGCCCCTTGAATGTGGTCACTCATTTCAGACAAACAGTGAGAGAAAGATCCCTTTATGGTTGGACTTTCATTCAGCTGCGACTTCCCTCCCTTTATACTGAGGAAGGGCATTTGAGAAGGGTGTGTGTATTTTTAAAGGCCGATCACTGACCACACACTTCTCTGCTGGCGGTGGTGGGCCCAGCTGAGGGTAAAAATCTGTCCTGCATGCACTATTCAGGATCCAGGAGTGGGTTTGCTTCTTGTGTGTTTTTTGGAAGACCTTGATAAAACAACAGGAAACCCAGTTTAGACATGTGGAAGATTAGTATACCAAAGTAAAATGAGTCAAAAACAGTTTGACCAGAAATGTTTTGCTTGTTGATAAGCAGAGCAGCACTGACAGATTTCTGCGCAGAGTTTTAAACAGCCTTATCTCTAAATAGATATGACAGATAAAATGTCTCAACACTGACCCAGTAAAGTCTTGACACATCATCTGCAGTCTTCCTCCCTAACTGGCATGTATCCCAGCAGCCAGAGTGTGACTCAGGCCCAGACTCATCAGACTCAACATCCCGACCACTCCTCACCTCGCTCCTCTGACAGCTGCATCTGTTTTATGCATTCCCCGCTGAGGTGGACAGGCAGACTTGTTAAAAAGGGGATGAGTGCTCTGATATACAGCCTGCCTGCTGAAGGTTGGTGGAGATACCTCAATCACATCTCTGTCACGACAGGCCCCGGCTGTACACTCACAGGGTGTTCCCCATCATTACCCACTGCAGATGGTTATGGATTCATGTCAGCAGAGCCTGTCCTGGGTTATTGCACTTTTACAGCAACAGTTATGATAGCTTTATAGGTATAGTGCCTGTAATGTCAGTCAGGGGATTTTACCGCACGCTGTGTTGACTGTTAGCCATGCTATCAACATGGCTTAACAGATGGTGGTTTACATTAATCTGTTTCAGTGTAAAATATAACATCAACAGATTGGTGTGAGAATTTAAATGCATATTTGTTGTATTTGGATGATAAATCTGAGTGACTTTGATTACACATCTGTGTAATATACTGATTGGTCAAAGCTCTACAGCAACAGTCTGTTATTTTCTCGATAGAGAACCATTGCTATAAAGAACAAAGTTGCTCTGGATGTGGCTTTGATCACAGACTGTAGCTAATGCTATAATCATATCAAAACACTGAAAGATGTCATTAAATTAATCCTCAGCAATTTGATTCCCTGTTTACTTTTTTTAACCTAGTTTCTACATTTTTTTGCCTCATGATCAGATGCCTGTAGTACAATTTTCAAAGAGGAGGCCGGTGCCATTAGTGTTCATGGTTGTCGGCTCCTTAAAGAGGCTGTAAGGAGTTTGATAGTGATCTTGAAAAAGTCTCCCTTCTAGATTTATCCACACTTTAAAATGAGATTATCAGCACCAATATTGCTGGTTACAGGTTATTTTAAATTAAAATTTTAAAAGCTACTTCTTAGCTTCCAGGTCCGGATTGATTACTGGTCACATCTAGGTCTCTATAAAAACACCATGCTGGCTGACTAAGTTTAGAAGTGAGAAGAGAGAGAACAATTTCTGTGATTAATTTTGTTGTGATGGTGGACACAGGAGCCTGTCAGACAGAAAAAGGACAGAAGAGCAGAAAAAAGATTAACAGGAGAGTGATACAGCCCAAGCTAAAGGCTAAAAAATGAGCTAATCTGTTTGTGATAATGTTTATTCCAACCCACAGTCAGCAGTTATCCTGCAGTGGTCTGTTCAAACTTGAGAGTCTATCAATAAAATAAAGAGTGAGGTTACGTTAGCTCTGCTTGGTAGATGACTGGCAGGACATAGCTAACCAGGATGTACTAATGTTACACATTACAGACATGTCTTAGAGCACCAGACTGTCAGCTGTGCTAAATATAAACAGCTACTTAACTACATACAAACTGACAGTGTTTACTTGTTGTCACATTAGCCTACAGATACATCGTAGCACTGGGCTGATAATGTCACTACATAGCTGGCTACTACTTGCTTGATGTCAGGTTTCAAACCATAGCACTACGTAACTGTACTGATAAGTCCCTGACCTCAGCGTGTTGTATCCAGTTTAACAAAGGAAATTTGCTTCGATCCGATCTCCATTTAATCCCAAAACAAACACACACCTCGCCAAAAGCAATTTAGGACAGTGTAAGCAGGGAGTATAATTACAAGAGATTCTTCTCATAGCATCTTTATATCAGTTGAGTTGTTTGCCTTGAACTGCAGTCTGGAGTCCATTTTTACAAGTGTTCCCACTTGGAGTTTTAGTGTTAGAAGTATTCTACAAGTTTACCTATTTTTATGTAAGCAGACATAAAGAAAAACAGCACAATTGATAAGAAAGGTTTAGTTTATTTATGTAATACATTTTTTTTAATCCAAGGATAAGAGCTACGGCTATTCTAGCTTTTACCCTTTCAAGCAGAAATGTGGTCTCCTTATTCTCTCATCAGAAAGGCATGAATATGAGAAGTCCATTTTGTAGACAGTTGAGACAAACAGGGACAGAGGTGACAGATTGATGCCTCGGTTTGACCTTAACTTCCTGGATCTTGATGGGCCCTGCTCTCCCACCTGCTGGCTCTCAGTGGCCCTCATCGACTCTGTGTGACCTGTGTGACTCTGGTTGGCTTCAGTGTTCTTGGTTTGGTCAGACACTTGTTATGCACCACCACATCTCTGCTGGGCTCTGCTGCAGCTCATAAAGTCTTTTTCAGGATACAGGCAGTATTTAACTTTGTGAGGGGGGGCGGCTTCCTTCAAGCTGTGAAAAAGCAAAGTGTCTGCATTCAATATGATCTCCATTTGATGTGTTTCCAACAAACTGCTGGTTTATTGAGGTAGATCCTCTTAGTTCTGTTTGCCTGAGTGAAAATGTGAACTAGTTTAAAGCTTTTTTGCACTGTCAGGGGAACATTTCCATCAAAGGCAGCCAGTGTTCAGATCTGTGCTGAACTTCCATTTCCTGATCATATTCAAGCTGGTCAGCACATCAACAGCTGGGACAGCACCTTTAAATATTTGTGTCAGCAGTAAGAAGGGACATATTTGCACAACCAGATTCAAACACTCTTTTTCCTTTTTATCCTCACTCTTGGTATAATTTACCTTCTCTAATAACTTTGTCATACACGTTGTAGGATGAGGATCTGATACAGACAACTGAAACCTAGTGTTAAGTTTTAAACTGATTTAAAAAAGGTCAAAATTTAATGCTAATGCACCTCTGTGTTTAACTAAAGCACTAGAAAGAATACTGACTATAACTGTATTATCATTGTGTTTTTCACTTTATACTTTCTTGTTTGTCTTGTTTGATACTTTAACTCCATAAATGATCTTATCTTAATTATTTCTACTTTAGAAACTAAACAATGTGACAGAATTATTCCTCTACCTTGCTAATATCCTTAAAGCCCCTATGAGGAGTTTTTAACTTGTCATAAAAACAGCCTGAAATTAATATTGATGTCTATGTGATGGGCTGCACGGTGGCGCAATAGTTTGTGCTGCTGTCTCACAGCAACAAGGTTATCGGTTCGATTCCCAGCTTGGCCGGTGGGCCTTCCTGTGTGGAGTTTGCATGCGTGGGTTTTCTCCAGGTACTCCAGCTTCCTCTCACAGTCCAAAAACATGCTCATCAGGTAGGGCTGCACGATTATCGCAATCGCAATGTCAGCACATGCAATTCAGATTTTTCCTCCATGATAACCAAGCAAGTCTGTAGACTCATCATGACACAACTTTTTTTATTAAATCGCAAGCACAATATTGTCCACCTAATCGCAAGTCCCACCATTTCCCCAAATCGTGCAGCACTATCGTCAGGTTAATTTGTCACTCTTAATTGCCCATAGGTGTGTGTGTGTGTGTGTAAGCTTGTCTGCCCTGCGATTGACTGGTGACCAGTCCAGGGTGTACCCCGCCTCACGCCCAATGACAGCTGGGATAGGCTCCAGCCACCTTCGACCCTGCACAGGATAAGTTGTTTAGTAAATAAACGTATGAATGAATGAATGATGAATAAATGACTACGTGATTTAAAAAAAGCAGACACAACAATCAGAAGATTGAAGATGGATTGTTGATGATGTCTGTAAACCCAACTACTTGGTAGGTCCCAGAGAAGTCGATAACAGCAAAGATCCATGATATTCTGTGTCAGTAAACATATCTTACACATTTGCAGGACAAAATCAGAAAGAAGAAAAATCCCTATAAGGGCCACAAAATGACACAAACCAACAAGGCTCATACACAACATAAGTGTCACATTTTCAACAAAACTGTGTTGTCATGGTGAGGTGAAGTGTTCATCAGTGCCAAAGGTTAACTTACTGACACATCAAAGGATATACTGATTACCATTTTTTTACAATAGGCCTAAAATGCTGGTCAAACATTGCGTCTGGCTGTACAATAACCACTTAATGGCTTCTGCCATAATGCTATAATACTTTACTACCTGGATGTAAACAAACAGACATAGATGGCATCTCACAGCGAAGCATATTTTGGCAGTATTTGATCTAGAAAATGGGGCTAGAGTTGTATGTAGGCCCATTCTGGTTAAACAGGCATATATTAACCTTACAGGTGCAATGGCTAACCAGAACAGGTGTGTGTGGATGTTAAATGGCAAGGAAGACCAAAGGCTGGTGGTGCCAGCTCTGCTAGTGTTAGCCAAGTTCTTCATTTCAGTCTTTTTTTATAAACTGGATTGCACATGATGTGCATTATATGTAAAAATAAAGCTCCTGATATAGTCCGTAGACATTATCATCATTCGACTTTTTTACATGGTCTGGTGTAAAAAAAGGCAAACTTAAAATCGCAAAAATGGTAAATATCAAAGAATCACAGTTTAAATAGAATCAGCACCCCAAAAATTGTAATAGAATAGAATTGTGAGAATAGCATATTGTCCCAGCCCTGGTATTAGCCACACTCTGCTAAATTTTTTTCCATTGTTTACATGCAGACTCTGTGATCCTATTTTTAGCTCTGTTACAAAAACTGTTAATTTTGATTTGGGGGCAGCTGAAAATAAAGGGGAAAGAAACAGCTAAAACACCCAGCAGGTTGAGTTCTCCAGCGAGCTGTGTCTCACTGATAGAGCAGAGTGAATCTGGTTGCTGAGACTGATTTACGAGGGGATACTGTGAGGATACAACGTTGTATTTTTAGCCCTCAGTGGTCACACAGGTCTTCCTCGGACAGACGGTTGTTGACAGTGATTGGCTGCTATCTGGGTGGCAGTCAATTGAAGGGACAGTTGAGCACATTTTATGGCTCATCGGTTTGTTTGGAATGTCAGAGATCTGCAGCTCTCACTGTGTGGTCAGAGCTTGCTGGGCACTGGGAATTCACGGTCATTTGAGAGTCAGATAAGAAATAAAGGTGTGAGTGAGTGTCATTCACCTGCATGTAGTGACATAACTCTACATGTGCCTACACCTGTAGCTGTACTCACAGTCTTATTTATCAAGGCTTGATTTCAGATGTGTGTCAAAGTTAGTGTGTATTTTTTTAGTCCCTGTCTATAGATGTGTAAATCTGTTGATGATAGATTGTCTGCGCAGTGGGTCCCTGGCATCTCAGGGTCAAACTTCTTCATCAGACAGACTCTTATCTGATGTCGTCTAACAGCTTTATTAACAAAGGACCTCCTGCGGGTGTATAAAGACGTTAAACACAGAAGGACAGAGATAACAGTTGACTAATGTGGTCTCGCCGTGCACTATCTGGGCTCTCTGTCACAGTTTCATGCCTCATAAAACAGGCTTCTTGCTGAGGCTAAGATTGTTGATTACGGTATAATAAATGTTAATTTAGTCTGCAACTGACTTTTAACAAAGTGGAACATAAAAAGTTGGAGCAAGTTTGTTGTACTTATTTAAAGAGGAAAGACAGTAAAAATGACAAAACGCATAAATCATACATTTCAGAATTGTTAATATGTGCTCGGCTGTCAAAGTCCTAAATCTACAATGAGCACCTGTCAGATTTTAAAGGTCCAGGTGTTACAGGTCAACCCCTTTTTTTTACACTGAAAAATGATCTACTCATCTCTCTAGCTGAATCTCTCTATGTCTGGGCTGAGGGTGATTTTGCTACAGATTTAAAGAGGGTCAGCATGTTCAGTGTTACCTATGAAGCTGTGCGTTGTTAGATTTCCCTATTCTGTATTAATAATACCTCCTGCCAAGAGCAACAGTGAAATGACCTCACATTACCAGGATTTTACAACAGTTAACTGTATTTATTTCACATTAAATCCCCTCGAAGCTGGATCGGGTATTGGTGGGTCACTAAGGCTAAACTATGATTTAGTCTCCAAGGTAAAAAATTTACAATCAAATAATTTCTGTAAATTCTGAAGCATTTTTTTTTTTTACCAAACTGCTGGTAAACATTTAAACACTAATAGTTTAAATAAATATTAACTTTAGTTATTCCATATGTTCACATTTTTGTCTTTTACTTAAAACATTACCAGTCTTATTCCACAGCAGAGCATGCAGGTTATTATCTAACACTGGTATCAGTTCAGGATCGGTACCAGCTGATACCCAAAGCCCAGGTATCTGTATTGGTATCTGTATCCGTATCTGTATCTGTATCTGAATCAGAAAAGTTGGATCAGTGCATCCCTAGTATACAGCTGTGCTTTTAAGCTGTACTTTTAATGGAGTTAGCGTAAGTTCATGCAGGATGCAGAAGTCATACGCCCAACTGTGATCAGCTGACAGGTTGATGTGCAATCTCTAACCCCTCTCAACCAATCATAGCGTGTGTCCAACAACAAGGCGGTGTATTTAAATCAAGTCCTCACTCTGTCTTATCCCCGCTACCTTTTTGCTACCTAGCTGCTGTTGTCTTGGAACACGGTAACACTGGCAGACCGTGCTGTGCTTAAGCATGCTTCAGCCATAAAGCACGTTTGGAATGGCCAGTGTGACCGCAACTGTGCCGTGTTTGAGCACGATTCACTTCTCTGCTTTGGCACGCTTCGGAGAGGTGGGCTTCGGCACGGTTTACTTCATGCAAGAGCACAAGCATGCGGACAGCGCGTGTAATCCATGACGTATGATCACCGCGAGCGCACCTCTCAACAATCATTTTAAACAAAGCGGGGGTGTTAGAGGGCTGTGTCGGGCAAAAATGACTTAATATAAGTCCAAAAGTCTCTAAAGTTGTAGCAGTGCTCTCTGTGTCTCATTGTGCTGACTGATGAGATCGTGCTTCATGTAAACAGATGCTGACGGAGGTGGGCCATGCATGTGTGTGATACCTGCTAAAGTCTGGTCCATATAGGGGTAGTGTGACAGCTGGCCTTACTCTCCAGCTGGGGAACAGCGCTGCGGGGGGGCAATCATGCTTAAGCACAGCACGGTTTGGATGACAAGTGTGACCGCGCCCTTAATCAATCAATCAACATTGATTCCTCCTCCATATGATTCCTCCTCCACCCCAGCCTCCTCCCAAGACTCTGTATGTATTTTATTGATATGTATGCATCCTTCTAATCTGTATGTACATATGGGGGGGGGGTTTGCTATACACTCTCTGAAAAGCAGAGCTTTAACACCAATTCTAACCGTATCCATTTAGCAATAAATGGTTCAATGTATAATGAGAGTGTTCCTGACTGAGCTATAATTAACTGTGACATATATGCATTAAGTTACTTTGAAAGTAATGCAACCAGTATCCAGTTGTACAGCATTTACTTTAAACTCACAGCCAAACACCAGCACAGGTAGACATGGCAATCTGATCACTGATATCAGCTGCGGTAGGATTTGGGAGGAATGGAATCCACCATAAAGTCTCTTTGCACACAGCTCAGGATGGCACATAGCAGCAGACCTCTGATGTAGAGGAGAGATATGCTACAGTAAAACAATATGTGGTCCCATGTTGGCTGTTTTATTTTCTGATACTAGCTGGAGACTTGAAGAAACAGCAGCTTTTCTCAGCCACACCTTACCCCTCCCAGCCCAAATCCCCTTCGACCTGCTTTTTTCATTAACCCGCCTCCCTGCTCCCCTCTCCTGTCTTTCTTCGTCAAATACATTGCTCAAAGAAACAATCATGGGACCTACATGCCAGGCCTTGCTTACTAATATGTATCCCAGATGCGCTAAAAAATATGCGTTCCCTCTCTCTGCTCTCTGCAGATAACAGATTTACATGGCTGACCGTTCAGAGGGAGGGGAGTGAATGAAGAGCTGGAAGACTCAGTCAACACTTGTTTATAGAAGATGTGGGTGTGAAGCAATGTGTACATGACTGTGTGCTTGAGATGCTCCAATACCACTTTTCAATACTAATTCCTTCAGCTACACTTGAATATTGGCTGATATCAACTCTCTACACCAGTGCAGGAAAAGAACACATGTTGTTTCCACCATATCACATAACAGATAGATGATAATAAAATAAATAGAGGAAATTATATAATCCTAATTTGACACGTTGTTGGTGTTATTGGTTAGTGTAACATGATAACTCCCTGAAATCAGGTCTGCTCTCAAAAAAGTTGTTTCCAGTAACAGAAATGCTATATAAAATTACTATGTGCTACATGTCAGGTTCAACAGATGTTTGTCCCAAGAGTCATAGCTCTAAAATATACTGCTCTGTCTTTCTGCTAAAACCAATGATGGATGAAGTTCCTGAAGGTCTTACATGGGTCACTGTACAGAAATCATACCTGCAATAAAGATTGGTAGGAGTGAAAGTTGGCTTTAATAATATCATCGAAAGTCTTAGAAATATCTGATATTTACTGTTGTGAAGTGTAAAAAGTTGGGGTGAGTATCGGCAAGAACCTCACGTTATAATACAATATGCGATACTCGGGTCACGATACAACAATATCACAATATGGTGACATATTGCGATAATCTGCACAGTTATTTGATTGAAAACAACTTTTCTATTGTTGTTTATGAAATTACTGAAGTCAGATACAGTGTTTCATACATAGACTTAGAGAAAAATAGAGAAAAAATAGAGAAAAAAATAGAGAAAGTTTAGGTATTCAATTTTTTAAATGTATTGTGAGGTTGTATTCATTTAACAGTTATGAGCAACAGCCATAGACATATTTGACTCCCTCCCTAAAATATGAATTTCTATTTTAACAAAAATATCAATATTAAGAGTTGAATTATCACATGTCAAAGTGTCTGAAACATTGCCATATCAATATTTTTTCACACCTCAAGTAAAAAGTGTTTTCTGATAATAATATGTACTGAAAGTAAAAGTCAAAGTACAAGTAGCTGAGTGGTGTTTTCCTCACAGTGACCACTGTTGACAAGCAGAGGTGAGTGGCTCAGCTACAGGGTCACTGATCCTTGCCATAAGCACGATCGAGTAGATACTACTTATCTACATCTGACAACAGAGATGCAAAATTAAAGCAGATCTGTAGCTTTGAAATCCTGTGTTATACTTTTGTACTTAAATTATTTCCCCCTCCAGCTCCTCCTTCTTCTTTTTCCTCCAACTTCATCTTTGGCATCAATATGCCTGTTTGTATTCACAATTTAACGTTACTGCAATCCTTTGTCTTTTTTAATCTCTGTTTCATTTGAAACTGCATTTCCTATTAAGAAGAAAAAAACACAGCTACAATTTTGTTGTGAGTAAGGTCTTTTCAATGAAATATCGTAGTAGAGGTCAACATTTCATTTTCGAGTATCAGTCCAACCAATAACACCACCTGCTTCGACACACAGATCCATTAATCTAAAATGTTTAAAGCAGTTAAGTTTCATAAATGTGTTTAGTGTCAGTGGTTCTGGTTTGACCATTGTGTGTGATAGTTTTTGTCTTCTGTGTTGTTTGTTTTTTTTTGCTCAAACAATGTCTGGGTTCTTTGCCAGTTAGTTCTTGTCCAGCGAATTTGAGCTCAATTAAGCTTCTACCTTATTAAGGAAGTATGATGCATAATTTCTGTGTGGAGTAGAAGAAAGTTCAGGATCACTTCACTGACGCCACCTCAAGAGGTATCAAAGGTATTTTATAAAACACATATACTCAATTTGGAATAACTCTTTACACCTCCTGGGCCTTGCATCATCTTGTTTTCTCTCGTGTCAGTGCGAGCATGTATGAAGCATGATGTAAAGCAGATTGCAAAGACAGACCTGGTCCAGCTGCCAGCTACAGTGTCTCCCACTGAGGGCTACACCTGCTAGAAATGTTAGCAGTCATGGTTCTGCTAATCAGCTTTAGATATAAACATCCTCTGAAAGGACAGTCCAAGACCGGCTGGGAGCCGGGCAGAGAATAAGCGCAGGAGCTGAGTTCTTCTGCATGAAGCGTGTGTCTGCCAGCACCAACAGAGTCCAGTAACATTGAGCCCTCCTGCTGTAGATCATGACTCGGACGTGTGCGGAGGAATCACGCACCTCTAGCCAAGGTTGCCTGAGGGCTGACCCACTTGTTTGAGGAAACAAAGACCCCAGGGTGTGCTGCAAAGTCAGTCTGGCCCCGCCCGACCTCTCGGCGCTATGCCTCCATAATGAGGTCTGTCCGGATCAGAGGCGGATCAGGGGAGCGGGCTGATGTCTGTAGGTTCAGAGTGACGGATGAGCTGCTGAAAAAAAGCCTCCTACTCGTCTGCAGCTGTGCTGACTGCAGGGACTGTTATCACATACTAAACATGCTGCTTCAATGTGTGTGTGCGTGTGTGTGTGTGAGGATGTGTGGATGAGGAGATTCAGTTGAGAATGAGGGGTTAAACTCTGAAAACAAAACAGGCTGAGTGAGACATTTGCAGTTTCAGATAGCTTCAAGGGAGATTCATGCTGCTAGCAGGGAGAAATGGGCCGGATCAGATTTGTGTGTGTGTGTGTGTGTGTGTGTGTGTGTGTGTGTGTGTGTGTGTGTGTGTGTGTGTGTGTGTGTGTCTCAGCAGACACTGCAGAGCCAGCTGCAGGTGTGGAGATCAGTGTTTTTCTTGCTGCTGTTGTGTGCACTCTGCCTGCTCTGTGAAACAGCTCCTGGAGTTCTGAGGAAAGGTGTCAGGGTGTGAGTTATTTAATATAGTGCCAACATCTACATCATCACCACGCAAATATTTGGCAATCAGCTCAGCTCACTGATTTTATGTGCGAGGCCACATAAATCTGAGGTCTTTAGTTCTGTAGTAGCTGTTAATTTTAATGGGGACAGATTAGAGTCAACCAGTTTTTAAAACATTGCCAATCTGAATCTGTTTAAAGAGGTTAGATAGCGTAATATGAGCATTTCTATGCTCTTTGAAAAGAGCTGTATTGTTATTCCATTCTAAGCTGAGACATTGAGGCATTACAAATGCATTCAGTTTCCTTATCACCAAACTGAACTTCATATTGCCTTGCTTTAAGATATTAAAACTGTTTCAAGCCAATGTATGCTCTTGCAGCTACCTGCAGCTTTCAGATCCTAGATTGAAATGCCCCCTAGCTCACTCCTCATGTAAGTGAAGTGACAGTGGCCTTCGAGGATAAGAAGCTTTGGTGGTGAATCATGAGTATGATCCTCCATTGATCAACTTTTCTCCCCCCTGGCAAGGGCTTCGGGTACAGCTTACAGGGTGCCTGTCGGTCATGTGACCCTGAGCTGTGCCTCTGATTGGGCGAGCCTGCGATCTTAATATCCTCTAAACTGCTGAGTCAGAAAAAAAAATTCACCCCCTGTACAGTGGATGCTGAATGAAATAAGGGACTCAGACAGTAGACCGGCTGTAAACCAGGCTGTAAATAGGTTAAGTTCTGCTTTGAAAACTGCTTTTTTTGGCTTGGTGTGTACGAAGCTTCCAGTACTTCCAGAGCCAGCTTCTAGCGGACAGCTACAGCAGATTTTAGACTTCTGCATTGTCTCATGTTCTTGGACCGGAGGTTGCCGCTTGGGTGGAGCATGTTGCTTTCATCTGTCATCTCCTCTTACATGGTTTGTGCTGCAGTAGAAGTCACACAATTACAAGACAAGCTAACCAGCCGGCTTGCTGACTCCTCTCACTTTTACTCTTGCTTCCTCATCTTCATACATGACTCAGTGGTAGAGTATTCACCTCTCAATCAGAAGGTCAGGGGTTCGATTCCAGCTCCTGCAGTCATGTGCCGAAGTGTCCTCGAGCAAGACGCCGAACCCTGAATTGCTCCCACTGTGAATGGGTATGAATGTAATAGATACAAACTGATGGTTTCCATAGGAAAGTCACCATCAGTGTGTGAATGTGGTGTGTATGGGTGAATGAGAGACTAGAGTGTAAAGTGCTTTGAGTGGTCTGAGAGACCAGAAAAGCGCTATATAAGTACTGGTCCATTTACCATTACTCGTCTCGTTTTTTGTACAGTTAAATTTCATATATTCTTAAAAAAAGATGGGTATTGTTAATACTGGTTATAATGACAGCCTTTGTTCCCCCACAACCAGATTTCCAGTTACTTGTAACCTGTGTCTGAGCTACAAGTTGCACGTGTTTGTTTACATCCAGGTAGTTGAACACTGTATCATTATAGCAGTGGTAGGGCCGGGCGGTCAATCAAAAAATGATCAAAACCAACAACTGGATTATTTCAACTATTCCTCCGCTCAGAGATGGGTACCTTTTACACCTTTTAAATGATACTGGTACTCAACGGTACCAACTTTTAACTTCAAAGTTTTTCAATGTAACATATTTATTCTTCAATACATATGACCTTGCAATGCTGTGTTCATGTCCAGTATAGAAAATTACCTACTCTTCCACTTCCTCACAGTCACAAGGATGCATTTAGGTACCTAAGCATGGTAGCTTTCGGTTTTACATGAATCGGTAACCGGTACTCTTGACTGAATTCAGTCAATACCTATAAAAGTAACTAATTTGGTACCCATCCCTATCCCCCTTTGCTATTCTAGCTTTGAATATGATTTTTCTTTTTCAAAAAAACATTTCCATTCAGGCTGATGTGTGTTTTCAGTTCCGTAGCTTCCATTAATAGCCCTTAATTGTTCATCTGTATCTGATTTCAGTAACTTGTTTCAGAATTACAGTATAAACTGAGCTGAGAGTGGGACATTCACGAACAAAGTGAAATCGAGGTAGAAGATTGGGTTACTTATGATCTTGATTTATGCCAAAATTGCCCAGCCCTAATCAGCAGCCATTAGCAACTACCATGACCAGCGACAGGTGACTGCTACAGCTTCAACACAACATATGACTGGTATGAGGCCTGCAATACTAACTCTTTAACTTATGTAAACAAATTGTTATTCTGGTACAGCAGGGTGAAGATGTAGAGTTGTTAAGTGAAGTTACTGCACACAACCATGTTAAAAACATCATAGCACCATTAGGCTGGGTTTGTGCCACCCCTGGGTTAGGGATATCCCTAACCCAGGGGTGGGCAAACTTTTTGATTCGTGGGCCACAATGGGTTCTAACATTTGACAAAGGGGCCAGACCAGGAGCAGATGGATGGAGTGCTTTGGTAACTATCAGGGTATCATTTGTTCATTCCATATCCGTTTTAGAATCCAAAATCGGAAAATGGATAACGACTTGTTATTCCATTTTTTGTTTTCAAATCAAAAATCAGAAAACAAAGAACAGTCTATATTTCGCAGTTTTCATTTTGTTTTGAAATTAAAATTAGAATATGAGAGAATGGAATTATAATGGGGTTTTAATCCGTGTATGGTTCGTTCTTTCGTTATTCTGTTTCAAAACAAAATTAAAAAAATAATGAAAAAAAACAAAACAAAAAAATGGACTTGTTTTTTTGTTTTTCTGTTTGAAAACCAAAACGGAAAAACGGAATTACAGAAAAACAGAAAAACAGATGGTTTTAAAAATGAAAAAACAAAAAATAATAGAAGATTGTGTCAAAATTGTTTGTGATATTTTGATACTAAATGTGAAAGTCTCTATATAAAAAGTAGACAAATAACTCACATTGAAGGTTTATACAGACATGTTCCTGAGCTTTTTTTTTTTTTTATAAGGAACAGATCGCTGACGATTCACTCCATCTTAACGGCACGCATATGCGCACTTCCACGTGTTTCAATGAGCCTTGTTTTGTCCACTTTCCTTTTCTTAGGTCTGTTCACCTACAGAAGGGATGATGGGTCAGAGGGTAAAGTGCAAATGTGGAGTAATAGGTCTACGCTTCACCTCAACGAAGGCAATCTCTCTACAGTGCGCCATCTAGTGGAAAAACATCAGAATTGCAGGGAAAATAAAACATTAACAAGGTTTATTCATTTAATATTTTCAAGTTCGGCGGGCCGGATTAAAACGTTTAACGTGGCCCCCGGGGCCGTAGTTTGCCCATGCCTGCCCTAACCGATACACTGATCAGCATTGGAGCCCAATTTGGCAGTTTTTGGAGGATCAGATAGCATCAGATTTTGTTACGTGATCAGAACCGATCCAATTTTCACATGTTTTCAGCACCGTCATGCTTTACGGCCCCTGCAAATCAGCCCATGTTGCAAACATGTCGGCTGTGAGGGACTATTTCTCTTTGGAAAGCATTGATAGTAAAAAAGCATCTTGCAGGATTTGTAAAGTGATTGTTCTTTGAGGAGGTACCAACAGGGCTCACTTTAACACAACAAATATGATTAGTCATTTACAACGGAATCACCCAGTGGATCAGAGAAAGGTATTGGATCAGTATCAGCAGAACTTGTGAAAAAATTGGATTGGATCGGAAGTAAAAAAATCTGCATCAGGACTTCCCCCCTCTGTAGAAGTCCATATATATTTCAAATCCCACAGGTTAGGTAATCAGGAGTTACATCTGAAGTATGATCACGTCAGTATTTCCTCCATATCCTCCCTCTCCTCTGTGTTTTCCAACCATGTGTGCCCTGCTGCTCAAACATCTGACACACAGCAGACTGTGCAGCAGACTGTTGTGGTCTCTCTGTGCCACTTCAAAACAGGTACGCTTTCAATTAACTCGTGTTATTTCCAGACCTGTGCTTTGCAAAGTTTCTTTGTGTAGTAAAAAAGTCAAACCACAGTGCTCATGAAGAGTCTGGTCTGTGTTCATCATTGAATGAAGAAAAAAAGAGACAGCATTCGGAAATGAGGAGTGTACTCTTTACCTCAGTATGTCCCGGTGAATTAAAGTTTAATGTTGTGGAAACGATGGTGGCCCGATAGAAAAAACATATGATGAATCAAGTCCTTTTAGCTGCAGCAGCTGTGCTTCAAACGTTGCTACGTGGCTTATAATTAAGTATTTTAGTGAAGAGCTCAAAGGGGATAAAGGGAACTTATTGTGTTGGAGCTGATGTTTTTAAGTTTACGGCAGAAATAAGAGAATTAAGTCGCTTCGCCTCGGGTTGGTTTGGTTGTACTATCTAGAATCTGAATGCATATTTCTCTAACTCCCATTTCTCCCACCTGCCAATTACTTCCACACTCTTTTAACTGGAGTGGTTTTGCTTACACACTCATTTCAGCCATCCAAGAATTTCCTTCCTCTCAAACTTTTTCTGTCACATTAAAAATATTCCCCCAAACTTCCTCTTTGGCTTCCAATTTACTGTCAGCAGTAGCTACAACACTCTCCTTTCTGCCTCCCATTCCTCCTGCCTCTTTCTCCCTCCTATTCATTTTCTTCCTCTCAGTCTCCCCCCTCCTAAAAAAGCCCCCTCACCTCCCCCAGCTGCACCTCCCCCAGCTCAGTTTACAAGAGGAGCTCGTAGAGATCAGCCCCGCAGCGAGAGGGTTTTTTTGGCATTCTCAGAGCGAGGAAGAGGCTGACGGGGAGCAGCGGCTGGACATTGCGAGGAAGCCTAAGTGACTGTCGGACATTTCTGTGGTCACATGAGAGAATGCTGTCAGGACTGGCTCTGCTGCTGCTCGTCTGCCTCCACATGCGTGTGCAGGGGAAGCCGCGGTCACAGGTAGGAGCCACTGCACCTCTGATGAATCCTGCAGAGAGAGGAGATTCACACTGATGCTCAAAATCTGGGTTTGAGAGTAGCTTTGCATGATTCACTGCTGGAGCATTTTGGGCTCTGTCTACATGCATAACACTAAGAGAAATTCTGTGCGTTAATTGGACTTTGAGATGAAGAGGCTCTAATTAAGACATCTGAAGTGACAGATGCACATAAGGCTGTTACTCATTTCCATAAAGTTTATAGCTGCCCTGGACAGTGTCACTTCATAACTTGGAGTGCCATAATCCTGTGGTCCATCTATCGAGTGCTAGTATTTACAGTATGGCTGTTTTTACTGGGGCTCTGCTTGGCCCCTGAGCGGTTTATTTTTCCACAGCACATTCACAGGGTATTTGTGGGATTAGATTTCCCTCCTAGTGGAAGGCTCGGAGACTCAGGCCTGTCCTGGGACTATAAAGATGCACTTGGAACTCTATTAGGGATTGACTGCAGGCCTGAATTAGCCCGTCGCTGACTGTGGCTCCGCTCAGCGAGTCTCTGCTCACCTGTGTTTGCTGATGATTAATGAGGCGGCTGTGAGGTGCCTGAGGTTGTAAATGCAAACTTGTGGAGTGCCAAGGTCTTAATGATGAGTTTTTTTTATGACTCCAAACTACATAACTACCATTTTCTTACTGCACAGAATGTGGGTCAGGTTTGGTTTTGTGTGGGAGCAGCTTCTTGGATGTTGGAAGGAATAAAGCAGCCTGAGAATGATTGAGTAGCATTCAAGCTAATGCTAATATTAAATGAAAACAAAACAGACTGAGGTCTCCACTCCAGACTGAAGACACACCACCTTGAATAAGGAGACTATGCCCATTGTTGTATTTGTTCTCTATAAAGACCTCGGGGTCATCCTTCTGTCCAGATCTGTCTGGTATTTTGTTTTTGTTTTGACATCAGCTTTCACTTTTTCATTACATGATGTCCCCCAAGTCCAACTGTATGTGAAAAATGAAATATTTGAAACTCTTCTCTTTGCCACTCTTAGCCCTCACTTGAGATGGGTACCGAATTAGGTACTTTTATAGGTACAGACTGAATTCTGTCAAAAGTATCGAGTACCAATTCATGTAGAATCAAAAGGTACCATGTTTAGGTACCTAAATGCATCTTTGTGACTGTGAGGAAGTGGAAAAGTAGGCAATTTTCCATGCTGGACATGAACACAGCATTACAGGGTTATATACTAAGGAATAAATATGTTCAATTGGAAAAAATAATTGAATAAAATGAAAATAATAATAAATAATAATTATAGTAAAATTTAATTTAATTTAATAATGAAAATTTACTATGAAACTAATTGATAATTTTTACTACATAAACACAAAAAAGTGCAGAAAACTGGTACCATTAAGTACCAATACCAATTGCCAGGTACTGGGCATCGGTACCATATCGTTTCAACTGTGAAAGGTACTCATCTCTAGTCTTCCAAATTGTCTAAGATGACAAAACTTAAATTTCTAAGGATAAACAAGGGCTTAAGATGCATGAGGCTATTGTTATCCTCTAAAAAGTCAGTCTCAGATACAGAAATGCAGAGTGTCAGTATAAAGAGAGGAGCACTTGTGGTTGGGCCCACTTAAACTTTTAACAGTCTAAAAAGAAAAGACAAAATACATTGGATATTGACAGTTTTATAAGACTTCTGTTAATAGATTTTTCTGGATGTCTAACCTTTATCTTTTAATGACAAAACCTAGCAAAGTCATCCTGCTCCCTGAAGAAGCCGGTCCAAATCAGAGCGGTGATGTCAGGAGAAACCTTACGCATCTTTATGGCTGTAGATCCACCAGGCTCAGTGCTATTTCTGAGTGTTTTACAAGCATGGGAGCCTTCAACCAAGACGCTGTGGCCTTCTGTGCAGGCGGCGAGGGCAGTTTGTGGGGTGCATGAGGCCTCTTTTTACTGTTGGGATCAAAGGTCTCGCCACCCATGCCGACTCCTCTCTTCGCCACTCGGCTTCACATCCTCATTCTCTGAAGGAAGTTTGATATCCTGCTCATTTCAAAACCATAGTTTAACTCTGTAACTTCTGGACCTTTAGAATAATAGATTAAAGACAAACTGCTTATTCAGCATTTTAAAAAAGTCGCAGGCTGCAGGATAACACAAAGTGTATTCTTTTTGAAAACCACTACAACAGACTCTCTTTTTGTCCTCAGCTTGTCTCAGCTTGTCCCTTCCTTTGTACAGTCAATAAGCGCAGCTTGTCTGTGTTTCCATTTGGGTTTGACACATGCTGCTGTGATTTTATGAAACGCTCTGTTGTGGAGAGTGGAAAACTGAGTGATTACCATCCAAAACAGCAGAAACTCATGTTTCTATTTGTGGTTTAAAATTGAGAGGAAGCCTTATAGGTCTTGTTCCAGTGGTGACGGAGCCAGAAGTGTAATTGAAGGGAAAGAAACAAACCAAATGAATCTGCTCCTTCTAAGCTAATGGTCACATCTTCCATACAAAGAAAAAAAACAAGTCACTGAGGTGCCATCATCTTTGAAAGGCTGCACATTACCTCCAATAAAACGTCTCAAACTGAGTCACTTTGATGTGGTGAATAATCAGGTCAAATGCTTCACGATGTTCCCAAGGTAGAGAGTCAGATTTCATAACATCTTTCTCTGACAGCTGTCATAATTACTCATTAGTGATGTCTTTTCTCTTATTTTGTGCTGTAATTGTAGGCTTAAGGTGTGCCCTCACTATGACTGGGTTATCCATGTTTTTACTTCAGTGAGGTGACAACTGTTGATGCTCTTGGCCTTAATAGTAGCTTGGAAAGCTGATGCAGGTCAACCAGTTCAGCTAACATTAGCTTCATGTGTTGACAGGAAGTGTTGTGTAGTGTAGGAAGTGTTTGAGATATGTGTTTAGAAATATATAACATCAAACTGTCATTTATCAATCAGTTCATCTCTCATTGTAGCTGCTAACTACACTCAACATAGTGTTAACATTACTGTAGTTTTAACTATTAAAGTATCTTTCTTCATCTTCTATACATCCTCATTGGCATGACTTTGAGGTGCAGAGACAACCTCAACTTCACAGACGTTGCTAGATGTGGTGTTAATGGAGCAGCTTGCAGTCATGTCATGTCACTGGAGGCTCCTAGCATCATTAACTCTACCTTTGATGAAAACATTGCAGTAGTGGGAGGCTGGTACAATGGGCTTACATCTCTTTTCCTTAAAAAGGGGCTACTGTGCTTTACTGAGGCTTTATACTGTCTCTGTAGAACCCCGTAATAGCTGTACATGAACTACAGCTTAAAGAAATCCCAATTTTTCCTTACTCTGTGGTTTTAAAAAACCTTTATCTTAGGCTGTGAATATTTTGGTCGCTGTCTCTTTAAGGCTCCCTGCTCCATAAACCCCCTTCTCTCTGATTAGCCAGGCCTAAACTTTTGAAATCGAGGCCTACCCTACCAATGTGTCATGAACCAATTATGAGATCCTTATGTGATGACCTCATTATTTCAGCAAGTCTCATGAAGATCTTGTGTTAATTTTAAATTGGACTGTTTTGAGCAGTTTACTGGCAGATTCAGAAATTTATCCAACATACGAATGGCGCAGTTTGAAAATAAGCACACAGTGAATATGAACATCCAGCATTGTTACTTTATATCTACTATATAGAAATTAAGCTTATATCTTCTGGAGTTTTTACCTGACGAAAACTTGTCTGTTTAAGAGTATATTCAGAATGCTGCTAGAAAGCTGAAGGTTTTACTACAGAAACAAGTCTTATTTCTCTTTAAATATTAAGAAGAGACTTATCGAGACCACGTTTTTACCCCTTCTTCATTATGGTGATGTACTGTACATGAATGCTTCTGCTCAGAGTCTGCAGATGTTGGACAGTGTGTATCATGGAGCTCTGAGATTTATCACAAACTCTGGATTTCTGACTTATCACCGTACTTAATGCTATAAAGTCAGTCGGACTTCTTTAAGTTCACATTGGTCTGGACATTGATCGCGTTCATTTTCAAAGCCATTCTTGGCAAAATTCCCAGCTATCTTTCCTCATTACTAATCTTGAAAGATGGACTACACAACCTGAGAGTCCAAACTGGGTTTGGAAAGAAGGTCTTTAGGTTCTCTGCTCCTTTTGCGTGGACTGAATTTAAGCTGCAAAACTTTGTTTCTATGAATGAAAGTCTACCGTGATGACACTGGAATAGTGACTTTCTCAATGAGACCGTTTTAATTGGTGACTTCCTAACTAATTACCTGCCCCAAGGAGGTTATGTTTTTGGGAGAGTTTGTCTGCTTGTCTATGAACAACAACTCAAAAAGTAACAAATGGATCTTGATGAAATTTTCAAGAAATGTTCAAAGTGAGATAGGGAAGAAGTGATTCAATTGTGGAGGTGATCCGAATCCCTGTCTGGATCCAGGATTTATTTTAAAGGATTCTTTACCATTGTGAGATACGGCTGTTTTCACCATATGTGTATATAACTTCACAATAAATGGTCGGATTACTTTGCAAAACAATACAAGACAAGGTCACCATAATTCCTGACAGATGTAAAAGTACTATCCAGATCCTGGCAATATTCTGGATACTAAGATCTGGAATATGAAATATGAACTGGGTCATCATAATTTTCAACACTTTCAGGTAATAAATTATCGTACAAACCTGCAACTAACACCAAATTGTAGCAGACAGTCTGCTGAAAGGGAGTATAACATTAAAGTAGGACTAAAGTGTTGGTGACAATCACAAAATGCTTGGCAGTAGTCTGCGCTTTCTGTGCGCTATTCTCGTTTGTACTGTACTGAGTCAGTGTGTCTGTTTGCTGTAACTGTGTGATGCTGCCACTCTTGTTCAGGTCTCCCTTGAAAAATCTTCTGATCTCAATAGGACTACAGCCTGGTTAAATAAATGTTAAATAAATTAAATATCCATGTTTGAAATATGAGAATTTAGAATGCCCCCTCTTTGTGATTTAGCATATAAATAAACTCAACTGTGTATTTTTTGGGGCATTTTTGCCTGTGTTAGTTAGAGAGACAGGGAATGTGGGGAATAAAGAGTTAGAGAGACATGCAACAAATGTCTGTGGTTGGGAGTCCGACCAGCGAAGACCACTGGACTGCAGCCTGTGACCATTTGGCCAACAGCGTACCCGGTTAACATTGTTTTTACAGCATAATACCATGTTAGGTCACAGGAGGCACTTAGGGTCACATACTGTGCTTCATTTAAATGTAGTGTGGAAGTCGACATCTCAGACAAAGACCTTCAAAACAAACTAAAAGGTCATTGTCATCACTCTCCTGTTTCTCTATGACTTTTTCTTTCTCTTTTTCCATGTCTCCCTCCTTCTCACAGGTGTTCACTGACAACACTGGTATAGTTTTCTGAAGCTGAACATGAAATTAACAGGTGGACTCTTTTTGCACCAGATCCAGCTGTCTGATTTCAGGTGGACTTACAAAATCTACTTCTGAAGCCACTGCATTGACTCAGATCATTTATTTCATTGAATATATTCTGCTTCCTCTACACTGATTCCCATGGCTCTCAGGCCTGCATGTTGCCCTGTAAGTCAAAGGCAACTATATATTCTGTCCTTTAATGCCTTTCCACCAGATTTTAAATCCATTACCAGTGATGAGTGTGCTCTGTGTCATATCCTGTGCAATTCTGGAGAAAATTTCTCTCATATTTTGTTCTGAACAGGATGTAAAGTCAGCCATTGAGTCAGTTTATTAGTAAGTTTGTCCCATTTGAACTTGATGGCAGTGTGGCTTCCACAGATACAGATGTGTTTGAAGCGCTGACTGAAGTAAAAGCAGCGTCTCCTGCCCCCGCTCATTAAAACCAGTTCAAGATCCTCAGCATCCCTGCATGTGGGAGGCAGATGCTGGTAGCCTTGATGGCCACAATGTGCGTCTTATGAAAAAGAGGATATGTGTTTTTCATATATGATCATACTTTATCTCAATCTAAACCTTATTTTGAGTCTGTGCTGAATCATATGCTCATTTTAGCTTTTTGTCCTCAGATGTTTGTGAGATCTTGCTAATGCTGTTTCCAGACACAGCGTTCTCTCACTATAAATTCTTTGTCATTGGGGTGATGTTGCCTCTATATTCTCAGCATGGAAGCCAAACTCTTGCTAATTACATTCACAGATGAGCTTCTGTGTCACAGCTAAGTCATGATAAGTTAAGTGGCCATTTGCCAAAGAACATTAAAACCTTTCTATGTGTAAATAGCTGCAGAAGTCCCCTATGTGCTCACTAAACAGCCCCCCTTTAACCCCACACTCATAAATATGTTTTGAAATACGGCACAGCTTCCATCCTGGGAAACATTTTTACAGTAGGAGTGTACCGTAGATCATGGCATGCTTTTATTCCCAGAGGTTTACTGCGAGGAGTTACTCTAATGATCCCCTTACTGTAACAAAAAAAACAGTAAAAAATCATGAAACATTTTTTATTCATTTGTACAGAAGCCTGATGAGTAAAGCACATTTAAAAGCAGCAATAACATGTGTCCGTGTCTCACAGTATTTCTCTCCTCTTTTGCTTCTTGCGGTCAGTGGGAGAGTTTGAGTGGGAAACCTCTGAGACACAGGTTAGGTTTGAGTTGGACTTGAGCCTCAGCCAACATGGGATTCATGTGGACTCCGTCTTTGTGGGAGAGGGCTTAACCACTGCACCATCACAGCCCTGTCTCCAGGCAAAGGAAAACTTCCTTTCATCCATAACATTTTTTGATCCTTTGATTCATAATAACCTCCTGCATTACATCGAGGCATTCACACAGACTGCATGCAGATCAACCAGCTCTTCTGTGGTAGATTGTCAGTCCTGTGAACTGTCATTTTTAGCTTTAACCTTTATCAAAAGCTGTTTTTATATGTAAGTATTGTGTCATTTTTCTATGAGACCAAAATCCCTCAGTGTCTGGTGTGGCCTTGGCACATATTTGTGTGGTAAGGTTAAGTGCGAACTGTTGGTGAGAGCAGAGTTGAGCCTGGTGTGTTGCTCTGGTATGGAGAGAAAGGCAGCAAGTCACAGAAACTTAGCACCAGGGTTTAGTTTTGTTCCTAAAAGCATTTTTAACCCACAGGAAAATGTGTATATAAAGCTCTAGAAGCAGCCATCGGTTCACGATAAAGGAGACTTCTTCACCTTAACTCCGTCATTCATTGGGGTCCAACTACAGCCTGTGATATTCATTTCACAGGCAGGTGGGCTTGGAGCTGCTGTCATCCTAAACAATGCCCACTGACCTCAGACATGCCTGACCAATCAAACTTTGGTCAGAGGGAGGTCTGTTGGATTCACTGTCACAGCCATTTTTGACAAACTGCGTGACGTATTGTCAAATGAATGCTGCTGTCTTTTTACATTTTCTGCTGCTCCATCTTTCGTCACATGCTGCGTTTACATGATTAGTTCATCGAATCGCACGTTATTTTTAAATGCCTCCAGAGGCACGTCAGCAAGTGATTGGTGTGAATGCCCTCTCAGAAATGAAATTCAATTGAATAGACCAGGCTAAACCAACTGTGAATCAAGGAGAAACAATGGAGTTGTAGTAGCTCTGCACAAACAAAGACAACAATACTGTGTACAGCAGAGGTGATGTATGATACAACTGTCCACTGCACGTATAATATCACAGTGCAATGATTCTGCAATAATCAATAAGCAAGGCAGTGATAAAGTGATACATCTTGACATCTGATGATCTGAATAATTCAAGATGCTCCACATTGTTTGGTTTGGTTACACCGAGACAAAACAACAGTCACAATTTAGCCCATAAATAAAACTGAACCTGACAGTTCTTTAAGGGTACTGGGTCTTTCATGTAGTGTAGTGTAGTTCAGTGTAGTGGTGTTGTACCCCCCCCCCCCCTTTGCTAAAGTGCCCTCTTGGCAGGTAAACACACAAGCTAAGATGTCTCTGAAAACTTGCAGACATTAGTGCCCACTTCAGTGACAAAAACGCCCTGTTCCTCTCTGCAGACTACTATCCTGCACCTTTCTCCTAATGGGAAAAGCTAGAATGTCTTTTTCTGTCTGTCTTTGCTTTGGTTTTGAAAGTGGATGGCAGATCTCTCAACTTCTCACCACTGTCTGACATTATGACTAATGAGTAGTCACCGTGGCTCTATATCGTCATGAGTTTGCTAAAGAGGGAAGACAACAAATAAACTAGCATAAAAGAGTTAAATTAGCTAAATAGTAATTACACAAACCTGACCGAAACACTTTATTACTGTATATGAAAGCAGGGAGGTGACAGGAATAGATGGTACGATTCTGCCTTTTTACTGCATACAGACAAAATTTGCATAAACACAAGTGAACAACAACACTTAGACCAGGAGTCTGCAGCACTTACTTTCAAAGGAGTAATTTTGCCTTAGCTCACCCAGATTAAAATCATTCCTGAGCCACAAAATCTACTTTATCTTCACAACAAAGACTGAAAAGTCTCATAACTCTAAACATAGTTAAAATCTAATTATTCTAATTAGATTTTGTTTCCAATAATCTAATAATTTTTTTATTTGTGAAGCTGTATTGTGATTTTCATTTTTTCAATTTTAATAATTACCAAAGAATAACTACAAATTTGCAAATAAAAAAAAAGGATTTTATAAACATTGGCAAAAATGGGCAAAAATTTGAAACAATGCAAGAATTTCATAAAGAGTTGAAATATAATTGAAAAAATAATAATTCAAAATGTGTGCAACATTTCATTTTTTGTTTTGCTTTTCAAAAATCTTTGAAGTTTCAAAGAAGAAAATGAAAAGAATTCAAAATTAAAGAATTTTGGAAATATTATTTAAGATTTAGAAATTTAAAACAAAAAAAACAAAAAAAATAAAATTAAAATATGTATTAATTTCCAAAAACAATTTTTTATAAGTGCCTGCATTTGATAACCTTATATCACTCAACTCAATTTTTTTTGTTGTCTGCTTATGCATTGTCACATATCAATCATGTTTTTTAAGTTGTTAGTTTAATTTATTTAAATCTGTATCTTTTTCCAGGTTTGTCTTTTTGTTGATTTTATTATCTTACCAGGGGTCCAAAACTTGAGGTTGGCCAAAGGTGCATGGAAAGTTGGTGGGCTGTTAATGTTGTAGGAGGTTCAATACAGTGATGGCAGGCTTCATTGCAAGATGTGATGCTCATGTAGTTCAACAAAATATTAACGCATGACTTTATCTAGTGTCAATGTTTTCATTCATCGATACCCTTTGAAAGAAAAAGAAAAATTCTTATTTCAAAAATATTTTTTTAAACCACAAACAGCTAAAAGAGTCAGAGAACGGCATGAGGCTCCAGAGCTGCAGGTTGCAGACCCTTGACTTAGATTATACAGAAACCAGAAAGCCTCTGACATCAAAACCAAAGCAGTTATGTGTATTATTTTGTTTTAATGTTTTTAGAGATATGGTTGTTTACACAGGAACTGATTATAAAAGACAACATTTTTGCCATTTAAGGCATTTAGCTTTCCCTTTGCAGACAATCTTCAACGGTGTTGTCAAATATATTCCTTTTAGACTTTTAATGTGTCAAACTATCTCTTTCTGAAGAGCAAAACAATGGAAGCACATTTCTATAATACAGTACATGTAAAGTGACAATAGTTTCACTTTTACACCTGTTTATGTATAACTTTTAATCAGGTCAAAATGGTCTTTTCACAACAGCTTTGTCCTCATGACTCTTTTCGTGACTGTTTGATGTGAGATGTGAAAAAGAAAAAAAAACAGCCAGTCATGTTTGGATGCTGGTGTTGATTCAGTGGATTCATGGCGCTCTGTGGTTCAGCCATTAACATCTGCTGGTTTCAATCTGTCACTCTCTGGCTGAATGTGTGTTTCAGCTTCAGATTATTCTGTCTGAGAATCACCAACACCTGCTGACAGCCACAGAAACAGGTGCTGTTGCTTTCTCTCACATACTTGAGGGGTATTTTTGATGTACTCTGTGTCTCAGAGCACGAGTCTGGTTTCAGATACAGCTTGTCCAGCATCCCTGTTTCAGAAATACATCAAACCCTTGCTGTGTTGGCATTAACGTAATTTGATCAGATTAAACCTCCTTCATAAGACTGTGTTAAACTTTTAGTGATAAAAAATATCACATCAGCCACAGAATCTGTTAAACCAGTGAGCAAAGTGATCTGGGATGTCTGATTCTTTTGACGATTCTGTCTGAGAAAACCTCATGAAAGGTTTGAACCTCTGCAAAACCAACAGAGTTCACGAAAGGCAAACAAACCCAGTCACTCACTCCTCTGCACTGAGACATTCCAGTATCACGTTAGCCATTTTTCCACCACATCAGAAACTTAATTTAGCAGAGAGGAGTTCAAGCCCCAGTGTTGTGTCTACCACTGCTGTGAATTTCAAGCCTGATATGATTCTGAGCTTTATTCATATTTGCATTCCAAGTGTGAAGCCAAACACCAGACCTCCGACAAGGATAAAAGCCGTATTATTGCAAGCAACTGTGTCATGCAAGATTTGTCTGGAGGAGATTCAGAGCCTGAACAACTGTTTATTGGATTACAGATGGTAAATGTTTAGCATCAAAGAACAATACAAATGTATGATATTTACAGGCGCTGACCACAAGCTCAGAGATGAGAGTCTCTGCAAAGAGACGGACTAAAAACGATGGATATAATTACAAGATAAAGATCTGGGCTAAAGTATAAAATACCACACTGAGTATGTGTAAAATCTAGGAGCAAAAATGGCAGCATGTAGGAGTCACAGTATGTATTGAGGATGATTTGGTAGAATTTTTCCAGTGATAAATTGACTATTTTTTGTTTTCTGACATAAATTTCCATCATTGGTGGATAAGACTCAGGGATGCTGCTCAGCTCGGCTTCGTTGTTCAAGGACTAGCCAGAATAAGCTAGTTCAGAAGCTAGGCTCTCCATTGTTCTCTTTGTCGAGCTGTAGAACACAAATTCTAACTAGACATGCACCGATCGATCAGTGCTGATTACCTTAATTTGGGGGATCTGTGATCAGCCCATCCTCACATATGAAACTGATCTTATATACCTCCAGAAAGGTCTGACAGCCAGCGATTGTTTCTTTTTACTCTTAGACCAAAAACTCAGGACACTTTATTGTTTATTTTTAAGGTTAAAACTAGGGATAGACCGATTTTAAGCCGGCTGATTATCGGGGTCAATATTTGTCATTTTGAGGCACAGCTTTTTTTTCAATCCGGCGGCCGATAAGAAACAAATTTAAAACTGCGTTGTTGTGCTCTGCTGTCTGCAGTCACTAATCAGTCACTAGCACTGTCCCACCCACAGTTACATTTGATTGGTTACAAGCAGAGCCATGGCTTGGGAAAGAGCCAATCAGCAGTGCAGTTATTACAGTTATTGCAGTTACATTGAAATTTTGGAAAACTTTATTTACTGTGAAAAACTTCAACTATTTATTTTTTTAAAGTTTTAATTTAACTTTATAAAACATGCTGCTAAGCCTGGAAGCTGTTAGATAAACTCATGCTTAAAGGTATTTGAATGCAGTCAAGTGTTGGAGTTTGTAATGTTCAAAATTTTTATGCCAATATTTGCACTTTGAGTGCAAATTAATATCAGCTTCATATATCAGTTATTGGCCTCTTTGACTACAAATAATCAGGAGGTTTCCAGGTATGTGCCTGGAAAAATCCATATCGGTCTATCTCTAGTTACAACATAAATATTTTATTGTTTCACAGGTAATGTTCACTGATTTTCAATAAAATAAGATTGGAACATTGAAGGTATATGCTCTGCCAGAAAATTGTGATAGGTGCACCCCTTATTCTATCACTAACACGCTTTATTTAGACATTTTGCTGTACCAAAAACCTTCACAAGCAAGGCAAGTTTTTTTTGGCTGCATAGATCCTGAAGTTGGGTATCAGTGTCATTAAGACTTAAAAAGTTGGATCAGGTATTAGAGATCTGTCTTTTTTTTCTGTAAAATGTTTGTTTTCTTTTTCACTGAGAGCCAGAAGCCACTGCTTTGGGAACACTGGTGGATGAAGCCTACATGTTAAAAAAGAAATTCATCTGATGAGCACATTTTTCAGACTGTTTTGGTGTTGGGTATTTTTCTTTAAATTTTTGGTTCAGTTTTTTCCTGACTTCACCTCTGTCTCAGAAATTCTCCTCATGGCTTTTTAGAGCTTTGTTTTATATTTATTATTTTAATCATGTCTTATTTTATCATAATAACATCTTCGCATTACCATGACATTTAGGCAATTCTTGTTTTCTCAGTTGTGGCTTCTTATTTGGTTTGTCAGCTTAACATATCAAAATTGAAACAGTGTTTTGAGTTGTTTATCCTCATAAAAACATTTATACATATTATTTTATATTATATTACGTTCCGTGAATCACGTTCTCACATTCACATGAATGTGTTTTTATTGTGCCTTCACAAAAAAGACCATGGTGTACACTTGCATTAGTCATGCCAAAAGCCTAATAGTAGAGGAAGTGGGCGACTTAAGAGGTTAAGCAAAATAAGAGGAGGCTAATTCTTTTTATCCGTCAGGTCCCTGAATTCACATGACCCCATATTTTACTAGAAGTGACTTGTTTTCTTTTTAGCACACTGACTCTATGTGTCAACATTTACCCTTCAGATCTCAGCTCACCTGATGACTAAAAACATAAACTGAGCTCTGAGTGGACAGTCGGGTCAGAGTCTTTACATCAGTTTAATGTCAGATTTGAAGCATTAAAACTAAAAATTGACCGTAGGTGTGATCTTTGAGCCTTTTGGAAGCTAACACTTACTTTTCACAGCATCTGTGTCTAATTCCAAATGTCTTGTTATTTTTCTGGAGGAAGAATAAATCTGTGATGACAAGTGCCCTTTGGCTGTGTTTGAGTTCACTTTGTTACACAAACGCTGCAGTGTGATGAGTTAAACCCTGCTGCACAGATTTACTTTCAGATTAAGTTGTTTTCGGAGTTTCTGGGTTGACTGGGAATCAAGTCCAGTGTCCTGACACTGGTAACCGTTTCCAGATGAAACCTCTTTTTAAGACCCTGTCATAATTCCACTGAAAACAGCGTGATTTCCCTTAGCAGATGGCATGAGCCACCCACAGAGAGGAAACAAAAGAAGTAACCAGTCCAAATCTCCCAAACTAACCACAATGACATTTCACTGTAGCTTGTGAGGTAGAGAGGTTTCCTGAGTTTGAAGGGTTCACAGTTAAGGTCACATTTGTCAGAGTCTGGAGGGTTGATGTGACAGTCTGTGGGATTATTCAGAGGCAGATTATGATGTTAGTGTAAGGGCTGCGTGCTACTGAAAGGCTGAAAAGTTTGACTTGACAGTTTTGTATATTTTGTGGTGCAACTGTCCAAATCATTATGCATCAAGTTGTCCCTAAAGCCGGTAACGCTGCCTGGGTTGTAGCCGTAAAAAGGATCTTAGGAAAGAAAAGAAGCTTGTGCATTTTCACATCCACAGTCATCTGATATCAGTTTAAGAAATCTGATTTTGAGTTCATAAATTTCTAACTTATTCTCTACCCCTGCATAAATATGTCTTTATTCAGACATGTTCCCATGCCAAATGGCCACAGATAACCTCTCACCATGTCAGCATCTGTTTTATGAGAGGAACATTTTTCCCTTTTCAGGCACACTCTGCATGGCTGTGTAATGGTGTTGTTTTAGGTTAAATGGATTTATGGTGAAAAAGGAGACATGGAGGAGATATTCATGGGTAATCGTGTCATTAATTCTCCTCCATGACTGCGTTTTTATTTGTTTTCCATGGTGGACTCATTGTAGCTTTTCAAAACATCCCAGATCGTGTTTTAGCGCACGTTATGTGCTTTTTTTTTACTGTGGTGTATTCCCTCTTCTCTTAAGTGAGTTACTGAAATTGAGTCTCGTAAGTTATCGTGTTGTGTTTGTGATTTTTATCCTGGCTTTACCTCACGCTGCTCTGCTGTGCTATTCCACCCTGACCACAGAAGCACTCTGTAGTTTTATGATTTTGCGCTGCTCTTATATGTAGTTAGCTGCTCTTTCTCTCATCACTTATTTCCTGTGTGGAAGCAGCCGCTTCATGTTTGTTTTGGCCCAGGTGGTGTTTTGGCGCTGAGCTGAATGAGCTGTTACGGGTGTGAGAGTCAGAGTGTACTCGTGCTTTTTTTTTTCCCCTTCATGCATTCTGCTCTGCAGTCAGCTGCAGGTACAGGCAACCCATGGAGCTGACCGTTATAAGCTTCCTGTAACAGTGTTTATGTCGTTTATCTTTGGACTGAGGTTTGGCATCTGTGGATGTTGTGTAAAGCTAAAAACCAGGGCTTGTAGACTCTGTGGGAAAAATGTCAGCATTACAGGAGGAGTATGTCCTGCACAAAGCCAATGAGATGCAAAGTGTGTGAGGCTGCCCTCAAAGCCCAGAAAGCCCCCTGTAAGTTGCGCACTCTGTTGGCTTCCTCATTGGCAGCTGTGGTCAGTTAATCTGGCACCACAACCACAACCACAGCCCGGTTTGTGTGAGGGCACGGCCACTCGGTGGGACCAGTTTTGGCTGCTCCACCACCTGTTTGCATAGCGAGTAGCTTTTACTGCTGGTTTGGGAGAATTTATGGACTGCTGATGTTAACTGTTCTATTTTTACAGTGCCCAGGTTTCCTGTAATGCACTTCCACCCGAGTGGCACAGAAAACTCACACCCCAGAGATGTAGGAAGGAAACTGTAGGACGAGTTCAAAGACAGCCACGTGTTCTGGATACTAACAGGAACCTTTTTTTTTCTAGCTCCTCCATCAGGGCGGTCAGATATTTTTGTTTATGAAGTTAACTGTAATGATCTAACTTGCTAAATTTTGTTTATCCCACTTTGAGGGCCTACTTTGTAATGCCAAGAGTAGTTTGTGTAGAAATACAGATTGAATGAAAACCTCAGCAACATTTCCACTAACCTTTCTAAATGCTGTTCTTGGCTTTCCAGCCTCCACCTTTCAACATGTGTCACTTTTCATCTATACATGTTTCTCTCTCCATCCACAGAGTCTTGGCTGCGATGACTATCTGGGATCGGGAAAGGTGATGGACAAATGTGGCGTGTGTGGAGGTGACAACACATCCTGCAGACTGGTCTCAGGACTGTTCAAACACAGTTTAACCAAGATTGGTTACCACAAGATAATAGAGATTCCAGAGGGAGCCACCAAGATCAACGTGACAGAAATGATCAAGAGCAGGAACTACTTAGGTGAGATTAAACTCTTTTAAATGGAATTCGACTCTTAAAGAGAGGATATCAACTCTATTAAGGTGGCTACTTCTGTGGTGGCTTAGATTACAGGTAAAAGAATCCTTTCTCACACTAGTTTTAGAATACCATTCTGTTAGCCTCGGACTGAAACTCTTTGATTTAGCTGCTGTCTCTTTAAGGCTCCCCTCACCACAAACCCCCTTCCTCTGATTGGCCAATCCTCTGCATGTTTAGTTTGGGCTTTGATTCTCTGCTATCTTACTGAAGATTGTAATTCTTTTTTTCAGACATCTGATTTCACTAAATTTCAGCCAAACTCAAGTCAATTTCAGATCTAGTTTAAAGTAATTTGAATCAAAATGTTATTTTTCTGTCAAGAAACTGAACAGGTAAAACTTTATTACACCATCGTCAGATTAGTTACTCAACTCTTTCTTTTGCCTGTAAAACCTCCTTCAAAGATGTTTATCTGGACTTGTCATGCAAACGTGGCTTGTACTGGGTGAAATTTGATATTTTTTGCATGTTGTGTGGTTTTGAGCTTTTCTGCTGTTTATACAATCTGATGATGATGATGATGATGGTTGGTGATTGATTTTACACCACACCTTCTTAATGCTGTCGAACTCAAGATGTCAAAACATTTCTCACCCAGAAGAGAAATGTTTCTCAGCAGCATGAAGGTGTTTGAGATTCATGAATTAACAATGACATCCTCAGGTTTGAAAGAACAGGATCTTTGAGCATTGATCTGTAAATGGTTTGAGCAGGTAGGAAACGGAAACAGTCAAGTTTTGTTTTTCTGCTTCAGATATTTTTTGATATTAAGATCAGCTGTGTTTACCAGATAACTCATGTCCTGTCACAGCTAATCTACCTTCCTCTTGGCAAATCACGGGTTCAATGTTTTCATCCAGCTTTAATGTGTCGTCAGTTTCTGTGTACTTGCAGAGCTCTGTATTCCAGCTCAAAACACATGGAGAATAAATAGACTTCACTATTCTATTCTTGTGATATTAAAGCCTTTTTCACTCAGGCACAAAACTTCCAAAAACTGTCAGGGTGGATTGAATGTACAATCACTGACAGCTGACAATTTCACCCCAACTTTGGGAGGAATTTTAACTGCTGCTACCAAAATTTCCCAAATTCTTCAAAGTCAGGGTGAGCTGACGTGGAGGCCGTATCCAGCAGGTGGAGGGAGTGGACAGGGGTCCATGATGTTATGTTTGACTGGTGTTCTGTAGACTTTTGCTGCTGTGTTGAAAAATGCTGCAATAGCATATAGTGAGAGCAGAAGCTCGGTTTGAACCATTTTCTGTCTGTTTTTTTTTTCCTACTTTTTTCTTCAATTACAAACAGTCTGTAAGAAGATACATTTTTCATGTGGATACATATTCTGCCACTTGTTGAACTGATGTAACGACAATAGCCACTGTCAGTGCGTACAACTCTGTTGTCTGGCTTCATCTGCCATTGTGTTTTAAAAAATATCATTGCAATCATTGACAAGACAGTGATACCAAACTGTCGGTGTAAAGAGCCACAACAGATAAGATAAGATAAGATAAGATAACACTAATAAGGGTAGGGATGGGTACCTTTTACTTTGAAAAGATACGGTACCGATGCCTGGTACCTGGCAATCGGTATCAGTACTCAACAGTACTCAACAGTACTCAACAGTACCAACTTTTGGTACTTTTTTCGTGTTTATGTGGTAAAAAGTATCAATTTGTTTGATAATATTTATGGGGTTTTTTTTTGTTCTCAGTTTAACATATTTATTCTTCAATATTCGACCTTGCAAGTGCTGTGTTCATGTCCAGGGTGGAAAACCACCTACTCTTCCTCTCCCTCACAGTCACAAGGATGTGTTTAGGTACCAAAACATGGTATCTTTAGATTCTACGTGAATCAGTACCCAGTACTTTTGATAGAATTTGGTCCGTACCTATAAAAGTACCTAATTCGGTACCCATCCTTAAATAAGAGTGGATGTAATAGCTAGCAAATACAGTAAAACATTAACCACATGTGCCTTGATGTTAAAAAGAAGCTGTGCTACGCATTGTGAGTTGTTCATCTTGCAGAAACCACACTGCAAAAAACTGAAATCTAACCAAGTGTTTTTGTCTTTTTTAAGTAAAAATTGTCTTATTATACTCGATATGAGCCACTTTTAACTTATCAATCCAGAAAAATGTCTTGTTTCAAGTTAGCAGAGTACAAAAATGAGGTTTGAATCGCTTGTAACCAGTAAAAAAATCTGCCAGTGGAACAAAAAAAAATTGCTTGAAAATGTCCTTGAAACTAGAACAATGTCTTAATACAAGTAACTTTTCTCTTGTTCCATTGGCAGGTTTTTTTTACTGGTAATGAGCAATTCAGACCTCATTTTTCTCTTTAAATGACTTGAAACAAGACATTTTTCTGGATTGGTCATGTGAATTTGGCTCATATTGAGTCTAAAAAGGAATTTTCTACTGAAAATAAGACAAAAACACTTGATAAGATTTCAGTTTTTGCAGTGCACCCCCTGCCCAACAAGGAGGGCTTTAAGCTCCATGCGAACAAGTGTAAACAGTTTACTCAGGAGAGAGAAATTAAAGGGACGTTTTCAGGAACAGAGCTCCTGAAATTCACAGAAATGTCTCAGTGATTTATGTCTGAAAACAACCTTAATCTGACTTGAGAGGGAAGGTTCAAAGAAAATCACAGTGTAGAAAGTTAAATGATAATTAGTGAGGGTGTGGACGTTTGACAGTCTGCTGGTTCCAGCTGTGCTGCAGCAGCCTCTTGTAGGATGAGATTTGTCTAAAGAGGCAGATCAGCCAGAGGGTGGTGTCGCTTGTTCAGAGTTTCTCCAGCGTGCAGCTTATAATACCACCCAGCAGTGAGCTGCAGCCTTTCACTGGAGCCTCTGAGTGAAACGCACCGCACAGATAATTGGCGTCTTAATAGCGTTGCAACAGAGGGACACAGTGGTGGGTTATTCTCAGTAGTGACTGCAGGAATGTTGGACATTGTTTAATGAGAGCCATGCCCCTGCTCAGCAGTAGGTTTGGAAGACAAGGGGGAACAGCCACGATCCCTCCCACCGTCTCTTCCCCCGAGAGAAGTGAATAAACAGGTTTTCATTAGAGGATCTTACCCCTAAAGCCTCACCGTCCTTTTTAATTAAGGTGAGGAATTTCAGCTCTCTGTGAAAAACTAGCAAAAAAACTTTGAGGATGGCGTCTGAAGCTTTTGAATATGAAGCCCTTGGATGTCAAGTATACTCTGCTTTCCTTCATTTTAATGGACTCTTTATACATAAGCACTCTACTGTACTGTGAAGACGTACAATAAACATTTTTTGATTGGCACAATGAGAATCACCACGCATGGACAATCACTCCTGTTAGCAAATGCGAAACATCGTAAGGGTTCAATAGACGAGTCTTTGTGAGTCATTGACAAAGTACAGTTTCAGATAGTAACATTTTACCTGAATGGTTTGGTAAATTTTCAAATAAAACAGAAACATGACACAGTATGAATCCAGCAGGCACCACCTTCTGTACCTTCACCACGTCCTGGACTTTCCCTCAATAGGCCTCTGTTCTTCGCTGTGCATGTCTAATGTGCTTTTAGTTGTCCAAACAGTCTTTTACAACCCCGTCTAATGTTACACTTCTAATGCTTTTCTAATGGCTTCTTGTACTTAATCCATGAAATCAGTGGAAAACATCTTTGGAGATTGTGTTACTGGATTTGCAGGAGAGATTTGCCAGCACAAACACATCGTCACAGTTAAAGAAGACTTTGAAAGTACATGTTAGGGTACGAAGTTGGTTATTTAAACTAGCGTTTGGGGGAAGGAGCCAGTGTCAGAACTTTGTGTTAACACAAATGCCTTCATGCCTGATTGGTATTAAATTAAACAATAATTATATGGAAGATGATCTGAGTGTTTTCCGCATTGTTTCAGCTAAAAGTTATTCTGTGGTTGTTCTCTGTCTCTTTCAGCTCTGCGAAGCCGATCGGGGCGGTCCATTATAAATGGAAACTGGGCTATAGACCGACCAGGGATGTATGAAGGAGGGGGGACCATGTTCACCTACCGACGGCCAAATGAAATCCGGAGCACAGCTGGGGAGTCCTTTCTTGCTGAAGGGCCCACCAATGAGGTCCTGGAGGTTTATGTGAGTGAGAAATGGACTCAGACAACAATGACTCCATCTCTTTTCGACACACAGACAAGCTTTAGATTGACTCATAGGGCTCTAATTTTGTGGCGCAGCGCAGGGGGCGCAAGCCTGGCGCACCCTGCGCAGTGCTAATTTCGTGCAGCGCACCACAGTGCGCTGCCAATTTGACAATTTGGTAGACCTCTGCGCAGAGATGGGTGTGACGGCGCGCCAGGAGGAGTTGACGGCGCACCAGGGGGAGGTGTCAGCAGATTCATGTTGGTGCAGTGACAATTTCGTGCCAAAAACAGTGCAGAAAGTGTGCTGAAAGCTCGCCAGCTCCAACCTGGTCTATTCTCGGTGCAAAGCGGAGCGCACCCCACGCAGCTGTAATTTGGTGACAGGCGCACATGTGCGCACATGTCAACAAAGCTTCAGAGGCAGGTTTCCAGAGTGTCAGGCACATTTTAATGTAATAAACAATCACAGTAATCACTATTTAATGTGACCGTCTGAACCAGCGTATACATTTATATCTATATTAACTGTCCCGTCACACCTGATGTCAGATTAAAGACGTTTGTCATAATGGAAAGTTAACCTGACGGCAGCTGGAAGTTTGATGCACATCTTACAATTGAACAATAAACAGCCTTAACATCTGATACTGAGTATATATCTGGTTTTCTCATTTCATTTAATTCAAAGAAAAGAGGGAGATAAAAGACGAAGAAAAAAGAAACAAAACAAATGAAATGTATGTCACTCAGGATTTACCTGTGATTTCCCATATTTCTCTGTTTTAGTCTTTATTTTTAACGTGATCTAAAAAGATGGAGTACATTATTGTAAGGAGGATGAGGTGGAGACACTGGGAGAGTATACAGTGTATCACCAAAGGTTCTGCTTGGTGATGACAAACCAGGAGTGCAGGTGGATCAAAAGTATTCTGAATGGATAAGCCAGCTGTGTAACTGTCACTTCATTTTGTACTCCTATTAATGACAAAGGAACAGATTAAATCTGTCCCGGGAGCTGGCCTACACGGTGACTCACTTCGTGTCCTCCGATTGCGCCCCGCTGTCCATTCTCCTGCTGCAGGGACAGCAGCTCTGACCGTCTCCGCCACCAGCACTGTTTCCGTGGTGCTGGGGATCAGTCAGACCAATCAGATGCTGCGCCTCCGCTGCAGCGCATTTAAAGGCGAGGAGAGGCGCTTATTTGATTGGTGAAGACAGCGCTCAACTGTGTTAAACCCACTTACGGCTTTTCTCCTCCCTCTCTGCCATTTGCGCGGAGGGAGGTGTGGATGCGCTCCTCTGCCCCTCTTTGGGCCTTCAGTGCGCCTCTCTTGGCACTGCAGGAAACTTGCAAAGTGTGCCAGTCCCTGTCCGCGGGGCGAAGGCAGACGCAGGACAGGTGTCTACTTTGTAGACATGGCTAGTGATGTCAACCAACATTTAGTGAACTCTGTTTCAACCTTGACTTTTTTTATTTTGTCAGCCTGAAGGGAGGCTGGGGGCTCAAACACCATGGCTTGCTCATAGCTCTGCACCTGACAGACTTCCAGAGGTCTGACAGATCGGAGGGGGCAGGCCTTGGTGTTACTGGAGCAGGAAGCTTCTGTTCATGACAGAAGCATAAAGGGTTTTTAAAATTACCAGTGTGAGAAAAAAAGGGATTTTGAACTGTAACTTAGATGAAGCCACTACATGGGTACCAGGGTTTTTCTTTTACTTTTGCAGTAATTTGCTGGTACAAGAACCTTAGCATCAATGATACAAAATTGACTGTATTGTAAAACTTTGCCAAAAAATCAGCAGCTTGATGTACTCACTAAAAAGAGCCATTTAAAGGACAAAGGTTATCTTAGCCGACCCATATCACCCTCCATATGCTGAGTTTCCACCTTTGCTGTCTGAGGGGGATTTACCTTTCCTAAGAGGACCAAAGCAAACAGATATCTGGAATTATTTGTTCCCTCAGCTGTAGGGTTTCTAAATAAGCTACGGTCATATTCTTGCACAGTAGGCTACTCTCGCATTTTGTGGCGTTTCCACTGACCAATCCTGGGACAGAACCCCAAATAACCGACATGAGAAATCCCACTTTTTGGGACCCCTTTCGTATGGGTGCCAGACTGAACAATTCCACTCTCAGAAGGTGGAGCTACAACACTGGAGACCGATGATTGGTCGAAAGAATCATCACGTACCCCGTGATAGCGGCTGCTTTTCTCCTGGTAGCACACAGACGTCTCTAAACAAAGCTTGATTGCACTTTGTATCAAAGAGCCACATGCCAATCACAGAGAGGTTGAAATGCTGCATGTCTTCCATCTATGCTCTTTGTTTACTGTGTCGTGTTTTTCTTTTTTGTTGGATTTATTAGCCGGGTAAACTGCATCGAGCTGCTACGGCGTCACGCTATTTTTTAACAGCTGCGGCTTTCAGCATCAGCTTACACGCCGCCTACTACAAGAGGGCACAGTTTTGCTGTGGAATAGCAACGGGATCAGGCTTAACTGTACCAAACCGCGCCAACCTGTACTGAACGGATCTAGACTGCTTGGTAGAAACATAACTTATGTATTACACTGAGCTGTTTTTATGGTATGAATTTGGTCGTCAACTGCTGTTGCAAATCAAACTGTCCAAATTGGGACAATAAAGACTGTCTAATCTAATCGAAGGGATAGTGTAAAGCCTAAAAATAGCACAATACACCCTCTTAAAATGTGTTAAAATTTGAATGCGTTAAAAAGCAGACTTATTATTTCTGATTACCCTTTGTATTTCAAATTTGAAGAGTATTATTTTACAGTTTTTGCTGACTCGTATATTCCGTCTCAGATGATCTTCCAGCAGCCAAACCCTGGAGTTCACTATGAATACATTCTCCCCTCTGAAACACCAGCCGGCCCTCAGCAGCCAAACCACAGACACGAAGGTAAACAAGACCCACTTTACTCCTCAATCTGCTTATTTAAGTAGCTAAATCAGATTTTTCAGTATCTCAGATAGAAAGACTAAATCAAGAAACCAGTTGTTAAACATATGAGTGTCCAACCTGGCAGACCTCTATTAACCCCAGCACACATCGTTTTAACTCAGTCCAGCTACTCTGATTTGTTGTTACCTGTCTCAGAGACTCTTACCTCATGTGTCCACATCTTAGGGAACACTGTGAATGGACAAGGTGGATACGACCAACACCCCAACCCTCACCAAGATAACTTAACCCCAGCAGGTGGAGGGAGGCTTCCTCCTCCTCCTCTCCCCGACAACCAGGTTCCCTATGTACAGCCGCCCAGACGCACGAGAGAGTACAACTGGAAACTGGCTGGAACTACAGAGTGCAGCGCCTCCTGTGGCAAAGGTCAGAAAATCAATTTTCTGTTCCTCTTCACATTTTGAAAAATCTCACTCAGCGCTCAAATTAAAAAGCTGTTTTTGCTCTCTAAAGGATTCAGATACTCCCTCTTTCACTGTGTGTCCCGGCTGACCCAAGCCCAGGTGTCAGACGCTCTGTGCGACAGCGGCAGCAAACCGTCTCCACAGGAAGAGGCCTGCAACCTGCAGCCCTGCCCTGCATTGTGAGAAACAGCACTCTACTGTAGTTCACACTCCTGAATGTGCCCTGGCTGTATTTACAGATGCATCTAAAAAAAAATTGATTAAAAAAAGATCAATAATTAAAATACGGTTCAATAATTTACATGAGCTATTAAAGAAAGTCAAAATGTATAACTATAGCCCAGACTCATTACATGTAAACATTTTCAAGCTTTATTTAATTTTGCTAATTATGGCTTACAGCGGGGGCTGCACAGTGGCGCAACGGGTAGCGCTGCAGCCTCACAGCAAGAAGATCACCAGTTCAAATCCCCTTTCTGTGTGGAGTTTGCATGGTCTCCCCGTGCATGCGTGGGTTCTCTCTGGGTTCTCCAGCTTCCTCCCACAGTCCAAAAAGATGCTCACCTAGGTGTGAGTGTATAAGTGAATGGTTGTCTGTCTCTATGTGTCAGCCCTGTGATTGGCTGGCGACCAGTCCAGGGTGTACTCTGCTTCTCGCCCAATGACAGCTGGTATAGGCTCCAGCCACCTGCGACCCTGAACAGGCTAAGCGGTATAGAAAAATGGATGGATGGCTTACAGCGTTAACTATATAAAAAAGAAAAACCTAAATGACTCAAGTGTTTCCATGTTTCATGAGAGTTTGAGTAAATTAGTCTGCGATGGTTTTGGGGTGTCGTGTCATCTGCTGGCGTTTTATTAAGCCCAAAGTTGATTGGAGCTTTTTACCAGGAGACTTATGAGCACTGATTCTTTTATCTGTGGATAAGCTCTCTAGAGATGCTGGTTCCTTTTTCCACCGCCCACGGTGCCAAAGCTCCTACCAAATGGTTTGCTATCAGTGATATGACTATGCCAGTGGCCAGCCAAATTGTCTGACCTGATCTCTACTGAGAATCAGTGGGCGAACACTCGACTTGAGAGTACAGACGAGCTGGACTTAGACTTGTACTTACATTTAGACAACTTTAATCTCCTTGAGTGACAATTTGTGGCTGCATTAACAGCACATCAGACACAACAAAGATCCCACAGATGTGGTGCAGCCCTCTGTCCTTGGAAGTTGCTTGATCTGGGTTTATATCTAAGCAACATGGACTTCAATAACACCTTAGCTGTGCCAAAGGCTGATCGCCTCCATGTCTTGCCTGTAGACTGATAGAGTGGACAGCGTGGCTCTGCCATTTACCATACTACGGTTTTGAAGCCAAAATACCCCCGCCAGAGTCTGTTCAGTAGAGGCTGTGAGAGAAACTGAGTGGAGCTGGGTGACAAAAGCAATTATTATTTTTTTATTTTGAGAGTCTAATTTCATCTTGGCTTTACCTCCCGACATATTTTATAATCCACGAAAAAACACACCAGAACAGCAGCTGTCAATCATCATTAAACATGACGTAAAGCCTTGCTTTTAACCTCTTATAACTAATGAAAAAAAAGTTTCAGAAAAAAAGAGGACTTGAATACAAAGCAGCCAAATAATATCTTCAAATCTCCACAACAATCAGACATTAGAAACATTTCTACGAGGTGAATTCATTTTGTTAAGTTTGACCACAGCTCATCTGGAATGACTGGAGAGACAGGTTTTTTGACCTATACTACAGCCAGCCACTAGGGGGAGCAGTTTTTGTGGTGACCTCACTTTGAGTTGAGCAAAATGACGTCCATATTTTTTTGTTAATGATCATGCTCAATGATGCAGTGTTGTTTATTGTAAAGGAGTCTCAGCTAAGTGAAGGATAGTAATTCAAGAAGATAGACATTTTTGTAATGAAATCTTTTTAATTGATCTTGGGAAATATTCTAAAAAATTGAGATACTAGATTTTTATTCACTAATAACCATAATCATCAACATTAACAGGGCTGAAGTGGCCCTACATCATATTCATGTTATGTTTTAGCTCATGTATTGAACTCATAGCATCCTTAACTAATGCTCTAAATATTCATTCCAAGGTTAAATACAAAGGAAACCTTCTACATCTGTGTCCTCTTATGCTCAAAACATGAACCCAAAAATGCATCTAGAATTTATCTAATGTAATACAAAAGTTTTTTGTGATATACACTGCTGAGGAAACCTCACTAACATCAAGCTTTTTGATTTTGTCTCCTGAGCAGCTGGGATATCGGAGAATGGTCAGAGTGCAGTAAAACCTGCGGACTGGGGATGCAGCATCGGCAGGTCCTGTGCCGACAAATTTATGCAAACCGCACCCTCAACGTCCACACCAGCCGCTGCCGACATTTAGAACGACCAGAAATCACCAGTACATGCCAGCTGAAGATCTGCAGTGAGTGGCAGATCCGCTCCGAGTGGACCGCAGTGAGTGACAGTCTGTGGTTGAAATGTTTATCTCAGACATAGATATCATAACAGCCCTTGTACTGGCACTTTCTTAAATCCCTTACTCTTGTTTCTTCTTGCTGACAAATATATTCAACACTCTAGATAAAACACCTTCTGCCACACAGTAGTTAATAAGTCTGTATAGCTGTGCTGTTTCTACTGTGTTTACCATGGGGCTCTGTCTCTGTAGTGCTCAGTGCCATGTGGGCTGGGTCAGAGGTCACGAGAGGTTCGCTGTGTCAGCAATGTGGGCGACTTTGTTCCTGATGAGGAGTGCAACATGAATCTGCGGCCCCATGATGTGGAGAACTGTGACATGGGAGCTTGTGCCAAGAGCTGGTTCTACACTGAGTGGGGTAACAGGGTAGGTGTTGGAGATAAAGCTGGACACGGTGACTGCCAAACAGCGGTGTTCATTGTATGTGGCCAAACCATACTTGGATGTGTTACATAGATTCTGACAGCTGAAAACACAGCACGGATAAAGCTTTTCATCTTTACTAACCTGTGCTTAAAGTCATACTTTATATTATCCCAGCTTTAAAATGATGAAGATAGGAAGTGTGGGTTTAAGCATTTTTTGGGGGGGATTTTCAGCTGGACAGATATTAATAGTGAATGAGCATCAAGACCGTCAGTGATATGACTGATCTATCCATTTGATCAGAACACTCATTGAGAAGAATTAAAACAGCTTCTGTTTACATTTTCCATAGAACTGAATATTTTTGTATCCCCCTTCAAAAAAGAAACACTCCAGAACAAGCTCAGGAAGAAATAACCCTGAGAAACACTTTTTGTCAAAAGAGGGCGCCAAAACAATGCAAACTAAAAGTTCCCTACAGGAGCATTATGAAAGTAAAAACTAAGCAGAGAAGAAATAGCAGTGTTTTTTTTTTTTTTTTAATAAATTATAGCAGAGTGAATTATTTATCTTTATAGTTGGTGTATTAACTCCTCAAGCCTCGAGCAAATCAATACCAAACCCCATTTGTTATTTGTCCTTACACTCTACCTGAAATACGCTAACACTGTCTTTACATCTAAGGGGAAGAAGAAAGGTAGATGATGTCCAAAGTGGTGCCTTTACAGCTACCAGTTGGTTCTGGTTCCTGGTCTCTATAGGTCCCTGATGATGGAGACAGGGCATAATCCAGCAACTGCCACAGCAAAAACCTAAATCTGAGCAAATGTTAGGTCATATTTTTAGTAAAAAAAATACGACACTAAATGTCTCATTTCACTATGTTAAAAGAAAAAATATGCACTTGAATTGCTTGTAAAAAAAAAAAAGAGTAAAAAAAAAAGCCAATAAGGTAAAAAACAAAATGTTTATTATTTTATTTATTTTTAAGGCCCTTTGAAAAAAAAAAAGCAAATTCAGCAGTTTTTGTTTGTTTGTTTGTTTGTTTTTTTCAAATATCTTAAATTATGAGATTTTTGCTGGACTTGTTTAATGTGGCTCATGTTGTGTATGAAAAGACCATTTTTATGAAAAATGTGATATAAAATTTGCCAAGATTTAAGGGTTTGCAGTGTATGACTGTTACTTTGTAAAACAGGTTGTCATAATCAGTTCTAGCAAATTTTGCCAGTCAAACCTTTTGTTTTGAGCTGACTGTCACTTTTTTTTTCTGGGAACTCATAACTACCAGATATCATTACTATCCAACATGTTTCTCATTCAAACAAGGATTTTCACTACAACAATTAATATTATGTTTCATATGTCACAACATCAGGAGACTGAGCTCATCAGCATGACTTACAGAACACGATGGCTAACCTATAAACTACAGTATAAGGATTTCACCAGATCGGGCTCTGTCTATGTTTTTAATGAAGATCTATGTTTAAAAGGTATTCCTGTTGTATCTTGTTGATGAACATCCTGAAGTTTAACACCAGTGCTGCTCCACAGTGCTCAGCTGAATGTGGGATGGGTGTGCGTACGCGGGGAATCCTCTGCCTGACCAACCACATCAGCAGCCTTCCTCTGGAGGGCTGTGGCAACGAGCGGCCCGCCGACTCTCAGGTCTGCAACAACGGCCCCTGTGAGAACCGCATCGAGTGGTTCACGGGCCCCTGGAGCCAGGTATGAGGATGACAGAGGGTCAGGAGCTTACAGGGAGGTTGTCTGGAGGAGATAATTATCTGGGGTTTAGCTTGATTTTACAGTGACATGTATTTCACCGCTCTAACTTCTTGTATTATTGAATCCATATGTTATATTTCTGTGTGTGGCTCAGTGCTCGGCAGAGTGTGGTGCAGGCAGCCAGCAGAGGTCAGTGGTGTGTTTGATGAAGTCTGATGAAGGGATGACCGTCATGCCCCCGTATGAGTGCTCTTCCTTGGACCGGCCCCTGAGCCAGCAGAGCTGCAACCTGAAGGCCTGTGGAGCAAAGTGGTATCACACTGACTGGAGCGCTGTGAGTACGATCTGAAGACCTCTGCTGTTTAGATACCTTTAATCAAGATGTTTTCTCTCTACTGCTCTTACTGATCATGTCTTTAAAAATACACATCACCCTCTTAATTTTATCATCATACCCCGATGTTTGACTTGGACTCCTGTCTCATGAGAAACAGTTCAATGTAAAGACCAACTCACAAAGACCAGTTGTTAGTGGAGCGGTATTGACCTGAGTTTGACTGCTGTCTCTGATTCTGGTCTCTCCAGTGCTCCAAAACATGTGAAAGAGGTTTCCGTGTGCGGGAGGTGCGCTGCCTGTCTGATGACATGCTGTCCAATGAGGGCTGTGACGAGAGGCTGAAACCAGCGGAGAAGGAGGATTGCAACCCAGAGCCCTGTATACCTCAAATAGGTCAGTCCTTTCTCAGCATCCTCTCAGAAGTAATTCTGATTTTTTCTTAGTCCAGTCAAGAAAGGAGGGATGAAGGAGCAAAACAACACCATTGGTCATAAGATAATACAAATAAAAATATGACACACATTGCCAGTGTTAATAATAATACATGGTATAACTAAAACCATAAGCTCTTTTAAAGAGGGTCTTTTAGGCCTTAAAAGTAAAGTGAACATCTGCCATCCAGATACAACAAAGTAGAAAACTGTAAAGAAGACAGAAGAAGAAGACAGGCTGTGCTTTTCACTCTTAAAAACTTTAGGGACTTCAGGCAGGTCTGTAATGTTCAATAATTCTACTATAATGTTAGTTTAATGTCACAGTAGTTTAAGTGACAAACTTGATCAACTTCACGTTTTCAATTTAAGTGTATGTAGGAAACACTGCATCTGACTTTCATTATTTCAAACACAATACAACAGAAAAGCTGTTTTCAATCAAACAGTTAACTGTTTAGAATATCACAATATGTCACGATATTGTGAAATCATGATGTTATCGTATCGCGACCCAAGTATCGTGACGTGCATCATATCCTGAGGTTCTTGCCAGTACTCACCCCTATGACTTTGTAGAGCTTTCTGTGTCTGAAAAACACAATATTAACTTTATTTTTCCTTCCAGATGAGAACTGCAGAGACAAATACTTCAACTGCAACGTCGTGGTCCAGGCCCGCCTCTGTGTGTACGATTACTATAAGACAACGTGCTGTGCCTCGTGTTCACGTGTGGCCCACAGACAGTCCAACAGGCGGATCAGCAGCTAGCACCCAAAGCTACACGTTGGGATGGACTCAGTACCTGCTGCAGGCAGTCTTCCTCCCTGGACCTGCAGGGAGAGTGGATCAGCAGGACCTTGGCACTAACGGACGTCTGCTGTATTTGCCGAGGACAGAAAATGAAGAAGAGACAGTTCTGTTGATTCTTTTGGGGACAGCTTGTGGATAAAGAAACCCTCTCACTGGATCAAACAAAGCGCTGGTGTGGTGAGAGGTGTCAGACGCAAACTGTCAGACCTACAGAAAACTGGATTTTAATCACAACATCTGGGAGAAAGAATCCACTTTGATCTCATGAAGGGGAGTTTGCAGCCGTCTACAGCCAACGGTGGCGCTTGTGGAATACACATGAAGAGGAGAGCACCTTAAAAACTTTTAAGGTGGACTTTATGTAGAAAGTAAATGATCTATTATGGCCTTTTTCACTCTGGTGCTCAGATATTTGGCAGGATGTCTCACTTATTATCAGCCACTAACATGTTAATGACCAAAGAGATCCATTTTTTTAGAGAAGCAAACATCAAACCATAGATGGAGCATCTCAAGGAGGAAGAAAAACAACGAGGAGCAGATCAGGTTTTTAAAAACAGTGGAAACAGTTTTTTCATTATGCACAGCCACAAGGTGTAAATGCAGCGCATGTAAAGTGATATATGTATGAATGTATGATTGAGGGAATGACAAAGATCTTTGTTTAGGGTTTTCAGACAGTCCCTCCTGTAACAGAGAGAAAAAAAAAATCCCTCTTTATTTATTTATGTGGCTCCCCTAAGAGGGCGCTGGTTTATCGGCCACCAGTGGCCCCTGTCTGTCTGGCTGCAGGGATAAAACCTTCGCTGTGTCTCCACCAATCACGGCCTCTGGACTGACTGCAGGCATTCCTCAGCGTATGGATGGTAGAAGCAGATGGTGAAAACTAACATATTTTTAGGGACAACAAACTGCATGTATGGTATTTTTTGTGGGAGGTGATCATTCCACAGCTGTACACCAATCATGAAAACATTGAATTATTCACTTTGTTCATATCTGATTGTAAAGATGAATCATGACAGTATTTTTCAATTATTTATCTGGTACGGTTTATATAAGGATTTGTTATGGTCCAGCATTTTTCACCATGTAATCGCTCATTTTTATACAAAAACTACACACTGTACCTCTCAAGTGTTCATCAACCATTTTGTGTAACATGTTATCAGTTCCCTCCACGCACAATAAACTTACCTCTGACTCCAAAGGATGGTATGCAAGAAAAGTTTGATTTCAGGATGACTCCAGTCTGCGTCAGTCTCTTTTCTAAAGCTAACTGTGAGCTGATTTAGATCCGACAAAACCCTTATAGAGGGGTCACAAAATTAATTGATTTATTATTGGTTAAAAAAAAGAGAGAAAAAGTTAGATTTAATGTAAAAACATACAGGGGATAATGTATAGACTGTTTTCTACATCTCTTTGTTTCCAAAATTCCCCAAGATGACCGTGCTAGGATGGTAACAGTGGTGGCAGATTGAGAACGATAAGCTTAATCTTGCAGTGTAGGAACTTGTTTTAATTTTTTATTTTTTCTGTTTTTTGATTTGCCTGTTAGTGTTTTCTCATGCCAGTAGGTTACCGGTCTCCAGCATCACTGTTTGGGGTATCAATGCCTGAATAGTTTGGGAATCTCTGCCTCAAACCTCAAAGACATGTTGAAAAGGATCTGAGAAATCATCTAAAAATAAGTAGATGTGTAATAATTCACACATTCATCAGGTTGCTAAAAACTGTCAGCTGGATTTATTCTGTGAACTAAAAGGACTGTTTCATGGAAACTTTTGTGGTCCATGGCTGATTTAGAAACAATTCATTTCACTGACTATTGTTTACTGTCAGCTGAGGTCAACAATAACATCCATTTCTCAATGAATTTAAGCTCATGAGGAGGCACAATTTTCAAAAATGGACCTTTTTAAAGAAGTAAAGCGCTTGCTTACTTTATGTTTTGAACTAAGGAGCAAAGCTTCACTCTGGTTTGTCCCCTTTGGTAACACGAGGTGCTGTGAGTCAAAAAAGATGACCCACAGCTGATTGACTAAACCTTTCCCTGAAGAGGAAGAAAAGACCTGTCCCGTAAGTCCCAGGAAACTTTTCACCCCTAATAACATGTTTTCTGAAATGCTCTGATGAATAATCGACTAGATCTTCTGGATTTCCTCCATGCTGAGCTGAGCTGATTTCTACAGAGGAGTGAGGAGTATTTTTACTCACTTCAAACGTCCTCTTCATGTGGAAACCTTTGAAAGCTTTTCCAAAAACTTGACTCATCTCTTTCCTTGTTATTTGCTGTGTACTCAGATTTGACATTACTCTAATGAAGCTTTTAGGGCTGCTTGAACTGTATGACACTAATAACCAATAAGGAAACATCCTGGAAACATCTCTGTAGTCATGTTATTTTCTTTAAGCTGCAGCGCCCTCCAGTGGCCATTTCTTTAAATCTGTTTTTACATTCAAAACAATCCAGTCTGAGTCAAACCACAGCTTGTAGCCTTCCCTAACTTTGTATCCAAATTCTTTATCTTACCCTTGAAATACTGCAAACTTACCCTATTTTCACAAAGTAAAATCAATTTTCCTCTTACACTTAGTTTTCTAGCAAAGTTTAATTTTTCAAAGATTAAAAAAATACATTTTTTAACCATTATTTTTTTGCAAGTTATGAGTCCCTACACACATACTTCTGCTCTACGTTCGCTGTCTTCTGATTTTATCAGGCTGAGTTTGCAGGATTCAAGCAACAGATTTAACCTGATGGAAATAACTCTTCTACGGGCTGATCACAAAAAAACTCTGTGAAGGATAGAGAAAACTGCGAGCCCTTTAGCATTAATAGCACTAAAATTTCTAGTGTTGAAAAACCTATGTTAATGCTTCTTCAACTGTTTTCTGACAACATTATTTAAGACTGCACTTACTAACAAACACTACGCTGTCATACTCAAGGACTGACCCAGTATCTCATCACATAGAGCAGTGGTTCTCAAACTGTTTTCAGTGATGTACCCCCATGACGTGTTTGTTTGTTTGTTTTTCTGCCAAGCACCCCCTAACAAACGCGAAGCAGTTTTGGAATCGAAAATAAAAAACAGAACATAGCATGTACTCTTAGTGTCTATTAGATATAATATTAAATTCATGAACTTAAACATATATTGGATTTAAACATTGATTAAATAAATGATGATAAAGGAATTTTGCTGGGTTTCTAATTTTTGAATATATATTTTTGAATCTTGCGTACCCCTTTGAGTGTCATTGATTACCCCCAGGGGTACACGTCACCCATTTGAGAACTGCTGACATAGAGAATAAAGCAATGGTCTTTATTTAAAATCATCTTTGTGAGCTTAAAACTGATCTTACAGAAAACTAAGTGTAGAAAAAAATATTTCTGTAATAACATACTGGTTTAATATTTCTTCTTTTTAAGGGAGGTAAGAGAAAATATTTCAATGACAGGTGATGTACTCTTCCTTCTTTCTGTTTCAGGGTTAGGGATGTTTTTACCAATAATTTAACAATCAACAGGAAATCAAGAAAACAGGAGGAAAAAAAATAGGTCAAAAGGTCAAGTTTTTAATTTCCAGCACATTCCACATCAGCGTCTACAAAAGAGAAAAATGATTGAAGAATAACAAAACTTTAAAAATTCAAAAATAGATTTATTTCCAGGAGGCACAGAAATTAATATTTTTCATGTACTTCAAGTTAAAGTTTGTCCCTTTAAGTGAGCGTTACACAACTTTCAAAGCATAATGAAATTTTCTTTTTAAAACTTTGTGATTTTGTTCACTGTTGTTTTGATTCTGCAGCATAATAAAAATCTTGATGATCTGTTTTATGAGTGAGCGAGAAAGACTGAGAAGGTGTGTTTTACTGAAGAATAATCTTTGTTCTTTACAACAAACTTCTGGCTGACTACACTGGGCTGAAGAGTTTGGCAGGTTTAGCCATGAAAGCTTCAATCTCCTCCACAGTGCGAGGGACGCAAGTCAGCAGCTCGATACCGTCATGTGTCACCGCGATGTCATCTTCAATACGAACCTGCACACGGGACAGACACACACGCATTTACACATCTATCACTGTTCCTGAAGTGTCAGTTTTAATAACCTGTCAACAACTGAAATCTGGAACAGGTCAAAACACCATTATTTGTGTGATGTGCGTTTTTAAGATAAAGCAGAATCTGATTTCAAAAAATGCAGCAGAACGTGCTTGCTGTACTGACCATAAAACAGAATAAAATGCTTTTGTGTTCTCAGTATCTCATCCCTTCCACAACTCCATCACATTTCATCCGTCCTCTGTTTAACAAAGTGTAAAAGAAACTACACAGGACAGACTCACCCCTCCAAAGCCCCGGAAGCGAGCCAGCACTTGGTTGTTGATGAAGCAGCTCTGTGCAGGGTTTGCCAGGGCCTGGTTCAGCAGGTGGTTGATGAAGTAAATGCCAGGCTCCACCGTGAGGACCATCCGCTCCTGCACCAGGCGGCCCATCCGAAGACTCCTCAGCCCAGGTTCATCTATACGCTCAATGCCCTGCACAATGGTACACTTTAAGAAAACTACAAACACATTCACAAAAATATTTCACTGTAGTTTCTCTTCAGATGTAAGCATTTAGCAAACACCTTTTCATATCAGGTTAAACTCTCCAGAGCACAGGGAATAAAGGGGGGTGCCTGCTGGAAGGCTATAGCCCAGCAAATAATTCACTTGGCTGAAATATTCTAAACTTTTTTTTTCCAGGTCTTGCATCAAAAAGTAAGACATCACAAGTCGACAAGACCACAAAAAAAAAACAAAAAAACAAAAACAAAATCTGACCCAGTTTTTTTCCTTGTTAAGGTATTTTATTAGACCTTATATAGGACACATTCACCTAAACCAGGGGGTCTGCAACCTTTACTATCAAAAGAGCCATTTTTCCCCCTCGCCCAGCAGAGAAATGCGGTCCGGAGCCATGAAACATAACACAATTGTGACATTTTATAAGTTTTATTCTCTGTCTGATTTTACCCGTTATAACCGAAGAAAACCCCAAAAAGAAGTGTAGCGTCTAGGCCTACTTTGAAATAAATAGATTCATCATTAAAATATGTAGGCTTATTTGAGTCCTTTCAATATTTGTGTAAAATCAATCAAAAATAAACCAGCCCACTTTAATCTATCTATCTATCTATCTATCTATCTATCTATCTATCTATCTATCTATCTATCTATCTATCTATCTATCTATCTATCTATCTATCTATCTATCTATCTATCTATCTATCTATCTATCTATCGATCGATTGATTGATGGATAGAATAAAACACATAGTGGCTCTAAATAAAATCAAAATAAACAAAAAAAAACAATAAAAAGGAATGAGATTAAGAGATAACTTTTATTTTTAAGATTTTCTTTGTCAAGGCCAGAGGGAGGAGGCTAGGGGCCACTTGTGGCTCCAGAGCCACAGGTTGCAGACCCCTGACCTAAAAAGTCCAGAAAAACCTGGATACTGAGTCAAAAAGAAGGTCAATTTTTTTCAAACAAGAGTTGAGTTTGTTGAAAAAATAATATTTTAACTAGAAAATATAAAGTAATATTTTTCGTACCTTATTGGCAGATTCTTTTGAAAGTAGCTAAGATCTCTTATCACTTGTCTTACTTTAAAATAAGACAGTGTTTACAGAATTGTCTAGTGAATATGCCTTTTATTAAGTCAAATAAGATTTTTTTGCCTAGAAATATGAAAAGAAGTTACCTTTTCATTTTTTTTGTTACATTTTGCAGTGTATGGCTTGACAGTTTCATTTGTTTATGTTTCAGTCTTCAAAGCCTAGTGCATCAAACATTTTGACTCAGAAAGGATGAAAAAAGTTTCTGGCTCAGACTTCTCCTCCTTCACTTCCTCTCCCTGTCAAACTGAAACTAACCAGTGCTGCAGTTTGTCATGTCTCCACGCAGGAGTGAGGTGCACCATATTTCAGTTTCATAAGAAGCTTCACACTGACACAATCTGTTGGTCAGTGGTCAGTGGTCAGCACTTGGCCTGAAGCTTCAGTGGGTTAAATGTTGTCAGTGTGTAGCTGACAGAAACTCTTCAGCCATGACCTGAAACTGTCTGCGTTCAGAGTTCAAACCAAACCCGTCACCTTCCTCTCTCCTCTGACCTCAGCCTCCACTCGTTCCTGCAGAGCGGCCCCTTTTGTTCCTGCTCTCACTTCTTCACACATGCTCTCTGGATTACTGATGACACATCAACACTAGAGGAACAGGGCTGTGTTTTTTTCTTCTTCTAAAGCCAGGACACTCTGAGTATGACTGAACTTACTCAAAGTTAGTTGTAATGTAGTCAGTGTAAGAGTGAAAGTCTCTGGTCTCTACCTCAGGGTATCCCCCGACATCGTGCACATCAATGCCCAGCAGGTGTCCCAGGCCGTGGGGCATGAAGATGGAGCCCAGGTGGACTCTCAACATGTCGTCCACACTGCCGGTCAGGATGCCAATCTTCACCAGCTCCTCCAGGTGGACCCGGTCGGCCAAGCGGTGCATGTCAGTCCACTTCACACCTAAGACACAAAGATTTTGAAAAATACTGACCAATCAACAGCCTTGATGATGGAGCTCTGAGCTGATTAAAGATGAAGGGAGACCTTAAACCTTTTTTTTTTATCTATATGACTCCACACATGAAACATACTAATGAAAGCTTTTGGTAATGCCGCACTGAAACCATCGTTCCACAGAAATAACAGAGTAATGGGGCTTTTATACTACTACTTCCTTAGCTCTCTGTTAGATCACATTAAGGCTGAAGTGAAAATAGAATCGCTAACACCGTGATATACGTCACCAGCATGCATCTGTGCCTTTAATTAATTTCACTGAATAAACAGGTGTTAAAGCAGTCAGCTCCATCCTGCCCTGGTAATGTGAGAGGGATATTTTCAGCCTTAATTTGCTCATTCACACCTGATGTGTTTTCTTCTCCTGCCAGGTTTTTTCTTTCAGCTGCAGCGTGTTGAATTATGTCTGCAGTTTGAAGTTTTTCTTCACATTTTTGTGCTGTTTGAGTTTGGGAGACACTAAAATGTGGTGACAGGAGACTTGTTCATGTTTGTGATTGGTGATACTCTTCAAAGAGCAATGCTTTCATGTGAACATGGCAACCCAACTTCAACTAATCTGCAAAACCTGAGAACACACAAATCCTCAAGGTAATAGACAGAATAGATGGAAAGAAATAAAATAAGAATAAATAGAATGAAATAATAATTCAAAATAAAAATAGAAAAATGAAGATGAAACACAGTTAAAACTTCTGATTTTAACCAAACTAGTTTACTGGCTTTTCAGGACTTTTACTCCTAAAGTTTCTTTTTTTATTTAAAAGAGCCAGGGGACAATAGGGTCAACTATGGTGGCTCTGAAGTGCAAAACACAACAAAAAACAGAAAACATGACAATAAAAAGGAAAAAAAAAGTGTATTACATTTCAGGGTCACCATATTTCTCAAAAATATTGGGTCAACCTTCACATCATTGTGTCACTTGCGCACATTGAAACAGGAGTTTGAACAAGTTGCAAATGCTTTGGGACATCCATGCAAATGATTATGTCCAATTCTCTGCTGTTTTCCACATTATCCTTTTCCTTTTTTCATGTTGATCAAAATGGATTATCATGGGTCTCTGTTGAATAGTTTCGTCCCCCACAACATTTAATCATTAGCTCAACGCAAGTCTTTACATGCAAAAAGGTTGAACAAGTTATCATAGTAAGTCAAGCATCTTTCCACACATTTCCATGAGACTTTTTTTTCTAAATCTGTCTGGATTGGTAAATTGCTCCCTGGTCATTTTTGACTTTCTCTAACAAATGGAAATGAGTGAAGCATCACATCAACCATTGATCAACCAGTTTTCTGAAACAGCTCCAAGGTTTATCTCATGAACCATCAACTGGTAAGTATGCATGTGTACTTTCCTCTGTATACAAGTGTGAAGGGTGCAGCCAAAAGCTGAGACAACAACTGTGTCCTCAGTCATTCAGACTTTTTATGGACAGAGAAGATCTTTGTTGTGATGTGGATGAGAATTTGTGGCCCAGCAAACAGGAACATAAGGAGATGTAGGAAGACTGAACTGACCTGTAATTCCCACAGCACAACATGAACAGTTTTCCCTAAAGAGACTGATCTATGTTCACATTTCTACTTTAGTTTATAGTTTTTCTTTCTCTGTGCTAGGCAGCGCCTTCTTCTCCCTTCTGTATCAATGATGGGGCCAGTCAACAAATTACAGCACAAACAGTGAAAAAGAAAATGTGAATTTTGTCCAGTCTTTTGTAATCAATCTCCCATCAAAACTTTAGGCATAGTTAACATCAGAACGTCCTTCCAGAGTAAACTGTTAAACTGACAACATGACTCAGCAATTTGACTGTCCTATCCATACACAGTTACACAAGGACTCGTCATTCTGATGCACTGACACGTTCACTGACACAGAAATATACTTTTGAGAGATGAACTAAGAATTTTGAGAGAGACTGGCTTTTGTAGGTAATCCATGGTGTTTTGATATTTGTACAAACTGTTTTGAGAAATGCACTTACTCTTTTGCAAATGGCGAGGATGATTCAAGAAATGTACTAAAGTGACTGAGAAAAACTGAAAAATCAAGCTGCTACCTCTGGTCTAAGATTATGAGACAATACGAAAGTGCTGATTCTGCTGTTTCTCCAGCGTCCGCTTGAGGCTGGCTCCAGAAGTACCAGAGGTCACATACACACCAAGAGAGAAAAAGCTGTTTTTCCCAGCAGAAATAAACCAACTAACAGCCTGGTTCAAAAGACGTCTCCGGTCTGAGTCGCTAACTTTACTATTAGCACACACTGTATGGGGGGTGAATTTTTTTCTAACTCGATTTGCATAAGAAAAAACGTTTCAGAAACAGTCAGGTGACGTTGGGGAGACTGTGTCCATTAATTACTCAGTCTATGAATCAAATGTGACAAAAATTATGCAAAAAAAACCAGAATTTACAAAAAAACAATTCAAGCGAAGAGTCATGCATATAACACACACACTTTATCCTGCAGTGGCTTACTGTATAGTTTGAGGCTAACATTCACTGTGATTCATTGGAGCGCTACATGGTCAAAATGATAATGACCTGGTCTGATGGCGGCCATGACAGCTCTGGAGGACTTGAGCACAGCCTCGTAGATGGCCCTCTGGTCTGCGGTGAACTTGCCGTTGGCTGGGAAGGAGCAGGTGATGTCAGAGGAGTAACAGTAGTACTCTCCTCCCATGTCAAACAGACTGCAGGGGAAAAACACCACCGGTTCAGTCAAACTTCTCGCACAGCAGCACTGTGATCGTATCTGACGTGTTTTCAAGCTGATCCCTGTTAATACAGGGGAATACTAACCACATGTCTCCATCTGTGATCGTCTTGTCATTAGGAGCTCCAGCATGGCCGTAGTGGAGGACAGAGGCGTTGTGTCCCCTGTTTGTCAGTAAATTACACATGTGAATCAAAAATACAGACGACTCAAGTCTTCTGACAATTTATCATGTTTTTTCTTTTAAGGACAGACACAGCGCTCCTTTGGCGATGATGTGTTGACCACATTCTGTTTTCAGGATCTTAATTAAACCAGGAGGAATATAACGTGTGTCCACCGACCACTTATCCCCAAGACACACTCATTACATGTGGCCTTTAATACAAAAGGCCAGAACAAGATTATGATAATGTGTGATTTAATTACAAAAATTCCTCAAACAAAATAAGGCTGCCACCTGACAGTTACCTGGCAACAATGAGGAACAGGATTAAGTCTTTTCAGCAGCATGTTTGGGACAGATACTCTGGTTACTGCAGGTTAAATTAATGTTAAAGCTTTTTATTTCATAAATTAAAATATCCTATCATTGCAGGCATGGAATATGCTGATTATATAAGTCATTTTTATACAGGGTGATAGAATAAGCACTTATCACTTACTGTATCATGCTTTGGTATTCTATTCTGCACCTTACATTTATTTTATACATTTATAAATTTAAAGTGACCAATTAACCTGATGAGCATGTTTTTGGACTTAGGGAGGAAGCTGGAGTACCCGGAGAGAACCCACGCATGCACAGGGAGAACATGCAAACTCCACACAGGAAGACCCACCAGCTGAGGTGGGAATTTGAACCAGTGACCTTCTTGCTGTGAGGCTGCAGTGCTAACCGTTGTGCCACCATGCAGCCACCTATTCTGCTCCATTCTATGCTTTTCTATTCAATTCTGTTCTAGAGTAAAGCTGTAACTTCTCTTCTTTAGAGGCTACGTAAACAAACATGCACAGGCGCCATATTTGTAATACTAAAAATATCCAATGTTTAGTGCCCTACAACAATAAATGGTGTGATTAATTAACAAATACTTAAGTATTCATGTAATACAAAGTGCAAATTATGTTTTTTTGTTGATCGGCTGTTTTTTTTGTTTTTTTAATATTCTGCACCAGTAATGCAACATTTTTTGTCCTTGATCCAAAAGAAATCCAAAGCTGAACTTTCACATCAACAAACTAACTCTACAGTCACTGTACTCTGAGGGTTGTTGATGGCTAACTTTAGCTTTAGCTTCTGTCCAACTGCATCTACATGATGTTAAAGTGTGGCCCCTATTGTAAAACTTAACACCATTGGAAAAGTAAAATGCTTGCTGCTTGAAATAGCTTTGCTTGTTTACTCAAACTAACTTTATTCAACCATTGTGCAAAATGTGTATGTTGTTTAATGTGAAATCTATTATCAGTGAAATGATGACTTTGCAGATCATATCTGCATGATGTCTTTTACAGTATACTTTTATATTGTTGTCTTTTTAAACTTTTCATTCTATTTTGTTTTTAACCCCCAACATTCAGTCAATCTGCTTTTCTGAAGCACAGGTCTACAAAACACTTTGCAGCTCTGCACATCACTTCCTCTGCTTTTCTTTCTAATCCTTCTCTCTATGCTGGCGTTGTCATCACAAAGCTTTCGAGGTGCACACATCAGCAATCCACCAGTTAAACATTGGCCTTACGTTCCGCAGATACAGGTGTATGAAGTGTGGCGCATCCCTCCCTTCTTGTAGCAATAGTGCTGGAAGAGGCTGAAAAACAGAAGACACTGGTGAGGAAAAAAAAGGCTGAAACATTTCAGCGCAGAGATTACAGGAGGTGATAATTAACTGAAAGACTTATGCTGCCCTCTTCCTGACTCTGTGCTTTTTAAGAATTCATCCAGCGGTTCTTTAATCATCACACAGTCAAACACATCAAACGCTGTGAGAGATGACAAGGTCACACTTCCTGGATCTTCTCAGGAATGAAAGGCTAATCAGTGTGAGCGACAGCTGCTGCGACATAAGATTTATAAAAAAAATTTTTTACAGTGAAACAATTTTAGATGAGGAAAACTCAGTTTTATTACAGCTCGGGTCATTATCAGCACTAGCTGATACGATAACTAGCTCTTGTTTTTCATGAAGACAAACATGAGGTAAAAACAGAAGAAGTCTGATCTTGAACCTACAGAAACCTCCAAACCTACGTAACTGATTTTTTTATAGCGGTTTAATATTCTGGGTTTAAAATAAAAAGCTTTATCAAGTTACAAAAACTATAATTAGTAGAAAGAACACACATACTGCTCACCTTTCCATTTCATATTCCTTCTGTCCCGGTCTGACATGCTTCATGACCTACAGAGGAAGAGGAGGGAGCATATGCAACAAGAGAATAAATGAATAAATCTGCACATATGTTCAACATTTAACTCAATGTGTACAAAAATAAGACTTCATCAGAAAGAAACCTTATGCATTTTGACTTAACTGTGTATTTCTTTTTAACACTAATACCACTGCTGAGCCCTTTAAACAGCCTAAGTCTTTATCTTCTCCCCTATTTAGATTTTCTATTTGGGGAAAAAAAAAATCAAGAGAACTAAAGTGGCTTTAACTGAAGACTTGTTATTTACTTTCAAACATTAGTCATTTCATTGACTCAACCTTGAACACAGCTTATAGTAAGCTTGTTTAGTTTGAAAAACTGCCTTTGTGCTGATTTCAACACCAATTCCAACAGTTGATAACTATTAAAAAAAAAAAAAAAACAGATTTGTTTCAGAGTTTGGTGAGTCCACCGCAGTCGAGCGAAGGAGGGGGTGACAGTCTTACTGCAGCAGCAGTTGGGGTTGATGATGTTTTTCAACCCCAAAAGACTAAGGTTCTGCTTTTTGGTTTGATTAGACGCATAGTTGCTGATTTTTTAGAAGATGTGATTCCCCTTTGTGAAAAATTATTGTGTTTCATTTTGTTTCCTCTTTTAAACCGTCCAGTAAATTCAGCAAACCTTAATAGTGACTGAAAACTAAAAGTCTTTGCAGAGTGATTTAATACCTGCTGGCCCATAACTCAAACCTTAATATGACTTACTATATGATCCATGTTTGTTTTGCAGTGATTAGTTAACGTGATGAGACGAGACTTGGACATAATAGAATCTATGTGACTTTAGAGCAGTTTAGATAAGCTCAAATATTATTGAGTTTGGTTGTTCACAGAATTAGGTTTATCACCTCAACAACAATCATCTGTTTTCTACTCAAAGGTAGTGTTTCAAATGAGATTTTCTGTGTTGTGGTCTACAACATGTTGTTGGTGGTTTTATTAATTCTTTACAGTAAACTCAAAATCTTCAGTCAAACTTACAGATTTGCATAATTGTTTTTGAGGCCTTATCGTAGATTTTTTTCCCTTCTTCCTTTTTCCTATGTGAAGTTAATGTTCTTTGCTTCATTACAGACCAACACCTGGGCGTTTCCCTCAGGTCAGCAGGATTTAAGCAAACTAGAAATAAAAAGTGAAAAACAATGGGTCTCAATAATCAGCCATGCTCAAGAAACTTGTTCTTAAAACCCAAAGATGCATTTTATTAGGTATCTATAACTGACTCAAGTTTTCTTATCCAGGCTTAATTCTAAGCTTAGAAGACAATCTAAGAATATTAAAAAGCACTCTTAAATGCTGATATGCTTAAGCCCACTTATTTGATATTAAATTTTCCTTCCTTTGGCACCATTATACTATGTAAAAAATGTGAATTAATGACTTCAAAGTTTTCTTTTTTATTTTATTTTTGCTATCAGCAGCAAAATGTACAAGTATATGAGAATGTCGGTATAGTAAAAACTAAGCACTGATGTAAACTTTTGGAAATATAAGGGTCACTTTTTTTTTTACCAGGTTAAGATATGATATCATTTACATATGAATCAAATATTAAAAATCTTTCTTTATGTACAAAATTACATAACAACAAGATATAGTCTTCAGTGTGTGCAGTAATATATGGTGAAAAGATGAGATAATATTAACCAACCATGTAAAGAACAGCAGCTTGTACAGAAAAAAGTTCTGTCAAACCATAACACAAAGAAATGATTATGGTCAGCATGTTTGTCCTGTTTGAGTCAGCTGTCCTCTTAAATTTGACACTGCACCCTTTTTTAGGATTTGGTGGAACAGCTTTGTCTGAGGTTAGCTCTGCATTTCTGTGAGCCCTCTATGGACAACTGATACCATAACATTAATTTTTTTTTCTATCAACTACTTGCAACACTTAAAACCAAAACCTGATCAGCTGTTTTCTGTTTGCTTTTCCATTTTCGATGTCTCTCCACTTCTCTTTTTTTAATCCTGAGTCAACTCTCTTTGTGCACACAACACTGAAGTCTCATGTCCCTCCATATGAGGACATGACATTCATCAGCTTCAGAGCAGCTTCACAGTCTGCCTCAGCCTCTCTAAACTTTTCCTGAAAACAAACTAAGGTAAAATCTTAATAATATAAGATATTTAATGAGGCTCAGTCAAAATAGCCTCTGGGCTCTGTCGATTTAAAGAAACATTTCTTGATTTTACTGCACATTAACAGAAAAAATGTACCTTACTTTAGGGACACATGGGTGAAAACACAACTCTGAAAGTCTTTTAATGGCACTTGTAAAGGAAACTGTATTGACCGTTCATGGTCAGGGATTTCAGAGGAGAGATATATGTGAGAGGTTAACTGCTCCTCAACCCCCGAAGACGTTATTCATGGTGATAAAGTGCAATCCTGTGCAGAAGTAAAATATTGCTTTAATGTTACAGCTTATTGGTCAAAGGCTATCTCTGTTAACGGCCAGCCTCCGAGCTGCTGGATGAAGTTTAAATCGATAGCGCTTAAACAGTTTACGGCCTTAGAGGAGCCTGACATCTTGAATCCTTTGGGCGAGTTTTAAACTCAATAAGCTGCTTGATACTTTGGCTGTTTTGTTCCATGCTCTGACCTTCTCTTTTAATTCCTCTATTTTATTGGTGAAATCTCAAAACAAACCCCTGCAGACCCTGGCTGCTCTTACCATTTTATGGGCCTCACTGGAGATCCTGTTGGTGTAGCGCAAGACCTCCAGCTCCATGTCGGTCTTAATCAGACGGCTGAAGACAAAGAAAGAAAGAAGTGAGATATCATCTGTGTTACTGAGCTCCTTAAAGTACAACACTACCAAAGCAGAGCTCAATGAATGTAAAGTGTATCCGCATGAGGAGTTTAAAGATGTCCATCTTTCAGTCCGTATTTTGATAGATGAAACAGGAACAATTCTGAGCTCATCTTTACGATATAAATGTAAACCGACCTGATCAAAATCTTAAGACCAGTTGAAAAATTGCAAAAATTTACCTTTTGCACATTTGGATCTTAATGAGGTTTAAAGTAGAGCTACAATATGCAAAAGCAAGAAGGGGGAGTGCAACAAAAAGCACTTTGAGAAAGTAATTTATTGAAAACAACAAGTAAACTAAAATAGACTGTTTATCAGCTGATCAAAAGTTTAAGACCATTGCTCAAAAAGTTGTAAAAAAAAATTCTCCAAACCAGAACAAAAGTTTTTCTCAGTAGGACACAGTAATGAGTAGCTCAACTGTTGTTTTTGTTAATCACTTCAAAAATTTGTTTGGACATGCTTGATGCGAGTGTTTCCAGGAAGCTTTTGGGAACATGCTCCAAGTGGTGAAGATGGCTTCATGAAGGGCATCAGCTGTCTGGAACTGACGGCCATTTTTATAAACTTCCCTCGCCATCCATCTCCATATGTTCTCTGTTGGATTTAAATCAGGGGAACATGTGGGATGGTCCAAAGAGCGATGTTATTCTCCCTGAAGAAGTCCTTCATCAAACCAGCATTGTGACCTGCAGCGCTGTCCTGTTGAAAAACCAGCTGTTCCCACACAGACCAGGGCCCTCAGTCATGAAGGACGCCCGCTGCAACATCTGCACGTAACCAGCTGCCATTTGACCACCCTGCACCACCTGAAGCTCCAGTGTTTACTGAATGAAAAAGGCCCAGATCATGATGGACCCCCTCCACTGTGCCGGGTAGAAAACATCTCAGGTGGGATCTCCTCGTCATGACAGTAACGTTGGAGCCATCTGGACTGTCATGGTTACATTTTTTCCCATCAGAGAATAAAACTTTTCTTTCAATGTCTCATGTTTGATGTTGCGTTGAAGGAGGAGGAGAAGAGGAGGTCTTTGAATTTGTTTTTGTTTTTAAAACCCTTTTCCTGCAGATGTGGTCTGATGGTTGTTGCGCTGCAGTCAGCACTAATAAGGGCCTTAATTTGGGTTGAGGATCGCCCTTTGTCTTGATGGACAGCCAATCGGATCCTCCGGTTCAGTGCAGGTGTAATTTTTTTGGGTCTACCACTTGACTTTTTTGTTGCATAATGCTCAGAATCTTTCAGAAAATGTAGAATGACTGTCTTACTGTGTCCAACCTCAGCAGCAATGGCACGCTGCGAGAGGCCTTGCTTATGCAGCGTGCGATCCGACCACGTTCAAGAAGAGACAGCTTCTTAACTTTAGCCATCAGGAAGGCATGACCGTGTGAATGTCTGACAGAAAATGAACATTTTGAGCAGATTTTGGCTTTGATAGCCTGTGGTCTTAAACTTTTGATCAGGCGATAAACAACCTACTTCATTTTTTTTTTATTACAAGTTCCACATGTTTTTTGTTACACTCCCCCTTCTTGCTTTTGCATATTGTAGCTATACTTAAACCCTCATTAAGGTCTCAATGTGCAAAATGCATATTCTAGCAATTTTTCAACTGGTCTTAAGATTTTGATCAAGTCTGTATAACAAGAGATGACTTGGAGAGCAAACACATCCCACTCCTTTCCATGATTTCCAAGAGAACTCAGACAAATGAAGCCTGTTGTCTCCCAAAGCTCATTTCTGCTTCAGAGCTGCATAAAAATCTTTCTAAATACATCCAGTGTCATTTTTCATTCAGGCAAAATCAGAACATTATCGCCTGCTAATTATTTCTCATCCCTCACCTTGCTTGCAAGGTTCAATACGGAAGAGTATTAATGGTTACCAAAACAACAGAGGCAGAAAAATATGATAAGCATTGGTGACCGTAGCTAACAGGAATGATACAGTATAAAAAAAGAAAAACAGCCCATTAAAGCAGAGCTGTGCAAGCTGTGCAGGGACGAGGGGGCAGAGGGGTTCAATCAAGTCCTTCTCCCCGGGAGGTGTGCCTGAAAAGCATTTCTCCTTATTTGAGAAAATATCAATTCATCTGGAGGGTGCAGACTAATGCTGAGCACAACCAGGCGAGCACGGAGTTCATTACCTCTGTGCAGCCTGACTCCTGATTCTGAGAGTGAAGAAAAACACATCAGAGCAGAGCTGCTGCTTTGGATCGCACGCTTACAATTACTTGACAGGTGGATGTAATTGTTTTGGTTTGTGAGTTAAAAAGGGAACTTAATAATGAGAAAGATCCTGTGTTGAGTCCCTATTTTCATTTTCAATGGGCTGACTGATTGAAATATTAAACATATTCAAATTACCTACCATTCAACGATGACGGGGTGCAAGAAAATGTTGTTCACTGTGAAGCTGGAACAGAGAAAAACATTGACGGCAAAATTAATATCAAAGAAGCTTTGATGAGAGTTTAACAAGATTGTTTTTCCTCATCTTCTGACTCAAATTATCATTGTTTTTTAACTTGAGTCGGTGTGTAAGAATGAAAGGATACAGTTCAGGGTTACTGTCACACATTACACTTCACATGTGACAAGTGACACAGGTTTTTCTAAATAAAAAGTTTCAGTTTGATTATGATTACAACATTTGATTTGATTTTCCTGTTTTTGCACTGCTAGTCAAGGCATAGGATGACTTAAAGTAACAGATTTCATAAACCTTTTGGTTTTTATTTACCAATATTATTCTCATGGTTGTTATACGATGAATCACCTTGTTGCCTTTCATGTCTTAAGTGTCAAGATGGTTTAAATGTCATCACCTGGGGTCAGGGCCTCAGACGTAATAAGCCAGTGAGTAACTTAAGTTATATCTCTGATTTAAAGGTCCCATATTGTGCAAAAATCACAAGTCTTTTAGTGAAATTTGTGGGTCTTTGGCTTTCCTCCCAGCCCACAAAATGTGATATTTAATGACAAAACCTGTACTTAGTAGTGCTTGTGAATATAAAACCCTGACCTAAAACAAGCTGTTTGGATTTTGGGGATTTGCAGACGTCAGCGATTCCCTTTTTTGACCAATCAGGACCAAGTCTGACCTGATTGATCCACGGAGCAGATACTCCCTCACCCTCACCCTGCCCACTCCCCTCCCCACTGCTGGAGAGAATGCTGAAGTTGAAGAGCCATCACTGCTTTGTTTTTGGCTGTAAACAGCCACATAGTTCCATGCACAAGCTTCCCATCTCGGAAGAAGACAAGACTAAGTGGCTAGAGTTAATTTATCAAGGAAATGTTCCAGCTACACTCAGTAAAACTGTGCATGTGTGTGCTAGTCACTTCACGGCCGACTGCTTTTCCAACTTTGGACAGTACATCAGAGGGCTAGTGAATAGACTGGTCCTGAATCCAGGCACATTACCAACCATCCACCAACAAACCTCTGACCCTGGAAATGTGAGTATTTTAAATGCTGTGGAGCAGATGTAAGAGCTTTTCCTCAGTGTCCCCCCTGTCTCTGTGTTAGCTCCAGGATGCTAACTTTAGCTGTGGTTAGCCTGTTGTTTTAGCCTGTAATGTTACAGTAAACAAACTTTGCTGTTTTTTAAACATTGTGCACTCGGAGCTCGTGGCGCCACTCTCAGTGACGCTGAAGAGCGGGGCGGTGTCAGCAGTGGCTCATTTACATATGAAGGTCACGCCCACTAAATCAGAGCGTTCTGAACAGAGGGGCTATGAGAGCCTGGAAACAATGCTGCTGTGCTTGATTTATTAGCTTTTTGGACCAAAACATGTTACTACCATTTCATAAAAACATCAATGATCCATATCAAACTGCAGAAAAGGAGCATGATATGGGACCTTTAAATCACTATGTAACAAAATACTTTGCAAGCACAGAAATGAAAACAAACCACAAATAAATGTTGCAATAAAATACCTAAGAAAAGTCAGGACAAAAATAAATCAGTAAAAACAAAACAACTATGAAAACCAGAATTTAACAGCATAGATGAGTTGAGGAAAGGGACAAACAGCAGACCTCCTTTAATTACTTTCTCTGTTCGAATGTCACCAAACTTTCCCATCAGTTTCTACCTGCATTTCTCCAGCCGATCAGTCTCTGCCTGGTGATCTTTAAATATCACTCCTCTGTCTTTCAGAACTATTTTTACACAACCCGCCTCCTCTCCTCTGCAGCCCTGACCTTCACCATTTCCTCTGAGACCTGAATGAAAGTTTCCACCTGCAACCAGACTCTGTGCGGATCTTCACCTGTCTTCATTTTTCTCTCAGCATAATTAAAATGCTTCACACTGATGAAACAAAAATTAGATAAACCTAAACTAACTTTTTGAGTCTACTTCTAGTAGACTCTCCTTAATGAAACACATTTAATGCAAATTATTTTCTCATGCTGGAATAACTTTGTAGATCTTTTCTTTCTTTTCAAATCAGAGTCAGAGAAGAAAAGCTAACATGTTGCAATGTATGCAGTAAAAAAAGAACAAAGCACAGCATTAAAAACTACAGAAGCATTCACAGTAATTGATAACCAAGGAAAAGCAGAAGTATCTGCTTGATTCAATTATTTCAGAATCAGGTTAATGGGCAACACTCATTATGCAAGAGGGTCTGCTGTATCCTTGGTTTATAGAAAGATAAAACACAGCGCCTCCAAAACAAACAAAGGAATAATTATGATAATGCAAAGTGATGCCAATTAAACGTACCGGCTAATTCCTTCAAAGGAGGCTTCACGGCAGATGCTCCCACTATCTGTATTCTGCCCTCGCTGCATGGAGATAGAAACAGAAACACAAAACAAGAACAATGACATCACTGCCAAGCGCTTTGAAATGTCAGAGGATTCATTAATACGGTTTACACCCAGGCTCAAACTTTGTTTTCCAGTAAAACACGAAAAGACTCCAAGTCTGGCTACAGGTGATTACACCTTATATGACACAGAAGTTTATTTATTTATTTAGCTGTATTCAGAGGAACCTTCAGAGCAGGATGAGGGAAATGGCAGCTAAAATGCATGGAGGTAAACAGCATACCAGTGTGAGGAGAACTGCAGGACTCATGTTGGACAGAACATCAGCAATCTGAGGAGAGCAGACAGGGAGTAATTAGACGACAACACGCACAGGTTTTCTTCCTCTGCAGAATAAAGGTCACTCTGGCAGACGCTGTTGAGGCGGCACAGCCTGTCTGCTGCTCTGTGGCGCACTGAATGACAAACCTCGAGCGACTTTATTACTCCTCTGCCAACAGACTAAATGTCAGATAGCACATCCCTGAAATAGCAGATCCTCAGTGTGCGTAGACTGGTGATATTTGATCTTTGTTTTTATTAATAATAACACAGACAATGGTTTCCTGAAAAACTTATTAGACTGTCAAAAAATAAGCATTACTGGTACCCGAAGTCTTCATCGCACCTCCAGTTAAAGACAGAAAATAAGAGGTTTAATACTAAGGAGTACCATGACTACAGTGCAATCTAAAAGTGATTCAAATAACAGATGGATTATTAACCGTAACAGAGAAAGGCTGGAGAACAAAGGGGGAAGCTTAAAAAAATCTGGAAACAGTGCTTAAAAAGAGGAACAAAGTGGACATTTCTGGTTTGGAATGAGGAGGTGTGACTCGTATGCTTACTTGACATTTTCTTAAAATCTCATCAATGATTTAAAAACGTGAAATAAAAAACTCTGCTCATGATAAATCATGAATTTAAATGCCAAATGGATACTCAAATCATCATTTACTGCTACTTCCTTCTGCAAACTGCTGAAATTTACTGTTTGTTTGTGAGCAGGGTTCTGCTTTGAAAAGAGTCTGCAGCGATACTTTTCATGTGAGTGTGTTTGAAATTTAAAAAAACACTCACATTTTCACGACCTAGTTTGGATATGAAAAGAATTATTGTTCTCTCTTGGATCCTTTTGAACAAACGGAAGGATGCTGAACACCAGACTCTGATTTCTTTGTCTTATAACAGAGTTTCTTACATTACATTTCAGCTTATTTAAAGAGGTGGTTGTGACAGAATCTCAACCTGTGACTAATTAGGAAATCTCACACCTCAGGCAGGTGTGGCGGTGTCAACATCCCTGAAATAACATCAGCAGGATGAGTCATCAGGAGGTCGCAGTGTTAGGACAGGAATAAATAAAGAGGGGTTGTGATCGGATAAACACAAACGTGCAGCGAATGTTGGGTTGAAGAAGAGTTGCACATTAATTTCTTTGTAGTGAGAGATTTTTTATTTTATGCCAATGACACAATTTTGATTTGTAAATATACATCCTTTTAAATCAGCTCTACAGCTGTCAGCCCTTTAGGATAGAGATCCCTGAGCATCACTGACACTTATATATACACTTATTGGCATTCGAAAGGGAAGCAGTCATATATATATACATATATATACATATATATACATATATATACATATATATATATAAATATATATATATATATATATATATATATATATATATATATATATATATATATATATATATATATATATGACTGCTTCCCTTTCGAATGCCAATTACAGAAGGTCTGAATTGTAAGCGAGAAAAGGTCAGAAAAATAAGAGAAATAAACTACAAAACCAAGTCAAATATAATCACAAAATAATGTCAAAGTACTTTAAGCCAGATTGTGAGGTATGCTATTTTTGAAGACATGCTCCACACATCAATTGTTGAAAGTTATTCTGTAACTTTTGATAGTAATAACTTATAATTCATAAAAAACTAGAAAAACACTCAGAGAGCGCAGACCTCCACAAAGCATATTGTGATTGTGATGCACCACTTTAGTCCTACTTTAATGTTATACTCCCTTTCAGCAGACTGTCTGCTACAATTTGGTGTTAGTTGCAGGTTTGTACGATAATTTGTTTCCTGACAGTGTTGAAAACTATGATGACCCAGTACATATTTCATATTCTGGATCTTAGTGTTGAGAATATTGCCAGGATCTGGATCCTACTTTTACAACTGTCAGAAATGATCATGACCTTGTCTTGTATTGTTATGCAAAGCAATCTGACCATTTATAGTGGAGTTATATACACATATGGTGAAAACAGCCCTATCTCACAATGATAAAGAATCCTTTAAAAAAAATCCTGGATCTAGAAAGTGATCTGGATCACCGCCAAAATTTAATAATTTCTTTCTTGTCTCATTTTGAACATTTCCTAAAAAATTCATCAAGATTCGTATGTTAATTTTTGAGTTATGTTGTCCACAGACAAACTCTCCAAAAAGACATAACCTCCTTGGCGATTTAATGACTAATTTTCAGTAACCTGTCTATCTTTAGTGCCCATTGATTAAACAATAAGTTTACACTAACAACAATATTAAAGTCATAATTTCATCCAAAGCTTCTACATACCTTCACACAGGCTGCAACATTGAATTTTACACACCCCGTTAGTTCTGTTACACTTTCCATCAGTGTGTTTGAATGTACTTTATCATCATAGATGAGCGTCATGTGACATGAAGTGGTACAGTACTGTTTATAAACTAAAAATGTAAGCGACACCTTCCATCTGAAAAGGTCCCAGCTCAAACTGAGACAGAATCCTTTCCAGGAGTTTCCAGTAAAAAAAATACATATAATGACTTTCACCTTTAAAAACAATTTGTGGAGGTGGTGGTGTCCTTTCCTGTAACTTCATAGCTCAGTGACTTAACACCAGGGTTCACTTACTGCACGGAAAAAGGTCACACTCACACACACACATACAGACTTACATCGCAGGTGTAGTGCACCTCATCCACAGCGTACTTGGTTTTGAAGTGCTCTTTGGGATAGATCCTGTGAACACATGGAAACCAGAGCTGGTGAGGAAAGTAGTAGCGAGTGAGTAAAAACCTGCTCCCTGAACCTGTGGTAGCATCTGACACTTGAGCTGGCGGCCATGTTTATACTGTAGAGCCAACAACACCAAAAACAATATTAAGATGAATAAATGTATATTTGTACTTCTCCATCCTCTTTGAATAGATGCCACTGTTATGATATGTCAGCCTGAGTCATGTCTTTGTATTTTTCACTTTACTGTTTATATAACTTCAAATCAGACAATCACTCACAAAATTATGCTCTGCAATTTATTTTCTCAGATTCCCTGAGAACAAGTTAATTTCAGTTGTTTTTTCATGATCTAAACTTATTTTCTTGCTATCAAGATAAAACAAGTTTTGTTTTCTCCAGTGAAAAGGATGATTTATCTTGTGATGTTGAAAAGAAAACAATGTTTGATTTTCCTGGATAATTTTCTGGTAATCTAAAAATCCAACCAGTAGGTTGATCACTTCAATGAGCCGGATAATGGAGTGTCTAGCTGCCCCTCCACCTCTGCTGACATGATTCAGGTGAGTGCAGCCTATTCATGTGCTTTTTCTTTTTTTTCACTTTTCATGAAATAGCAAACTCTGATATCTCTTTTTCAAGATAACAGAATAAATCAACTTGTTACCTTAAGAAAACAAGATATGTTTTCTGGAAATAATGGAAGAAGTAAGTTGGGCTCTAAAGAAAACTCAAACTGACTTTTTATCTCAAGAAAACTGAAAAATTTAATGTATTAATCATGAGGGCTTCTGTTTAACACAAAACTCAAGTTGTACTTGAAAAGATTTAAATCAGGAGCGTCAATTTTTTACTTAATTAAGTTCAGTATGATCTGGTTTCTCTGGTGATAAAGATGAGTGAATTCACTCCTGAATTAAATTCACTTTTGCACTAAAGGGGCTCTGTCCACTTTTTGATTCTGTCTGAAACAGAAAGAATTGAAGTAACCAAACTGAAGAAGAGAAAACCAAACTAAAAATGCTGATCAAGTAACTCCTGTGTGATTTTTTTTTATATGTCACATGACTAAAAAAGCTGTTCTGAGTTTTATAGACAAGACAAGAGAAACTACGTGACATGGTCAGGAGTCTGCAGGTTATTTCCTCATAATCATGTGAGGCATACATGCAATACCTGCACGCACTTCTTCTTTAATCCACTGAAGTCCTCATGAAATGATTTAAACATTAAACTTAGCATTTGAAATTAAGTAGCGCAAAAAATGTATTGAAGAGTTGCACCGCAAAAGCTGAACTTAAAGCCATTAACAAGTGATGTCACTATTTTCACAACAAGCAGTAAATTATTTTTAATCTCCTGTATGGGACACTTTATAAAGTACTGTTGCAGGGTTTGGCTTCAGAATAGTAAAAACGTCAGGAGTGATTTGGGTGAAACAAAAAAAAAAACCTTAGTGGGAAACAGTTCATAGTGACTTTGTCAATAAATCAACTAACAACAAACACTCCTAAAAACATGATCCATGCTTTGAAAAAGGATGTAACTGTGCATGACTTTGTCAACCCTTTCTTCAGGTTGCAGCCTGCAGCTATGGACCAGCTGGTTCTGATTGTTGGCCGTGTACGCGCTCTTTGAAGATTAGTGTGACTCACTCTCCCATCCAAGTGGCGTAGCTCTCAGGCAGTTTGGGAACAAAAAGGATGGATTTCCCAGAATCCACATCAATGGCTCCATAGCAGTCGGCCTCAGTTACTCCAAAAGCCCAGTGGAAGAAAGACTCCTGCAGAATGGAGAGAAGGAGTCAGAGTATTAGGGAGAGATTATAACACAGAACTAGACGACGGAGATAGATTATTTTATAACACAAGAAATTACTGGATGTTGTCTTTATTGGGAGAAGTAATTAAGGGTGTGTACAGATTCCAATATGACAATAAAACCTTTATTTTAGAGAGTGATTTTTGTTGCATTCATTTAGAAACTAGTGTCGCTGGAAAGAGGGATTTTTCTGCAGGGTGGCTGGCCTGTGTTTTGTGACCAACTGTGCCAGACAGGCTAAGAGCAAACATTTCAGCAGGAGACACCAGAAATGTTTTTCATTGAACTGAGACAGAGTACCCTTTAAGATGAGGGACAATCAACCCACCCTAAATTTGTTTAGAAATTAAGAGTCGTAATAAACTATGTCATGTTTTTTTTAACCAATAAAAATGGGGGTCTGACATTCAACTGCAAAGCAAAAAAAAAGAAAAACAGAGCTCTGTTTTCTCATCCTCCAAGATTTCCACTGATTATTACCCGTGCTGTCCTTGATGCTGCTCTGCAGTATAGACTCCGCTCGGCTGCTCTGATGAATTTTCGTCATTCTGGATTTCACGCTGAGCTTTGTGACGCATTCAAAGTGACGCAAAAGCAGTGAAATCTAAATTTATCGCTCACAGCATGTAGAGGTGAGACACACCTGTAGGAATCTGATCTCATTTGAGTTTCAAACCATCTTGATATGTGGCAAGAACTGAATTTCTTTCTCTCCTGCAAAGACTCTCTAAAATCTATTTGTGTCCAATCTGCTGGAAACTAAATAAAGCTTTCTGTCTGCAGCCTGCAGCAAGATCAGCGAGTAAACTGACAGATGGGGTATGCTGGAGGTGCTCAAAGTCACGGCTTACTTGGATGGATGGGTGAAAGGGATGCATAGAGAGCCATAAGTCAGTATTTGTCCCCACTGGACTTGACTAAATGTCACAATGTTTTTACTTGGTGTCCAAATTGTGAAGCAACCTCTGTCTGGTCTAAAAATAAGAAGCCTTCACCTGACTGCTAAAAACCGCAGATTTCAGTTAAGGCTGGCTGCAGAAACACCAGAAACCATAAACACACCATGTCTAAAAATATGACTTTACAGCATAAATAACTATGTTTAAAGCCTGGTTCAATTCACGAGTTGGGTCTGAAAAGCTCATTTTTAAAATGGAACAAAACTCCAATAGCTCTTAATTAAACTCCCCAGTTATGCTCATAGACTGTATAGAGAGTGGACAGCTTGGCCCAGTCATTTACCATTGCACGGTTTTGAAACCAAAATACCCCCATCACAGGCGCAGCCAGTATAGAAGTTGCGCAGCCAGAGTCTGCGCAGTAAAGACTGTGAGGGATTCTGGGAGAATCTGAGTGGAGCCAGGCGACAAAAATAATTTTTTTTTTTTTTTTCTTTCGAGAGTCTAATCACTTCTTGACTCTACCTCCTGATATATTTTACAATTCCTGAAAAAAATACACAAGAACGGTAGCGGTCAATCATCGTGTAACGTGACATAAAACCTTGCTTTTAACCTCTTATAACTAATGAAAATAAAAACTTTTCAGAAAAAAAGAGGACTTGAATACAAGGCCTCCAAACAATATTTTCAAATCATCACAACAATCAGACGTGGGAAACATTCTTACAAGGTGTATTATTTTTTTAAGTTTGACCACAGCCCATCTGGAATGACTGGAGAGCCAGATTTTTTGATCTATACTGCAGCCAGCCACCAGGAGGAGCAGTTTTTGTGGCGACCTCACTTCGAGCCGAGCAAGCGGACTTTCATTTTATTTTACAGTCTATGGTTTTGCTCATAAAAGCTCATGGATGATCTAACTGTCATCCGTGCCCCTGTAGCTGTCTCTTTGAATCATCCACACTGAAACAAAGTTAGGTTGAGCTCAGTATTTCTAATCTTTATATCTTCTGAAGTACTCAAAAACTACTACTAAAATTTTGTGTCACACAATTGTTTAATCAAAATGTGTAAATCAAACAAAGATGATAACTTGCAACAGAAAGTTTAGGTTTAGGAACCAGGATAGTTTTGTCAACTTCACGACTGAAACTGGTTCTTGATACCCAAACCAACTTAAATATAACGTTTTGTCACCTAGAGACCACGTACCTGCCTGAAGAGCTGGTCTGTGTCCGTGCAGTACCTCTGTGTCTGCTCTCCTCCCTGCAGCAGCACCACCGACTGGGGCACCAGACCATCCTTGGCCTTTAGCCCTTCACACAGACGCCGACGGTTCTCTGCAAACAGGGCAGCAGAGACCCTCAGGGTGTCATTACCCAGCCAGTACACAGCTCTGAAAAAATGGGAGAGCAAGGTTCACAATAACCATTACACAGCAATTCTAAGGTAATAATAAACTGTGTGATATGACGCATCATGAGATCCGTCTGACCAAAGAATACAGAATAACCCTGACAGGTTAAATAATGGAATTAAAGTATCAAGATTTTTATTTTTATTTCAACAGGGACAGAATTATTACATTAAACTAGTTAGGTTGTAATTAAAAAGCCATATCAAAGTTTAATTTCATGTCTGTAATACAAATGTCACAGTAGTAAAACTGTTTTTTTAAATATATTTTTCAAACAGCATAACCAACATGAAGATAAGGCACCCCCTGATTTTGTTTTTGATCTATCTGCAGGTTGTAAGGACTTTGTGGGATCATTTGAGCCTTAAAACGCCACTGAACCACGGCCCAGTCTGTGCCCATTTAGAGTTAGGACATGGATAAAGACAAAGAGAAATCTTTTTCTCTGACACGAAACATAAATAGATCTCAGCCATGGTTTTGTTGATAAGATAATAAAATGCCATATCTGGATCACCCTGGACTGAACCAAAGGTTAATCCATAATAACCTCACAGTAAGTCTGGATCAAGGATTTCTGTATCATTCACTGGTGGATGAGTTGGCAGGTGTAACTGTATCTGTGTGGACAGATAAGAGCCACTCAGGTGTTAAATTATCTTCTTATTGTAGAAAGCCTACACGACTGAGCAACAAGACAATCCAAAAACTTGGCACGAGCCCAGAAAAAAAAGAATGAAAAACCTCTCAAATCTGCTCAAATTCCTAAAAAATATGTCACTGGCTCTACAGATATAAAGCACTGTCAATGTTTTATTGTTAGTGTCAATCTTTGAAGAAAGGGCCAAAGGGCTTAAAATGGATTACATAATCTCAGAGGGTGTGTCTGGTGTTTGTTTCAGACTCACAAGTTGCCTCATGTTTGCTGATAGCTGACAACTTTATGGTTACCTCAGCAGAACCCTCTTTTTTTTTTTTATCTCGGTTGTGTCATAATAACAGAACAGTTTGTTCTAGAAATCACTGCACAATTTTATTTTTCATATCAGTGTATAATTTACCAAAATTAAAGTCAAATAAAGAAGGACTGTTCAGTACTGAGTTTATTTTTAGACAAACATATAGGCTTTTGCATTGTGAACAATGTGCACCTGTGCATTGTTCCAGGGCCATTTATTTAAGTTACCGTCTACATCATTCATATCAAAACATATTATAGTTTTTGGACACAAAACTTCTGCACTGCATACCAGAGCACTGATGGAAAAGAACTAAGCAGATTAAAGTTTCTTGGTGTTTAATATAGAATTTCATACCATAAATTTATTTACAATGGTTTATAGTTTTATATAAGGACACTAATAAAAATTCATATAGATAGAAAGAAAATAAATTAATACTTAAAAATGATTACGACAGCTGGATAAATGCTAACTACGATGATTAAGTGTAGTTCATTCAAAAATCACAACTAGTTGGGATGAATCAGTTTCAGTTTTACCTGATGTAAGAGTGAGTTTTAATGTGTTATTTTTAAGATATTTAACGAAATTTATAAAGCTTTTATCTTGGGTTATAAAAAAGAAAACACACTCATTCAAACCTGAGCTTTAAAAGTTTTTGGCACAAGAAATCCTGAGGCTGACTGTCTACGTAGCATCTTTCTCTGCACCTCTCTGCATCTCTCTCCAGAAGAGCTGACGAGCTCTGCGGAGGAGCATTTTTTCGTTGCTCAAAGAAAAGATATAACAACAAAAAGTATTCAACTTTTCGAAATTTATTTTCTTCTTTTCATTTTCAAAGCACTGTTAGAAATGATGAAACTACTCACTGTGGTGATGCAGCCATGTTGACGTGCTGTTACGGAGTGTCACATGCTGACGGAAGTCACGTGAGTTTGTTTCTGCTTGGGAAACTGGTCAGCTGACACGGCACTATGCTGCGTTCAAGTCAGTGGGACAAAACTACACTCACCGGGCAATGAATGGGCTTTTATCCGCTGTCGTTTACAAAGTGCTGTAGTTGTGGAAAAAGAAAGCATATATAAAAATAAATAAATGAATAAATAAACGTAGATAGATAGATAGATAGATAGATAGATAGATAGATAGATAGATAGATAGATAGATAGATAGATAGATAGATAGATAGATAGATAGATAGATAGATAGATAGATAGATAGATAGATAGATAGATAGTGCAACATGCAAGAAAAATATATTGAAAAATTATTGTGTTCAATGACCTTTAGATAGTAGATTAAAAAAAAACACAAGAGCACTGGATATTCGTGGTAAACTTTTGTGTTGTAATTTATATTTTTAGTTATATATTAAGTTTCTCGCGCATAAAAAAAGATGAAAAACTTAAAATCCTGATACAACAGAGTAGGACGAAGTTGACTACCAACTTGTTAAAGCATTTTCCATCCAATAATATTTATTTATTTATTTGTTTATTTATTTATTTATCTATTTATTTATTTATTTATTCATGGATGAATTCTAAAGCTTAGAGACCACTGAACCTGCTCTGACACCAGATCAACCTCTTAACAATTCAAAACCTGCTGTGCCCCCAAAAGACAAAGCCTCCTGTAACAATCTTACAGAAGCTTTTGAGTCATAGCCTGCAGGAACTCCCAGATACAGTAGACTGATGACAGGATGACTGTGACCAGAGGTCCACCTCCAGAAACCCAGACATTTTTTCCCCCTTTGCAATGACATTTTTTCAACTAAAGGTAAAGAAAGCCCAATGACTGTCTTACCTAGCTTAGTGCAGACTTGAGGAACAAAAAAAAGCTCAAAGTGCAACAAACAAGGATTAAAGGAACATGTTGAAGTCATAAACTTTGCTCAGAATGGCTTTTTAATGAAGATATGTCCTAACTTGGAGGGGAGTGAGTGACTGCATCATGTGGATAAGTTCAAGTATCTCAAGATCTTCTTCACGACCATAAGTGGTAAGAATCTGGGGAGTGCTCAAGAAGATAAGATCACAGATAAAAACAGCTGAGATGAGTTTCCTGTGAAAGGAGGCAGGGTTAAACATAGAGGTGGGTGTAAAGGTTAGAAATCCAGAGGTAGCTAAAGATAAAGCCATAGGACAGGTCCTTGCATTCAAAATAAGCTAGATGAGGAGGCATCCTCATCAGATTTTCATCATTTGATGAGGATGCCTCCTCAGCATCTCCCTTCTGGGGTTTTCCAGGCCCATTCAGGAGGACTAGGAGGAGTTCTTGGGGTGGACCCAGAGTTTGCTGTGAGGGATTATTTCCCATTCCAATTCCAATTCTTTCTTTCTTTCTTTCTTTCTTTCTTTTTCTTTCTTTCTTTCTTTCTTTCTTTCTTTCTTTCTTTCTTTCTTTCTTTCTTTCTTTCTTTTTGCATGTGTTCATCTATTGCTACACAGGACTCCCAAAGTGTACTACAACAATAATCTGAAGATCAGAACCTGAAAATATCAATGTTAAATGTCACCTTAACTTCTAACTTTTTCCTAAAAACCTCTAAGTTGGCTGAATTTATGGTCAATAACAGCTGAAAAATGTGCTTCGCTCTATTCAGGCCTTTACCCGCCAGACCCAAAGTTAAGTTATTGCAAGACATCAAGCTAACGTGAGAATGAATCAGGATGTATTCATATTGGTATTAATTTTTTTTATTTTTAAGTCCAAACTGGTCTAAATAGTGTTTGGCTTTCACATATTCCTCAGTAAAAGTAGCACTGTGAGTCTCCATAGACAGTATAACTATACATAGGAGGAAGAATTGTCCATTACTAACCTTGAAGTTCTGAAAGTCAGATGTAAGAACTTTTTCAACATTTTATTGTCTCTTGATTTGCTCTTGCAGTAGTGCTCTACAGTAAAACAGCAGGGGGAGATGCAACTCTTTGTTGTCTCAATTCAGAGTGTTCAATAAATAATTAAATATTATGAGTGACTGCAGATACTTGATGCAGGTAGCTCTAAATAACGTGTCATGAACGACAGCATCCAGGGAAAAGTGACAGACTGTCAACAGTGCAGACACACACTGACAATGAAACAGGAGTGGCTTCCCACAATGCTGACAGGTCGGCGTGTACGCTAACAAGACATGATGACACCTGTCTGTTTTTCTGCAGAAATAAAGTTTTTTTAATATAGTTGTAAAATACTGAGGTATAGATGGAAGTTAACCCAGAAGTTCACATCTATCAAAGTTATACTTTGATAAAAATTACATGCAGCATGATATGGAAAACAACAAGCAAAAAGTCTGCCCTTAATCCTGAGACCAAGCTTACTGTGGAAGACTGAACATAGAGGACTTGTTTTGATTTCCAGGTGTTATTAATAAGACTCCTAACCTTTCAAAGAACCTTTCTGCCAGTGACAGTCTCAGTTAAATGAGGCCGTTGCTCTCTGTAAGGTATGCTTCATTTAAACCTGGGGCGCTTTTTAACACAGCTCATTATTTTCATGTATATTTGGTGGCTTCTCTTGAAAAAGCCACGGACAATCCAATTAAAATCATGCCTGCTTTCCTCACAAATCTTAACAAACCTAAAAAGACATTTAAATTAGCTCAAATCCATGTCTTGATTCATATTTTTTGACTTGCCATCATATATCCTGCCGTTTCACACTCATAATTATGTTGTTTCCCCTCAGTGGCCCCCTGGCAAGGAGGAAGTGTTCCTGCGAGAAGAACAAAGAGAGACCCTGGGACACCAGGCGTCGAGCCACCACTGTCACCATGGACTGGGTGCCAGTTCCCCTGCATTCAATGTTTTATCTCTGGTGCCAGCTGTAAGTTGTTCTGATACAGTTCAGCAGCTCGGCTTTGAACCCGTAACTTTATTCCTTGAGGGGGTTGGACATTTAAAACAGAGGGAGACTGCTAAAGAAACACACATACACTGGGGTCCTACTCTTCTATATAAAAGAGTGAACAGCATAAGTAAATTTGACAGTGATGTCTGGTGAGAAACTTTCAACAGGGTTTTCTTAGGTTTCACTCCAAAACTCTTAATTATCACCCAGCCTTAGCGAGGCACTCAACCCTACATAAACTAGACTGAGATTTTTAGCTTAGGTTGGCTTTTTTTCTGTCTTTTTACACTTTTAATTAGAGAGGACCCAGACCACTCCCACAAGGACTAACCTTATGGGGTGAGAGCCTTAACTATTAAGCTATACCCCCACCTCCAAACTGAGATTTTCACATCATTTTTGGACAAGAGGTCGAGTCATCAGAGCACAACAACTTGCCAATCACCTGTTGCCATGTTACAGTTTGGTTTAGCAAATACTTTTGTCCAAAGGGACGGCAGTAAGGACACAGTCACTGGCTAACTTGCTTAAGCATGCTTCAATCCTAAAGCCCCGTTCATTTTGCCAGTGTGACCGCAAGCGTGCCGTGCTTGAGCACCATTTACTTCTCGGCTTTTGCAGGCTTTAGAGAGGTGGGTGCAGTACACTTCATGCACAAGCATGTGGACATGTGGTACGATCCATGACATATGATCCATCTTAAACAATGGGGGGGGTTAGAGGGCTGTGTCGGACCAAAACATCTAAGTCACTAAAGTTGTAGCAGCGCTCTCTTTGTCTCACTGCGCTGGCCCTGATCATAGACTGTAAAAAAATGGACGTCATCTTGCTCGAATCAAGTGAGGTCGCCACAAAAACTGCTCCCCCTGGTGACTGGCTGCAGTATAGGTCAAAAAATCCAGCTTTCCAGTCATTCTAGATGGGTTGTGGTCACACTTTAAAAAATTAATTCACCTTGTAGAAATGTATCTCAATCTGATTGCTGTGGTGTTTTGACGATATCATTTGGCTGCTTTGAATTGAAGTTCTTTTTTTTCTGAAAAGTTTTTTTTCAATGAGTTATACGAGGTTAAAAACTAAGTTTTACGTCACATTTAACTATGATTGACAGCTGCTGTTTTTGTGTATTTTTTGGGGGGGATTGTAAAGTATATTGGAGGTAGAGTCAAGAAGTAATTAAACTCTTGAAAGAAAAAATATATTTTTATTTTTGTCACTCGGCTCCACTCAGTTTCTCCCAGAATCCCTCACAGTCTCTACTGCGCAGACTCTTGCTGCAAAACTGCTACCAATGGCTGCGCCTGTGATGATGGTATTTTGACTTCAAAAACGTACAATAGTAAATGGGGGAGCCACTCTGTCCACTCTTTACACAGGCTATGGCTCTGATGAGATCGCACTTCATGTGAGCAGATGCTTCACAATGAAGCGAGCCATGCATGTGTGTGATACCTGCTGAAGTCTGGTTCATATTGGAGCAGTGTGACTGGTGGTTGTACTCTCCAGCATGGGAGTGGCGCTGGGTGCTAGTGTGACTGCTCCCTAGGTGACACAAGCAACAATCTAGACAGGAGGGAACCAAATTAGTGTGTGGAATAGAAGCTGTTTGTGCTTTAATCTTTATCATCAACAACATTAATGTCATCATGAAAATCCTAGATGCCACCAATATCATCATCATCAGCAGCTATGTTGTCATTTTTCATAAGGGTGAAATAAGGGGCTCTTCAGATATGATGGATCTGGGTAAGTTATTCTGCCACTGGGGGACAACAGAGGAGTAGAGTCTGGCTGGTGACCCTGTAAGGCCCCGCTGTGATGGGAGATCTCTGGCAGAACATCCAGTTGGATGGCAGTGTAGACCTGGGTGGAGGACTCCAGGGACATGGGAGGATTTTTGTTGCTGTTTTTGTAATTAAGCAGCAGAGTTTTGGAACTGATGTGCGCAGGATTGAGAGGCCAGCTGTAAGAAATGAACAGAAGAAAGCCGTGCCATGTTGGGCAGGTTGATGCCCAGTCATGCTGCAGCTTACTGGATGATCAACAAATGTTTGAGTGTGTTTAAAAGGAGGACCGAAGCAGAAGCTGGATTATACGCTCTGCTCTGATTTTCCTTCTGCCACACAGGACAAATCAGCTCTACAAGGTGTCAGATGAACCGTAAAGGTTAGCTGGTCATCAATCACAACACTTTGAATCTAGGCAGACTTATTGGGCATGGGTCCAGGTAATCTGAGCTGGATATTGATCTGGTTTTATGGAGAGCATGGCTGGGATGACAAGAATCTCAGTCTTGGAGAGGTGGAGCTCAAGGTGGTGTTCATCCATCCATTCAGAGAGAAATCTGTGCTGTTGTGTAATCCAGCCAAAATGACAGGAAGAATTAGTTTACAGCTGCATAGCTCCACCACAGGACCAGATGACGTGACGTGGTGTATGGGGATATATTAGAGACATTGGTGAGAAGGTGTATAATGTTTATCTTCTCATTATTCATTTTATTAATGATGAATGGAATTAAAGGAATATTATTTAAAACAGGAATCCAGACCACAGTGGTTGAGGTAATAAGTCTGACCAAGACAGTCCAGCTGCAGACCTCTGCTCTCAACTGACTCTCCTGGAGGCTCCACTCCTCCACAGTCAGCAGGAAGTTTTATCAGGATATGAAGTAAAAAAATATCAAAATAAAAGTTGCCTTCAAAGTTACATTGGGTACACACTTCCTGTTTTTCTGTGTTTGATCACCTTGGTTAACCTAAATCATTGACAGTGTTACACTGAAAAAAAGAAAATGTATAAAATGCACGTCATCAAGAGCGTTCATACACTAATTTGTGCTTATTGCAGCCTTGTGAAAATGTGTGTACTTGCAGAAGGTTGAGTGCTCCTGAGAGACAACAGATCACCCAGTACGAAGGAAGATGGACACCATTAACAGGAAAGGTTTTGTTTTAAAGCCAAATGATTAATCTTGTTTACCAATCTACTTATCAAATAACTGCTGAGGGTTTCTTCTGAGTTATCAGCCAATAACTGCATAATAAATTTGCTGCTTTTGAGAATGTTTGTGTGTGCTGACGTGAAACTGATGCAGATGCAGGCCTTGAGTTGAAGGGGATTAGAACAGAAAGTACCTTGGGAGGAAACAACAATTGTAACAAGGCAGCATGAAAGTGTGAGATGTGTGTGAGTGTGCATTTAATCTTTATTTGTTTTGAAGAACACCGGATGGTACTGGGCAATGAGAGGAGACATCACTTGCTCACCCAAAAGATAACGTTTCACATCAGTAACTGAATGTCTGGAATAAGCGCATCTTCAACTATAGAAGAGTTCAAGGGCCAGAAATCTGGGTTCTGTCCTTCAAGGAAGAGTCTAAGACTTGTATCAGGGCTGTTAGGGAGAGGTAAACAAGAACCCAGAGCTCTGTCACACATTTTTGACTTGCTGTAATCGTTAGATCTGAGTTAACTGAGAACTTGAATGCGTACTGGTCATCTTCTTCTTTGGTCAACGAACATGCTGGGAATGGTGAAAGGTAATCAAAATATTTGGGAGTCACAGAATTAGGAATTTTGCTTTGAGTGAAAAATAATATCTGCAGAGTACCCTCTTTATTTGAAAAAGTAGAAATTAGGGAAATTAACTGAGCACACAGTTACGCAGATATTACAGATAGGGAAATCAGTAAAATTGTCACTTGGAGATAAATTTAAACACCATTTCCATTCAATATCAACTGTTTTCATTTCCTCAATCATTTCAATATTAGACTGATGTTATAAAGCAGTGAATGTATTCATTGAGGTCTACTTTTACTAGTACTGAGGTAAATGTAGGAATGGGTATCTATAACCGGTTTATGTTAAGAATTGACAAGAAATGGTTCAATCTATCAGCATCATTAGCCTTTATGCTTGATGATTCCATGGTCAATTAATTACATTACCCCAGAGCAGCTGGACCTTACGTCCATTATTTTGCCCCAGTTTTCTCAGCTTAGCAGTTGTGTAATATCACTCTGTTACACAAAATTCCCATTCAAGGCATTCCACATGTTATACATCTACAAATGGACCAAAAATAATGCAGAGAAATATAGCGCTAGCTTGATGCTAACATATATGGGGAATTGCATTTATATGCTAGCAGTTAGCATACATCAACAAAACTTAGGTCTTAAACTAGAATTTCAACTGTCATTATAAAAACATATCACACTAACATTGTAAACCATACTGAAAACTCAAAATGTCAAAACCACTGTGGTAACTACTTTGAGACAAGAGATGGCCTACTTCAGTCAATAACATAACAAAACATGTCAGGGGACATGTGATTTTTACTTATTTCTATTTAATCATGTCCAGAGATATCCAGATCTATTGACCAATTTCATATTTATTTAATCATAAACTCATAAGCTCAATAAAATGCTATTTGTTTTGTTTTGTTTGTTTTTTAAATGTCACATCCTGACATTACTTCCCTCTGACAGTGGAGAAGTGGAGCCTCCAAGAGTAGAGTGGATCACTGTCTGGTCCAGTTATTTGAGTTTCTCTTAGAAACTTTATGATCACCTCCACTTGAGCCAGAAGTCTTGTGGTTCTTCAGCACAAAAACGAGAGACTCGCTCCACTTCACTTTGCAGCTTTATTTCTATGTTAGAATGGAGCAATATTGTATCACCCAGTGAACACAGAGACCAGATATTGATAATGCCTCCCAAGGTAAAAGGCAAAATAATAGCAGAACACAGTGACAGCATGAATAGCAGCAGCATACAGCACTTCTCTAAAGAATGAGATAAAAGAAATGGACTGAGATGAGGTATGACTGTTATCAAATTGAAGGGGAAGAAGATGGCTTTTATAATGCAGAAATAATTTGGCAGCTTACTTACTGATGTTTTTATCCACTTCAAGGGTCTTGTCACCACAGGCAACCAATTTAACCACCATGATTTCAAGCTCATAAAACTACAAACCCTGTACTGACAGATTCAGAGCCAACAGGAGATGAGAGATAAGATCACCTTAAGTTTCCCTCAAAGAGAAAGCTAACCTCTCTTGTGCAGAAAAGCATCAGTCTATTTGGCAGAAAGTGGAGTGTAGTGAGAAGTTCAATTGACTGAGATTATTTACTTACCTCAGGTGATCTGGGGCTGCTTTAATAAAACACAAAAAGCTGCCTCAGGCATGTTCGATCTACTGATTGCCTTCTCACTGCCATAAACTCTGGTGTGTCTCAGATGGGATGTCACAGGAAAGGGTTAAAGGTACAGTGTGTAGAAATGGGTTTACATAGTGACGTCCCGCGGTCAGACCCCAGACTGAAACACTAACCTGTTTAATATAATAAAGTGATAAAGTTTTGTTGTGTTTCAGCCTCGCGTTAACAGGGAAATGGCGACCTAAAAAACAAACTTTTGAAAACCGCCTCCAGAGCTAATTTTTTCTGAAACGCTGCTGCCACCGTTGCCAAATGCACAGTATGCCAGTGTTATCAGCGGAAATGCTGATGTCACTGCCCAACTCTACTTCAGTGGAGATCTACCTAAAGCTGCTTCTGGACAAGACAGTTATAGTGCCAACTACAGGCCTGGCATGCTTACTACACTGTTTTCAGTCCCTTAGCGTTTTTGTGTAAACGCAGATTTTTTTCACCATGTATTTACTGTTTGAGCGTTTTCTGTTGAAATGTTTGTGTAAACGGGCCCTAAGGCCCCATTTACATGACGCCGAAAACAGTTAATTCCGCAAACATTTTGTTGCGTTTTGGCCTTCCGTTTAGATGAGACCATGTTGCATTTTCAGTGAAAACGCAAACTTTTGAAAATGCTCCCCAAAGTGGAAAGATTTGAATCCGCTCCTCCATCCAGCCTCGTATAAACACAGAGTGGAGCGTTTCAGAGTGAAACGCTGACGTCACCGCATGGGCACTCACAGTTTCAGGTGAAGGCTGCGCGCTCAGCCACATTTCTAGTTGAGCCATTCCGGTCCAGTAGGTGGCGGTAATGCGCATCATGGTTGGATTGCCGACCGTCTCACACAACAAAACTGCAGAAAAAGAAAGAACAGAAGAAGAGACTTCTCCTCCTGGAGTCGTATGAACGCAGATCGTTTTCACGCTGTCCTCATGTAAACGCGGGTGGCTTTTGGAAACGCAAAGGAAGAATCTTTGCGGGAGTCTCTGTGTAAACGGGGCCTAATAATGTGAAATTAGTCTCACTGTCTGAACCTTGCTGTGATTAATAATTCTAATGAATTTATCTAGTTAAAGAAGGGGTACTGTCTTTTGTCACGGTTTTAAACAGTTCCTCTAGTAACCTTGTAGTAGCTTTACATGATTTACAGCTGATAAAATTCCCCTTTACTCACTCCAGTGTTTCAGGAAACCCATGTTTCAACATCTGAAACACTTTGTTTCACACACAAACCTCCTCTTCTCAGATTGATGGCCCCTTTGGAGGTCTCACGGGGATAGAACTATGGTCAGACTCACCTCTCCAACGTTTCATGAACCCTTATGAGATCCTTGCACAAAGACCTTGTGATTTCAACAATTCTCAGGAAGACCTTGCTTTAAAACTGACTGTTTTCAACAGTTTGCAGATGAATTTTAGGGAATTCTACAACATGTGACTAATAAAAAAAATCAAGCAAAAGTGTAAAGCTCCCCATGTTAAAGCCAAATTATTGGATGACATGTCAGGGCAGATCTCAACCTGTACCTGAAATCTTAGGTCAGATATCTGACAAAAGAGTGAACAAGTTTGCTCTAGATAATAGAGATGTACAAATTTCTATTTTACTGTCATGAAATTAGCTTGAGGGTGCAACCCCACTCCTTTATTTGTTTATCAAGTTATCAGAACTAAAGTTGTGCAATGTTTTGAGGCCAAGGGTGGTCAACTCAGTATGATAAAGAAAGATGGCTGACAGGAAATTTCATCAAATGTAAGAAATAGGACACACTCTTATCACTATGTCTGTGATGAGAGCAGTCACAGATCAGAAGAGCTAATAACTTTAAAGAGGTTTTAGATCTTCATCATCCAAAGCAGTTTCTTCCTCCTATACCCATCTTTGCACATCTTAAGCTTTGAGATGTTATATAGTGCTCAGGCATCATCACGCAGACAGACACATCAAAGGCATACCCTCCTAAACACCGTAAATGGACGTTATTTGTTCTTCAAGATAGAGATGTTGTGATGATCTTAGATTAATGCACAAACAGTAAATCAGTGACAGAGAATGTGGAGATACGGATGTAGGTCTGCATCATGGGACATAGGATGTGTGGGTTGAGGTTTATTAGAAAGATTAATTAATTTGATAAGCCTGTTTATACAAAGTAGTTTTTGTTTTATAGATCTGAGAATAACAGTTTTCCCAACAAAGCAGGAACTGGAGCTCTATTATTTGACCAGATTTCCCTCTGATGCATACATTTCTTTCTGTATGAAACATTAATAACCAACTGTACCTCCACACAAAGAGCAGAGATTATTGAAGAATGGAAATCGTTGCTAAGGCTCCCTCGATAGGGGGTCTGTTTGAGGTAGAGTTAAGCTGATTAGTAGCTCCTAAAGCAGATGAGTAGAAGGCTAATTAGTGCAACACCTTCACTCCAGTGAGAAATCAAGCTGAAGGTGTGTTTACAAACACAAACACATCAAAACAACATGGGAAAATTTGTTAAATCAGTGAAAAGGGGATGTAGCTGTGGTTTAGTGGTTAATTTCAAACCCACCTGGTTCATCTCTCTTTGGGACCACAGACAAAGTTCAAATTAAACCAACAAACAAACAAACAAAAACCTTTGAACCTTCATAGTTCTTTTAAGTCTATGTGAACTGAACTGTTTTATAAGATCATTTTTGTTATGAGCTTTCAGAACATCGATCAGGAATGGCTCAACTGGGACACTGACAGAAACAACCATACTGCAAGTTGTCAGTCCACTGAAACAACTGTCATCAAGGTGTCCCACAGCTGTTTTGTCCCTTTGATTTTTCTTTCCTTACCAACAGCAATGCATAAAACTTCAAGCCTCAAAACTTTGTGGACTTAGAAGGAAGTTCTTCTAAAATCAAAATTGAAACCAGCCACTTTGTCCATTTGAGCACAAGTCCCCTCCCCTGACTCAGCTGATAGCCAATCAAAGCTCAGGATGTCGGGGTGTCACTTGTAACGTCAGAGTTTACAGGGGCTCATGCATGGTCAATTTTTATGTTTTTTTTTATTTATTTTTTTTATTTTTTGGCTTCACTTTTTTGTATGCTGCTATGATGTCCAGCTCATTACAAAGTATGGTGGTGTGCCACAAGAGTCAGCGTCTGGACTGCTTTCCTTATTCATACAAGATAAATTCTTTAGCATCTTCAGATTCTTGATCAAACCTACTGAGTTTATTGGCATCTGAGGACTCTGATTTGCATACTCCTGCCTTGAAAAGAAGCAGTAATGTAGCTTGAGAAGTCTGAGAAGTCCATTTCACAGAGCAAAACAGTTTGGGTTCAGTATGTGTCAGATGCGTCAATTAAAAAAAACAAAAAACACCTATAACTGAAAAAAAGTGTTTTTACAATTTGTTAATTGAACAATAATATTCTATGATAATGCGACTATTTATACAATTACTGAGATAGCAGTCATTTGAAACCAGCTGTCAACAAAAAACAAAATGACACAGCTGATTCATCCTCACATCTACAAGAAACAAAAAGGTAACAGGTGGCTCAAGGTGTCTGTATGATCCATTAAGGCCAATCAGTGTGTTTCTATAATGAGCAAGATCATAAACAAACAAAAAATAAAACCACAAAAAGTGAACAAAAAATACCATATACAAATCCTTAAAGGTACGGTCTGCAGGAATGTCAACTTATACAAGAATAATCCTTCCAAATTGTCTCTTCTGGGCCTCCATACATACAGTATGTATCAGTGTCTGTGTGTACCTCAACCTTCTCTTCTGCCTGTATGTTGATGTTCTCATTGTATCAGGATGTTTCATGGCAGAAAGTAGATGTGGTTACTTCAGCCAATCACAGTGCCCTCAGTGTGCAAGTGACTTTGTGTGTTGATGATTGCGAGTGGAGATGCTATACTGAGCAGCTACAACAGTGGGCATGGTACAAAGGAAGAAAAACATAACCAAAGTGAAATGATAAAATAAAAAGATTTTGTGTTTTTTTTCTAAATGAGGTTGATGCTTGGCTTGACTTCCACCCTCTTTTGGGCACTTGGAGAGAGCAACACGAGTTACTTTCTGCTAACCAGGTATGTGTCAAATACTCATGATTAGCTTGTGCTAACATCCCAAGTCTGGTGAAAGGATTTCGAGTCTCTCCCATGTAGCAACACGATGCTACAGGTGGTTGCTTGGGTAGTAAATGTGTTAACAGAGTCATGGTTGGAGGCTGTGGGTTTGCGCTGCTGCTGGCACTGAGCCAAGGAGGAGGAGCCCAGTTTCAGTTTGTGTTCACTAACAAGTAACAAAAATTCATGCAGACCCTACCTTATAAATTGTGAACACAATCATCCACAGCTCCTAAAGACAGAAATTGAACAGTTTTAAAACTTAGGTCTTTTTTTTCAATGGATGAATAGATGAGTAGAGTTTTTTTTTTAAAGTATTTTGAAGGTCACATGTGTGACAGTACAGATACACCTTGTTGTGGCAGTTAACAACCTTGAGGTCATGTGCACGCCACTCCGAGGTCGACGAAACCTTCTGTGTTCTTTCAGGATAAAATGACAGAATCCTTAAGGATATCATCTCATTATTTTCCTGCTCTTCTTTCTTTATGATATGGTTTGAATGTTTTTTTTAGTAAGCCCAGGGGACGTTTTTTAATGGCACACAAAGCCCATTTCTTTTTACATTTATAGTTGCAGTGATTTATAACTTTCTATGAGGTGACCTTGGGAGTTGGCAGACAAAAACACCATCACACTGACAGTTATTCATTAGAGCTTACTGACAAGAAAATATCAATTCTTTTGTCTTGTATTCTACAAAAACAATTCACTGTCATCTCTATTTAACTATAAGACATCTATCCTTCAAACTCTGACAGTCACAGCATTTGCATCCCTGTGGGTGCAATGCTGGTGGCACAAGTATGATGTGCCAATTCCTTTCCATCTGCCAAGATGCCAGAGACAGAGACGGATGGTCGAGGAGAGTCGGCTTTTGCTTGTTTCCATCTTGTTAATATGCCTCTGGGAGTCTAGCTGTAGTCAGGAGACTCACTAGAGGCAGATCTCCTGAGAGCTGAACAAGATAAACATGACTATAGGAAGCAATGGAGACCTTCAGTGCTGCATAAATAACCTTGTGTGGTGAAAAAGACAAGTTGTTCTGCTCTGCTCTTTGTGCACAGAAGGAGCGAGAGCTGCGTTAAGCTCCAAGTCGATGAGGAGACGGATGTTAGCCAATCAACTTTTATGGCCGTCCTGTTAGAAAACAATTGCCAATTTGAGGATCCATTAGGAAAAACAAAACCAAACAAAACATGACAAACCACTATAGATCCGTCTTCTCGGTCAAATGTATCTGTATAGCTGTCTTAAGTCTAATCTGGTCTCTGTTTGAACTCTGACATAGTTTCCTTTGTCCAATTCATGCTACACAGGTACCCAGGACAGGTGAATAATGTTTCTGATGAGAACAGCTGCACACGTTTCTCTTTGAAGCAGAATATAAGCTTCATCCAGCTGATAACGAGCTGAAATTCCTGCCTAGACATGCATACTGGTCATGTTCTTCTTGTTTGGATCAGTGGTCAGCACCTTTGAATCAGCAGCAGTCTTTTATTCACTGTTATCAGAAATGTGCTCAGTACAACTTAAACTCTGTTATGTAAGCTGCAGAATGTGCTGTGTGTGATGTGTTGGAGGATAAATTACATTGGGAGGCAGGCTTCACACTGGGGAAGTGGCCAGTAAGGCCTTGCGTAACCAAATTGGGCTTCTTGTTCTCTGTTGGGCCCCAGTGTTGATGTACAGCCTGTTCAAAGAGTTTTATATGCTTAAATCACTCGTCTTTAACATAATCTCTTACATCCTGTTTAACACGCCCGCTATCTGGCAGCTCTTTGACTTAAAATCAGTATTAGACCACTTACTCTGGCAATGCTGATTAATGTCCTCATTAGATTTTAGCTGAGCTGTATAAAAACTGGGTCAAATAACAAGGCCAAGCATTTTCTACTACTTAACAGTTTCTCTCATTAAACTGTGTGATTTTATACACAGAGAACAACACAAATAATGGGTCAGGCTATGAATTTATTTACTTTTATCTATATCCAAATATCAACAAGAAAACACCGGAGAGTTTATTTTACAGCACGTGACCACCAGTGACGGCTCAAATTAACTAAACTGTCTAATACAAGAATGAACCAGAATAAACAGCTCACCAGGAAGGTGGTAGGGGGATTGTGTGTTGGGTTTTGCGGCTCTCCATTTACTTAATGACATGATGGTAGGGCCTGGTATAGAGGGTAGGTAATTACGTCATTTCCCTTCTGGGACGCGCCCACTTCAGTCGGACTAAATGACAAAACAAACCTCTCTTAGCATTGTGGAGGGTGGCTGGAAACACAGCGAGACTGGGAAAAATGTGGAATATGACATGAAATTAAGGAGAGTTGGACTCGACATTGATTTGTTAAAGCTACCAAAGAACCAGGGGTCCATGAACATCGACATGTGGCCAGAAATCATATCTATTTATTTGTACCTGATTTCAACGCCAGGAAAACACACAATGCAAAGCCTGGAAACTACAAAAGCCTCTATATGATTCAATTTGCAGTTTACAGTTTAGGGCCAAAATATATCAATGAACTTTTGATCCCATGTGAACCATCAAGACCACTTAGGTCTTCTGGATCAGGTCTGCTTTCAGTCACCAGAGTTAGAACCAAACATGGAGAGACAGCGTTCAGCTTCTATGCTCCAAATATCTGAAACAAACTGCCAGAAAATATCAGGTCTGCTGAATCTCTGAGCTCCTTTAAATCCAGGTTGAAGACCCACCTCTTTACAGCTGCTTTTTATTTGAGCATTTTAATAATTCATTTTAATAATTTTTCTTTAAAACAAACAAAAAAAAGTATAATTTTGCAACTCTGCACTGCGACTCTTATCTTAAAATCTGTTTGAAAATCTGTTTTAACATTTTTTCTTTTAATCTTACATTGTTTTACTGTATCTTGTTACTTTTAATCTTCTTTTTTAATTGTTTTCTTTTAATTTGTTCCGTCTGTATAGCACTTTGAATTGCCTTGTTGAAATGTGCTATATAAATAAACTTACCCTACCTCACTTACAGTGTATTGACCAAAGTGAATACACTTTATTTATCTGTACTTTTGGTATTTAACATAGACTGTATTATTAATTGACGTATAGCCTCTGCGACGATATTTAAGTAAAGTTAATACCAAATACTTTATACAACACAGCTAAAGCTGCTTGTGCTGGGGTTCCCCCTTATTTGAAAAACTGGGTTAGCCTCAGTTTATGTTAGTTTATCAATCATATTGAGTAAAATGTTCATCACACCAAGATAAAAATGCTAACATTTAGAGATTTCGTAATTTAAGGAATGATTTTACCCAAAACTTCAGCAAGCATTAACGTTAACTGACCCAAAATGGGAACCACAAATCCAGCTTTCGTTGCCTGGATTGTTTCTGTAAATTGCAGTGATCCATCAATTTTTCTTCTCTTTGTCTTTAAGTAGCCTGTCAAAAGATAGCGCTGATTGCTTTTCAAACATGTTCGTTCAATCAATCGCGCAACAGCTCGACACCAATTTTTGATTTTATGTTTAGAGTCTAGGGGGTATTTAAGGCAACGCTGCCACTCATCTCCCTCTTTCTGCCACTTAGTGGATGTAACCGCAGTGACTTCTGCTCGCTGTGACATCACGTGAATACCCTCTATAGAGAGAATGCACGTGATGTGGGGGGATTTAAAACAACTCTCCCTGAGGTGTTGTGGGTCTAACTAAACTAAAACACACAGGTGATGGCTCACTTGATAACCTCAGTGACACACTGGCTCTCCCTCACTTTTCCTCAACTGGACGAGGTCTGTAACCATGAATCTTAACCACTTTGGCCATTTGGGGTTGCAGAGGGCAGGAACCCTTCCCAGCTGTGACTTGGCCCAAGGTGGGGAACACCTTGAACAAGTTTTCAGCATTTCACTCTCACTCATCCTTACAGGCAAATAAAATCAACCTGACGAGCAGGTTTTGGACTGTGAGAGGAGTAAGGAGTAGCTGGTTTTGAACCCACTCATACACTGGGGACTACACACAGAAAGACACCAGGAACCTTCTTGCTATGAATCAACAGCAACAATCACTGCGCCACCATGCAGCTTGTGTCTAGCCTCAGTTTGAATTCTTTTACCTGTGATCAACCTGTGTGAGTTTGTCATTGAGGAGGGAAGCAGTTTGAGAGAGTGGAGTGCACTCAGTGCAGTGCAGACTGGATTAGAGATAGACAAAAATCACACATCAAGCCTTTTGAAGGGTCACAGAAAACAAATTTAACTCTCAGTTAGCAGCACTGTCATAAAGTCGAAATCTCAAAAACCGCCTTTCAGTGGAGTGTGATGATGTTAAGAGTAGTAAAATGCAATATCCCATGGCAGGACTGCCTGCATTTGGCACTCGTATGGGGTTAATCATGAATTCTGGACTATTTTATATATTTTTAATCTGTTTCATTAACTTCTTGTATTAATCATCTTTTTATGTTTCATTCATAACATTTTAAAAAAAGAGAGAATTTTTGTGAGCCTGAGCTGTAGACCCCCACACCTTTGCAACTTCAAACTTATGTAGCAAACCCAACCTTTTACTATATTTATCATTATTGTTATCATTTTTATTGTTGTTGTTTTTATTTTATTTGTTTATTTTGTTTTTGTCTGTACTGTTACACTTCTATTAACCTTTTCATGTAGATTTTCAGTGGTGGAATAGAATAGTTGGAAATTAAAGTTTTAGGGTGCTCTAGTCAGATTAAGCAGCACAGTTAAAGTTTTTGGCAAAGAATGAGCAGTCATGCACCCAAAGTATGATAAACATGACTTTAATGAATTGATAACAAAGCATTAAATGATGAGAGAAATTATATTTATTTGTCAAAGTCAACCCCAGTCATGAATAAATCATGTGAAACATCTACTGCCAGATGTAGCTGCCTCCAAGCTATTTCAAAACCTCCACTGAAACTATCTAATTAGGTTTCAGGTCTGTTTCTAACTCAAACAAAAAGAGCAACATACTTGTCTTTTTAGCTCTTTTCTTACCTGTGAAACAGTTGGAAAAGGTCAGAAACAGACCAAAAGAGCGTATAACTCTCATGTGAAGCTCAGCAACCCTTTCATTATGCCATTTTGTTTTTGTGTATTTAAATATCACATTCAGATTTAAGAAAGCCTCTCACTCAGAGTTGAGACACCTGTTTTTGATATCTGGTGAAAGAAAACAGGTTGTTGTGGCACCTTACCTCACTGTATGACAGCTGACTGTGCAGGGACTGCCTCAGCCAGGAGAGACAGTGAGGCTAAAACAGAGGAGCCAATGAGAGAATCTTACTAATGAAGCAATAACAACTCAGAGGTTTTGTCTTGGGAGATGAACGAATTACAAATTAGTGTAGATGTGAGAAAGGATTGAAACACTGACCTATGGGCCAAGTCTGTGCTGAACAGGCAGCAGGACCTACACACTGACACATGAGGATATGGAAAACTGCTTTTGCTCTTTGCCCCTGTTGCTGGAATTTAGTAGGACTTGCCGTATCCCAAATGATGATATGTAACAGTGCCAAGCCAGGAGTAAACCACAGTGGTCTCTATGACTAAATTACTGCAGATGCAGGAATCAGAAAGTGGGAGTATTTATAATTTTTGTTCAGAGATACAAATGACCAGGTTTTTGCTGTGCACATGTAAACGCTGTATACTCAACACGATCAAAACCAGGATAAGGATCTCATCTGGGGGGTATTCCACGAAGCTGGCTAAAATAGGCTGGGCTAACGCCGGTAAGCGTAGCTTAAATAAACAGCCACTTAAATCTTAGCTGCAACTCGTTCCACTAACAGGGCTTAGCAGATATTTAGAGTCACTTATTCAAGCCAGGCTGATCCAAGCTGCAGCTAAGCCGCATCTGGGGTAGATAAAATGCCCTGACGTGTAAATTGTCGAAATGACGAAAATGTCAACCCTGCACTCTAACCACACAGCCACTGTCTTTCCTGCTTTAAGGGTGAACAGTGTAGTATCTGACATGTCTTGATTCGTGGTTATGTCGGTCTAGTATGACTGGGGCGGTTCACCTGTCAAAGGATAACGCCGGTGTCCTAAGGCGAGCTCAGGGAGGACGGAAACCTCCTATGGAGCTGAAGGACAAAAGCTCGCTTGATCTTAATTTTCAGTATGAATACGGACCGTGAAAGCGAGGCCTCACGATCCTTCTGACTTTTTGGGTTTTAAGCAGGGGGTGTCAGAAAAGTTACCAAAAGGTCTCAATTTATGTTTATGAACAAGAATATAATTCTAATTCTAATTTTAGATTTATCTAATGTGACACCTGCAGTTCACAAGGCATATTTCAGAAACCTGTCAGACCTTCTCTGAGACGCAGCTTAAGAAAGCCTGTCCGAGGCCAGGCTTGTCGCACTGGCTGATTTACCATGGTTACCAAGCCATGCCAGCCCTAAGCCTCGTTTGTGAAACCGAACTCTCACTTAAGTTAACGAGGCCAACAGAAATAAGCCAGGCTTTGAGCTAAACCAGCTTTGTGAAATACCCCCCAGGTCACCCATGTCCATTTAATCAGACACAGTGTTACCAGAGGAAGTGGTAAAGACCTCTGTGTTGAAGTCCATCAAGCTCCTGCTACACCTGAAGTTACAAGTCCAAGATATAAATCTGATGGTATTTGTTAAAAACTCTCTGAAGTGGTGAAGAGACAGGAAGGAGCATTTGACTTATGTACTTAACTTTAGTAATAAAAAAAAAAAAAAATCATAATAAAGTTACAGCTCTGCCCATTTTAATGTGTCTCTCTTACTCCTTCCATTAGTGAACAAATGAGTAAGTGAAAAGACACTACACCTGAAAACAGCATCTACTATTCATGAGCACTGTCAAACAGTCACCAGAGACAATGTGGGAACACAAAACAGGGTCCTTTGGGAATATCACACAGTTCAAGCAGGAAGCTTTTACTTTAATGGAAGAATTATTTGAGCTGAATGTTAAATAGTGGAAAGTAAAAAAACAAAACAAAAAAACATTAGGAGACATTTTTTGCCTCATGAGAAGGGAATAAAAACAGCAGAATGATGTTATATCCTTCTTTTCTCTGCATGGAAATTCAAAGCAGAGGGTCTTCTGGGTAAATCCAGCCTTGACCTTCACACTTGTTAACACTGTGTACATCCAATATAATTAGCTCAAACAAGAACAACTTTTTCCCTGCAGGTTGCAGCAACATTGCAAACATTAAACCATCCTGTAGCTGACTAAAGGAAGGTGAAGCTTGTGGTTGCATTGGACAGCGCCCAGAGGACAAAGACAGGGAGTGAGAATACACCTGGTGTGCATGCTCAGTGAAGTGTGCCCAGAGCAACGCTTGGAAAACAAATAGAGGCTCATCAAGGAACAAAAAAACTCTCAGATACTGTTCAGCTTTCCAAATGCACTTTAAAAAACAAGAGTAATAAAAGTCTGACAGATGGCACAGAGAGGGGATCAGGTTAGGGCAGAGCCAAATCCAGATCAAAGGGCCCTCTCTTCCTTTCAGTGCAGGTTAAGCAGCAGCCACATCCATAACCCAGGACAGCTGCTCATGATTGGAGAGGATTAGGGACAGCACACATATTTCATCAGGATTTATCCTCAAATTTTAAAACTGGATTGCTCTAAAGCCCCTTACTTTAGCTAGTAAATAATTTCAATTATGATGCATCTTTTTTTTTTTCTTTCCATTGAAGGTCAGCTGTGTCCGAGCATTGAGTGGATCCGACATTATAAACCCTTTCAGGTTGAACCATGCAAAAATATGTTAAATCAATTTCCATTTAGAAAAGACACAAACGCTCCTTTCAAAGGAGGGTCAATCAAATCCAGAATAAAACGATTTAAAGGAGGAAAACTGTGACCCTGAGTCTGTTTTGGGCTCACTTCAGTGTAAAAACATGTTCAACATGTTTTCTATGAGAGACTTTTCATCCAGCCGAGAGGGACGACTGGGTCAGAGAGGTTGAATTTGGTTCAGTGTAGCTTTTATCATCCAGTAACATCATGAAACTCTGAAAAGCAGTACATGATTTAAACCAAAATAAAGACGAACACTCTTCTTCAAGTATTATCAAGGCAAATATGATGAAATACTTAGAAATAAAGACACACAGGTTATATTGCTTGGAAACCAAAATCTGAAAAAGTTGAAAATAAAATAAAACAACATTTTTCACCCAGTATTTACTGTTCAGTTTTACTCCACTCTTTTTCGTCTTTGACATTTTTTGGTAAACTTCCCTACCATGAACTGCATTCCCCTGACACTGACCAAACTTCTTCTCTTGCAAATTGCACAAGTGACACTATGTATAAACCTCAGCGAGAAATTTATTCTTGATTAAAAATAAGTAAATAAATAAATAGATAAATAAATAAATAAATAAACAATAATAATATATATTTTTAATCATCAATATTAAAGGTTTATTAAATTGATTATTAAATGAAATTAGAATTAAACTAAATGTTTAGAAACGTAGCTAAATATTTAGAATCAGGACATTCATTTATAATATTTATAAATAACATTCAACAATGATATATAATATTTGACAAATATATTTCACAAAAAATTCTCTAAATCTGCAGAAAAAGTGGTGTTTTAGAGCTAAATGTGGAGTAATGTTGTTATTTGTACGGTGTGTGCAACTTTACAATCAGCGCCCCATACATTGCATGTTACTGCTTACCGTTTACGATGATAGCCAATAAGTTAACAATCAACTATAGGGACATTTTCACACGTTAGAAACATTACGCTGCACTAAGGCTGTTGCTACTATGCATCATGGTACATGCAGCTCAAGCCCGGGTCCAAGATGATTCGGCTTTCCTGATCAGTTTAACACGCAGTAAAGCATTTACTTCTAGATGTACATTGATCTAACTGTGGTAAAATTCCATTTAACTGTAGATTTCCCTGTCAATAGACAAGTTACAATTTTTTTTTTTTTGTAAACTTAATCAAATTAAAACAAGGCATCAAAGTAAAAAGTTCCCATTCCTGTTATTAAAGATGATAAGCTACAATATTCAGACTTCAAAATTTTGGATTTTGGAGTCATTCTTTGGTATCTTTCATTAAATCGTTTCATAGTGTTTTGTAACTCTGACCTGAATAAAGGTAATCACAAAATGAAAGGTTCATCTGCAGCTCTGGTTTCATCAGGCTGGAGAGGCCAGATGTCCTGTCCAAATGAACAACAGCTCCATGAGCCCTGGTGCTGAAAACACACAAAGAGTCTCTCTTTCTTTTGTCTTCCTCTGTTTCTGACCCAGTTTTCTCCCTCCACTTTAAAAGGAATCAACCAGAGGCCATACAGGACTTTAATCTGCTCCTCTCCTTGCTCTACATAATATTTACACAAAACCAGAAGCTGTCTTAAGGCCAGTTATTTCTTCAGAGAGAAAGAGGACAAACATAACATTAAAGATGCTGTGTTTATTAATCTAATGTTCTACTTGGTTTGGTTGGGAAGTTGAATCGCTGTGAGAATGTTTGATGTGGTGTGCTGGAGAGAAAATTATACTAATTTAGATCAATTAACTTGACATAGTGAGCACAGTGTCAAAACTGAAATGAAGACTGGGGAACCAAAGAGGAAAACTTGCTCTTTCATATTAACAAAGTAAGTAAAAGACGTCGACTAGGGGAACGCTATTTATGATTTATTATTACTATTTTGTTAGGGGACATTTGGTGAAGAGTCACAAGATAACTGCAAATACCTGTGTTTTTTTTAGCTTTCAAAATAAACTGAGAACTAAGGGATAATGTATGGTGAATGGGTAGTTGTACAATTTAGAATTTAGACAGGGTAAACAGGATAAAGCTGTATGCAAGATGACACAAACACATGTATTACAATATAACATCTCCTATTATTTGTTGAGAACCAATCACTGTTCAGATTCTGGATTGAATGCCCCCTTCCTCACCCCTCCCACTGAGGGGACAAGATGCTCCTGTGCTGAAAATTATTTAGTTTGTCTGTAACTCGTCAGGAACAGCTGCTCCGACAGGTGACAGGCAGGGAGCAGAGGTGAGAATTATAAATATAGGATGTGAAAGTTTATTTATCACATGCTGCTTTGAGGTGATAACATTTGAACAACAGGGGAGATATAAGGGAAAAGAAAAAGCACTGTTTTATTCAGAACTTTTTCTACCATGTTTCTCCTCCATCTTTGAAATCCACATCTAGTTTATAACTAGAACTAATATAGCAAAGAACTGAGCTCTGTTTGTGTTATGGTAGAAATCAGGGTCTGGTGCCAGCCTCTGTGGAGAAGACCCACTCTTGTGAGAATGTAAAGGCTCATTGTGCGTTGATAAAACCCAAAACTGCATGGTGTCCATAAAGTCTATTTACAGTTTCAACATTTTATTACAAAAGTAGATGAACAAAAATATGTGGAAACTGTCACAGAACAGGTGGATATTGAAGTTTTTCCAACTAATGTGGTACACCTTCATATGGGCGCCTTGAGGACGGTACTGGGTTTCTTGCCATGTTGGCTGTAGCATAGCCCCATTGCTAATGTCAATAGCATCAGTGATCTCTTGCTTAAGATCAGTGATGTCTCGTATCTTTGTAGTTTACCTGCGTCACTGTATCTGATTTTGAGATTTGGTGAATCTTTTGTAGCCTCATGTATCCCAAGATCCATTGTGCGTGGATGGCCAAGATGATGGACACAGCCAATCTACGTAAGGAGTACTCGTATATACAGATGTGAAGGATTTCTGGCAACAACTATGTGATTGTGTTTCTAAACATCAAAGAGTATTTTGTTTTACTGTGTAAAAATGTGTTGTTAGGGCTCTTTTAAAGTAATACACTGAGGAAAAAAAGTTCTTTATAAATCTTCTCATTACTAAAAAAATATAAAAAGGTTCAAACATTTAAATTCTCTGGGGAAAAAAACTTACTTGGGTTTTTTTAATTTATTAATTTTTACAGGGAATTAAAAAAATACATTAAATCATTTCAGCAGCTTGTATTTCATATTTATTTTAACTATCATCTCCTCTAGCACTTGTTCAAATGTTGAAAATGTTTCTTGTTGATTAACTTTCATGTAAATGGTGGTTCTGTACTCTATAAATAATAATAACAACAATAATAATAATAATAATAATAATAATAATAATAATAATAATAAAAAAGAAAAATATAAAAAAAAATGGTAAAAAAAACATACTGTTTTCAATGTGAGGTTTTGGTTTACACGTGTTTAAAAAGTAATGTAAGACTGACAGGTGAGGGCGGAGCTGTGTGGTGTCAAGGATGACAAACAGAAAATGCTTCGAAGACCAGACCAGACTTGTGAAATACACAAATGCAGTGTGGTTAAAAACTTTGACAACGACTGAGTATGTTGAATAAATCTTATCAAGATATATTATTAATTGCCTGTGTAATATATGTTGTTTTTTAATCGTAAAGAGACTTTGTGGACACCCTGTATTTTTACATTTAGGTAATTAGAAGCTATTGTTCCAGGGCTGGACAATAAAACAATCATAAATAAGGCTTAACACAGTAAACATTTTGATTCATCTATGCCTCAAATCTAAATCAAATTATGCAAAATATCTTAACAGGGAAAAATCAGAATCTGCAAACTTTATTTTAATTTTCAATAATAATTAATCATTCTGTGACTTTGGTGTTTTTTACATCCTCTTCTCTGTACAGTCTTCCACATCAGAGAAAACAACCCAAACATAAAGTGTCTTTGTAGTTTATGACATCTCAGCATATTCAGTTCTGGGTCATAAATACTCATTAGGTGAAGACAGTGAGAGTTAGGATAAACTGGCAGATTAATGAGAACAAAGCTGTGTGTGTGTGTGTGTGTGTGTGTGTGTGTGTGTGTGTGTGTGTGTGTGTGTGTGTGTGTGTGTGTGTGTGTGTGTGTGTGTGTGTGTGTGTGTGTGATATTGTAATGAGCTGATAATATGCGTCACCCTGCAGAACAAGCTCAGCCAAAAGAAACAGTGCAACATAAATGTTATTTACGCTTTGCAGAGGAATGGAGGGGAAAAGTTAATTGTGAATATATTGGGCTTTATATTCACACAGCGATGCCCCCTGTCCTCAGTGCCGCGCTGTGACAACTGCTTATTCAGTTAGCTGTGACACTCCATCACTGCAAAATAATTGCCTCTCCAGCCAGAGATGGTATGAGATTAAAATATTAATATAATTTAGCCTGATAATGCATGCAAAAGTTTTTTTTTTCCTCACAATGATGAAGTGTCAAGTAAAGTTATTTTTAGCTGTGCCATCTGCAGCCAAACCTGGAGTCACCCCCTCAGCCACAAAGAGTGAAAGTAAATTGAAGTTCACCTGGTATCAGGAGGAAACTTTGTGATAGTTTGTACATCCCAAACTGATTTATTCAGACACAGAGAGATACGTGAACAACTGTAGTCTGGTAGATAAGACATGTGGAAAGCATTTTATCATATGCCATACATTTGAGGTTGCCAGCAACAGCTTATAAAACACAAACTCTATGAAAACATTGGGAAAACAGTTTAGAGCAGAGCTGAAAAGTCTGTGCTGATTTGTGTTCACATTCTTAAATGGATCAGCAACAATTTGCATAATTGATTTTTCTGTTTACATCCAGCTAAGTAGTATTTGTTAGTTGCAGATTGTAAACACAACATTGGAAGTCGGCCCTGCACCGTGACATCTTTTAAATACATGCACTCTGAATATGTGGCCAACAAAGGCAGGCAAAGTAGAGACAAATGCAACAGCTCAAACTCTGCAAACGAAAGGAGCAGCAGAGAGCCAAACATGCATCAAATACACAGACTCAAATACACAGATGCAAAGTTGAAAACAGAAAACAGTTGGAAAAGACAAACACTGCAGACCAACACGTGCAGTCAGCCACGTTGGCAGTGTTTCAGCAGTCCTACAGAAATGCCATTCAGGTCTCCTGACATGAGGAGGATGTTATATCTGACATCTGGCACCATTAGTGATGACAGGTCAGTTTGTCCTGTCTACAGTAAATTTAACAATCTATCCTGACTGCAGACTGTCACTCTGTCATCTGAACCACATGTTGCATGTCATTTTTCAATGTTGCCTTGTTTTGTTAGATGCTCTTTTCTGCATATGGAGATCATGTAGGCTGTAACAGATGGTCAACAGACATATTCTGCCTGTCACTGTAAATGCTGATCTTTCCTTTTACATTTGCCAGTATTTAAAAACTGATATTTTCCATAAGTTGCATATTTAATTATAATTTAGTTTTCATTTGATTTATTGGTCCAACTCAATATTTTGTTTTTCATTAGTCTTTTGATTTCTTTCGTACAGTAAACAGACCAATAAGACCAAGATCAGATTAACTTGGCTCATGTGATTATATGATGCCAAACTTTATTCATCCCTGAGGGTCAATTACAGTGCATAGAGCAGTCAATGAGAGCAGAGAGCACAGCAGACAGACCCTATAGCACATCAAACTCAAGTCTACTTTTTAAACAGCTGAAATCCTAACTTCAAGAAAATAAAACGTAAAACAAATACTCAGATATGAAATGGACATGAGGCTCTTATTGTTGCTTATAAGCAAGACACAAACAAGAAATAGAACAAGAACCTTAGATAACCAATCAGACCAATCACAATATTTGACTCATGTGTGCAATACTTTATGAAAAGTCTCATCCTTACTCAGTGTGAACAGGTTTGTTTAGCCGCGTTTCCACCAAGCAGACCTGTTCAGTTCATCTCTGTACGGCGGTTTTTGTGGCATTTCCACAAAATTATCCTCAAATAACCAAGACGAGCCGTCCCACTTTTAGGGACCCTTTGGTATGGGTGCCAGACTGAACCAATCAGCTCTCGAAAGGTGGAGCTACAACACTGCGGACTGTTGATTGGTCGAAAGAATCATCACTGACAGTGCGACAGCCGCTGAATTTCTCCTGGCAGCAGACAGTCTTCTCTGAAACGAAGCTTGATTGCACTTTGTACCAAAGAGCTACATGTCAATCACAGAGAGGTCGAAATGCTGCATGTCTTCCATCTATGCTCTTTGTTTACTGTGTCGTGTTTTTCTTCTTCGTTGGATTTATTAGCGGGGTAAACTCTGTCACGCTGCTACGGCGTCACACTATTGTTTAGCTGCTGCTTTCGGCGTCCGGCTTACATGCCGCCTACTACAAGAGGGCAAAGTTTTGCTGTGGAGATGCAAATGTGATCAGGCTTAACTGTACCAAACGGTACTGAACCGACCTGGGCTGCTTGGTGGAAACGCGGCTTTTGTCTTGTTCTGGCTCATGGTTTCAAAACTATTAAAAAAAAAAAAACACCCAGCAAAAGGTTCAAAGTAAGGGGGCTTATGAAGGATAGACTGTGTAAAAAGAAAAAGCCAAACATTGTCATTTCGAAGAGATAGATGACCCAAGTGTTAATTTGTCTTGTATGAGGGTCAACTGCAAGAAGTTGAATGCAGCTTCTGTTTTTGTTTTGTATTTGTTTTGGTTCAGAACAATAATCAAACAAAATTATTAAAAGACAAAAGCTCAAATTACAAAAAATGTTTCATTTATTGTTTGTTTTGCCACAATATCATTAAGAAACATTTCTTCAGAATCAGAATCAGAAAATCTGACAGATTTTGTCTGGAGCGGACAGAGCAACAAAAATGATTTTTATTTTGGATGGTGTGTGTTTAAAATATTCTTGAAAGAATTGATTAATATAGAACACTTTCTGACTGTATTTGAGAATCAATTTTCCACACACTTAATTGCAATCCCATGACATCAAACACAGCAGTGCTGTGTTGGGCTAGATTTGTGAATTGGTAAATTATTCCTCAAAGATTAGATAACAAAAAACCAGAGTGGGATGTGGAATTCATTTGTAGTCCACTTCTGGGACGATGTGATCAAAGCGTACAAACAAGTGGATGATGGACACATACTGGACATTTCATTAAATGTTTAAATGAAATTGTACAACAGTGATGCTGTGCTCTCTTTTTGTTTAATAAGAACCTGTCACAGGTAGACTGACACGGTGGGGAAGCTTATCTCCTCCATAGTAGCTGGCAGGAGAATATACTCTGCACAGAAATAACCTCAATACGAAGCTGCTTGTGAATGCATCTTGCATCATACACCTTCTGAATGTGTGAAAAAAGCGTTAGTTGTTTAATGTGAGCAAAGATGAAAACAGCTGAGAGCTAAAGGCTTTTTGCAGGATCCTCAAAGGGGACCAGAATATATAAAAAGATTCCTCGAGAAAGGCTTTGAGCAAACACAGAGAAAAGAAAGCAAACTTAGAAAGTCAACCTCAACTTTTCTTTCTTGAACTTGATCTCGCTGGATAACGTGTAATTCCATGTTTGATTAAAACAGACTTTTTTTTCCCTCAGAGTTTTAAAGAAGCCTTTATTTGGTGGTGAGGAGAACCTGGGGGCCTGTGTTGTAGAGATGATGATACAACGTACTGAAACTATTTTGATCACTGTGAAATAGAGAGGAAATCTGCAGTCATAGTTTTTAAAGTCCTCATTAGAGATTAGGACAGACTTGTGTGATCAGATGTAGAGTTTTATAACTTGTAAAAAGAAGCTTGATCTGTTGAATCCGTTCTGTGTTTTGCACGTGTATTGTATGGGGAGAGCTTATGTAACTCTTTAAAATAGGAATTATGAAACAGCGAAATGCAATTAGAGGACATCTCAGAATGAAAAAGTATCTCAGCAGTGGGATGAAGTTGGAGGAATATATTGTAGTTGATATGAAATGAATGTGTGGGTGGAAACCCTTCAGTGCTGCGGCTCAGGACATTATCTACTTCATTAATACTCACAGACCAGCACACGACACCATGAACTGTTTGATTAACAACCCATTTAACAGACTCATACTGACCTAACAAGCAAATAGAAATACAGTAAAGCCTGACAAACCTCATTTATAGTCATCTGATCACTGTAAATGTCATATAGCTGAAATGTTCTTTCTCTGTTTGGTTTGCAGCAGTCAGAGAAAGTTGAAATGACTTTGAAAGACATCCTCCTCCTCCCAGGCTTTATGGTTGATCACAAAGCTCCTCCAGAGTTTGTTTCTCGAAGGCAGAGCTCTCCAGAGTAGATGATGAGGAGTGATCCAGCTAGTTATCAGCAGGGGAAAATTCACACAGACCATCTTATCTCGCCTCCCACTCGCATCATTACTGTCCTCTATTGCTTCTGATACTCATTGCCCAACAGCGCAATGCCACACTGATCAACCGTTTGCATGCCCTTGCTGGCTGCAGACCTATGTAGTAAGTGCCCTGGCAGGCCACAAATCAAAAGAAAGCCATGACTTGTTATCTCGTTGCAGCTTTTCCCCGGCCTTTGCTGAGCAGCCATATCTGCGGCTTTGAAGTCAGACCCACTGGCAATGTCTCAAGAGCTGCTGCCATCAAGTGAGCGCCTCTTCATTAAATCCTTGAGCTGCCTCTAATTATGGGCTATATCAGGAGGCCCTTGGTGCTGGGCACTGGGGCAGAGAACAATGTGCATGACACCAATGCCAAAAATCACAGGGGAGGCTGGAGGCTTAGCCACAGCAGACAAGAAGAAGCATCAGTATCTGTCTGCAGCTCAGTTTTAAGAGTGGACTTTAAAACTGCAAAGTCACAGCACACCAGAGATTGGGAGAGTGGAAGGAGGAGTGCTCGGTAGAAATGACAGATATAGAAATGACAGATACTTCAAGTATTCTTCTTACTTCTTTTATTCAAAACTAAAACACAAACAACCCTACTCTCTACTCTGTTTTCAGAGGATGCTTGTCACGCTGGTTTCAGTCTCTGATATCATCAGTTTAAGCTTCTCGTACAGGAGATTCAGGTGAGGGATGAAAGATTTCTTTTTCTCTTGTAAACTATGCTCCTTGTTTCAATCCTCCAGCAAATTAAGATAGTACATACTGTTTGAGTTCCTGGATTTTGTTCACTGAAAAACCACATGCTGAAATGCTCGGGGACAGCACTGACACAGAAACCACAGGCCGTTGTGTTCTTCTGAAGAAGGGTTGTCAAAAACTTCATTCCTCAGTGATCTGACTGAGCAGAAACAGAGAGAGCATTGCACAAGCAGACTACGCTCTAAGTTACCTTTAAACAATACTCTTCTTTGGTAACACTGTACTTTAGAGGTCGGCAAATTTCATCACACTTAGGAAATAATTAGAAAAAGTTTTTCCTTATTTCTTCGAAATTAGCACATAACTTCTTAAAAAAAATGTCCAAATTTATTGTCGCAAGTCACAATTGGAAGGTTACTGTTTTTTCCAGTTTCTTCAAAATTTACTCCAAATTGCAAGGTAAGAAGGTGACGATTAACAAATAATTCATTTGAAATTAAATCACAACCCACCACAAAACGTTTTAGAAGTATCCCAATGTTTCTGCTTTTTCCAGAGAAGCAGGTGATGAATAGCTGCTTAGTTCTTGAATACAGAAGTTAGGTTAATTGTTTCCTCTGATAATTACCTTTGAAATGTCAAGTGAATAATTCGATTTCCCAATAAGCAGTTGATAGTTAGCTATTTATTTAATTTCATCAAGTTCTCTAGTACCGAGTTTGTTGATATGTATAATTGAGATCCCATGCAAAATGATAAACCTTTATGATATGGCCTATAGTGGTTTACACCAGGGGTGGCCAACCTGCGGCCCTTTGTCTTTCAGTGGGCAGCTCTTTGATCCATTCATTATTGTTGATTATACATGTGCTCATAGCTATCAAGATAGAAAGATGGATGAAACTTTGTCTCTTCTGCAGTAAAAGCAAAAAATTGTCTTTGACACCACTCCAAGTACAAATTGAAACACACTTACAAATGCAGTAAATGTCACTTCACAATTTGGAAATCTTTCGATTTTCATCTTATGTCCTTTCATTCATGTGTGAGAGGAAGTGTGTGTGTGATGTGGCTCTTTGTAGTACCACGGTAATTTTTGTGGCTCTTGGTCTCAGACTGGTTGGCCACCCCTGTTTTACAGGATACAACTGAAGGCTTCAGATGTGATATTCACCAAAAGTGGGGCTGTAAATTGGTCTTGCGTGATTGTGATAGACACTGCAAAACAGACTCTGGCCAAAAGTTATGTGTTAACTTTCACCAAACTCTGATGAAATTTTGTGGATAATTTCAAAGTAATAAGAAAAAACTTTAAATAATTATTACCTAGGTGTGATGAAATTTGCGGACTTCTAAAGTAAAGTGTTACCTCTTCTTTTTGTTGTTCTGAAATTGTCTAGTGCAATAAATTGTGTTTTCTCCCCTGGTCCATGGACTGCTTTGGTTCTCATATCTGTGCTCAGCAGTCCTGATGCGCCTCCTCTTCTGATGAAGCTCTTGTGAAGCTGGTAGTTTGCATCATGGGTTTCAAGAGGAGACGGTTGGTCATTGCTCTACAGATCGTCTCAGAAGTGGTTTTGAGCACCTGATCATACAGCTCTCCATTTCTGCCTGTACTCAGAGCCTTTGTGCAGCCAGTGAAGAGAGCTCAAGTGTTTCCTTCTTCTAACACAAGGATCAGTTGGTGTTTCCACCAGGCCTCAGCACTGCAGGTTGGGAATAACGTCACAGAACTGATGAGTCAAAACTATTGAGTCAAAACTATTGATTCAACATTTTCATTTTAATTCATTAGTGCAGGGGACTTCACAGTATCATCTTAAAGCATCAGTATTAATCAAGTGACAGCAGTATTAATATGTGCTTTGATTCTTGAGTAAAAAACATAAGCCCTACAAGCCAAACATGGAACACCTTGTTCACACAGGCAATCCAGTGCTTAAGCATGCTTCAACCCTAAAGTCCAGTTTTTTAGGTCAGTGTGACTGCCAGCGTGCCCTGCTTGAGCACTTCTCTGCTTTGGCTTTTGAGAGGTGTTCTTCAGTGTGGTACACTTCATGCACGAGCATGAGCACAAGCACATGGACATGAGGTATGATCCATGACGTATGACCACCGTGACCACTCCTCTCGACAATCATTTTAAACAGAGGCGGTGTTGAAGAGTCGTGTTGGATCAAAATGATTTAATATAAGCCAAAAAGTCACTAAAGGCAGAGCAGTGTTCACTGTGTCTCATTGTGCTGACTGATGAGATCACGCTTCATGTAAACAGATGCTTCTTGATAACATAGGCGGGCCATGCATGTGCCTTGAATCTGGTTCATACTGGAGTAGTGGGACCATGGGCCATACTCTCCAGCTGGGGCAAACATGCTTTAGTACAGCATGGTTCGAATGGCCAGTGTGATGGACCCCTTAAAGTTAGGTGCACACCCACTATAAATGTTTCTTCTCACACTCATTTAAAAGTGTGTGGTGGTGTTTGTGTCTGCACAGATCCTGAATTATGTCTGTATGTCTGGCTTTTCTCATCATTTTCTTATTTTCATTGCTATTTTTGGATCCCGGTCTGCATCAGTATCGTTGTGGCTAAGGCCCGGTTTACATGACAATGTTTCATCTGAAAACGCTAAAACGCAGTGAAAAAAATCTACATTTACACGGAAATGCTGGGGGACTGAAAACGCTGTGGTAAGCATGCCAAGCCTATAGTCGGCGCTATAACTGTCTTGTCTATAAGCAGCTTTAGGTAGATCTCAATCAAAGAAGAGTTGAGCTAATCATCTGGTGTATTGGTGAATATTAAGGCTGTATTCCGACTACAAAAGTCCTTTGGTCCACTTGTTTGGTCCGGACCAAAAGTGGACTTTATTTTTTTCGTTTGGTACGGTTCGTATTCAGATTGTACTTTTTACAAGTGGACTATATTCTGTAAACACATCCACGTGTGTGACGATCAGTGCTTTCATTGGACAGCACTGACAAAGGGGGCACACAGAATACAGATCCCGGAAATGGAGGTAAACATGTGTTTGTGCACTTATTACAGCTGCAAAATCATTTTCAGTTTCAAGAGCAGCTCCTTCAAAGCAGGCTTAACAACACCGTTTCAAATTTTGGAACAGTGAAGACGAATGCGCGCAGCAAGGAGACGCTATGCTCTGCGTGTCCTGACCCACAACATGCTAGCAACAGCGTGGCTAAACAGAAGACGGAGGATCAGGTATGAACCAAAGACGGATAGGTTTTACGGTGGCTTTGTAGGCCCAAAAGGCGCATGTATCCCGTAGTTAGTTCGGATGGACCTTAGTTTGTATTGAGACCTGCACTGGAGAACCGCGAACCTCACCAGAGTTTGTTTGGAAGCGGACTGAGACCACCTCAAAAAGTGGGTCTCAGTCTGATTGTTTGGTCGGCACCAGGGTTCGTTTGTGTCTATTCACACTTGCATGAAAAGTCCAGCGTGGGAAACAAACCCTGGTCCGTTTAAAGTAGACCAAACAGTCCAGGTCTGAATACTCCCTAAGTGCTGAAGTGGAGCAACAGATGGACATTTTGTTGAAAGACAGTCAGCAGATTCAGCAGATTCAGCAGTACAAGCACAACACGGTAGTTTGCAAGGATCATACCAAGGGTACTGTTGTCCTGTTGTATGCCCTTGCGCGAGGCGGAGTGTGACGTCACACAACAAAACTTTTGCGTTTCAGCCTAAAACCATTGTCATGTAAGCAAGAGCACAGCAAAGAAACACACAGTTAGCTTTGTGGAAAGAAGGGGTATGAAACAATGTGAGAAACACTGGCACACAGTATAGCTTCGATGACAGACATGTTGTAAAAAGAGACATATTAAAGAAACTTGAATGAGGTGAAGAAGGTGTGTCCTTTATGTGTGGTTTGTTTAAAACTACAAAAAATTGAGTGACCTGGATTAAAGTGAACCAGCCAGTTTCCCGTTTTTCTCCCTATGTTGATTTAAGTTAACCCTGCACTGAAACAGTAGAAACACAAATACCCTAAGAGGACAGCTTTTTAATTAAGTACTGCGAGTGAAATTTCTAAACTACTTTTTTTTGTTCTGTTCTGTTAAGATGCTTAAATCGATACCTCTACTGTACCTCTACTGTTTTCTGTTACTGCCTCATTAGTAGACCTTAATGCATCTTGCCATGAAAGCCAGTTGTAAAGCAGCAGAGCAGCAGAAATAAATACATTATGTTCAGGTGAGTCTGAAATCTTTTCTGTAATTTATGCAGCTCAAGCTTCCTTTTCCTTTTTGTCGACTAATGTTTCAAAGCCTCCTTTCCTCCAAGTTTCCCTCTAAGTTTGTAGGTCTGCAGCAAGGGATTGTGGGGTGGATTTCGTGTGTGTGTCTTTCATCCTGGAGCTCTCAGTTCCCTTGTCACCTACACTCCCAGCTGCTCTATTTATAACTTGTTACCATAACAACTGGTCTGTTCTCTCTGCCAAACGGATAGAAATCCTGTCACTAGGTGTCTTTGTGCTTCAGAAAAGAAGTGTCGAAGTGCACAAAAACTTTCAGCAGTGTTGTCAAAGTGGAGTCTGAAAAAAAACCACTGATGTTGATAACAGCAGCTATTAGCAGGGATTTATATTTTTGTCTCATAAAGAGAGAACATCCCAGAGAAATCACTGCCTTCTGACTCTGGAGCAAATTTGGGTTTCTTTGTTCCACCAGATGAATAAATTGCCTGTGCTGACGGGTGACTGGCAGGAATGAATGCGACTTTGAAGACAAGTATAGACATTGTTTTGTCAAAAGTTTCATGCTCTGCATCAGTTTTTAAGATGAAAGGAAGCTCTGAGATCTGATGTTTCTCTCTTTGGGGAGTTTTTGATGGAGAGACAAAAGAAAACAAGTCTGTTTAGTTAACACAAAGGAATCTTCTAATTTACAGGAGAATAAACTTGAAAGTTAACAATTGTTTCAAACTTTTGCTGAAAAACCCCAGACACATGTATGCACAAATGTATCATTCGTAGTTAGTATGAGACAGAAAGCCTTCAGGTTTGAAATGAGTTCAAAGTGCTTTAAGTTTACATTATTTATTATGGTTTATGGCCATTGGGACAACTTCACCTGTCACAATAAGCCCAGTTTTATGTTCTCTCTTTTACCAGATTTAATACACAAAATGAAATCAGACGGTGGACTTTAGTTTCTTTTTGTTGCACATCTTCAATCTGAGTTGTTCTAATAAATGCAAACTTGGGTACATGAAGAAAAAAAAGTCAGTATGGAGAGCAAAAGCAAGTAGCACCCAAACAAGGTTCCCTGCTTTCACCCATGGTAATCTGACCATGGTATTTTTCCCATTGCACAAACAAATATTGTGCAACTGATAAAAATGTTCAACTTTAAGGTGCTGGTAGGAGCTGTTGGTTTGTTTCTGTTTTGCTGCACTCTGTCTAACAATGTGCATCCCAAGGTATGTTTGATGAAAAAAAAAAAAAAAGAAGAAGAAAGAAACATCAGGTTCTTCAGTGTGCCATCAATCACCAATCCTCTGTTGAAGTTGCCATGGAAAAAAATATTACAAAAAAACAACAAACAAACAAATAAAAAAAACACATTTTGTTTCTCTTTAAAGACAGAAATGACCAAAGTTTTATTCAGCAAACCTCACTTGTAAGACAGTCACAAGAGTGTTATTCAATTAGGGGGGTTAATTAATTTAACTGTGAGCCTTTAACAATGAGGCTGAGACTTACCCGAAACAAAACTACTGTTTCTCTTTCAGACACATCTGGAGAGTTGTTGTTATGTCTCTTTTAAACTGAACACACAATCAGCTCTGGAGTTTGGTTAAACTATAAACAAGGCAGAAAATAAAGTCTTGCCTGTGATTTATTTGTTTGTTTATTGTTTATTTTTGTCTGTTTATTTATTCTTTTGCAGTAATATTTCTCAACACAAACCTGCATGAAAACTTGAACATCCCCAAAGGCATCATCTAAGGATATCTGTGTAGTTAAAGGTCCCATATTATGCAAAAAATCACTTTATTAAGTCTTTTGGTGAAATTTGTGGGTCTTTGACTTTCCTTTCAGCCCACAAATGTGATATTTAATGAAAAAACCTGTACTTAGTAGTGCTTGTGAATGTGAAATCCTGACCTAAAACGAGCTGTTTGGATTTTGGGGATTTGCCGACGTGTGGCGAGAAATCTGTCCAGCAGAAGGGAGGAGAATTCCAAAGCTGAAGAGCCATCACTGCTCTGTTTTTGGCTGTAAACAGCCACATAGTTCCATGCACAAGCTTCCCATCTCTGAAGAAGACAAGACTAAGTGGCTAGAGTTAATTTATCAAGGAAATGTGCCAGCTACACTGAGTAAAACTGTGCATGTGTGTGCTAGTCACTTCACGGCCGACTGCTTTCCCAACTTTGGACAGTTCAACAGAGGGCTAGCAAATAGACTGGTCCTGAATCCAGGCGCATTACCAACCATCCACCAACAAACCTCGAACCCTGGAAATGTGAGTATTTTAAATGCTGTGTGCTGTGGAGCAGATGTAAGAGCTTTTCCTCATTGTCCTCCTGTCTCTGTGTTAGCTTCAGGATGCTAACTTTAGCTGCAGTTAGCCTGTTGTTTTGAATGTGAGACCCCAACCTCAATTAAAGCTTACATTGAAGCATTTCTTAAAGCTCAATTTATCAAGTTTAAGTTTAAGTTTATGGTTTTAAGTCTTTTTGATACAAGATCAAATATATTGTGCTAATGTTATATTCTGAGAGCGGCAGTAGTTCAGTCCATAGGGACTCGGCTTTGTAACAGGAGGGTTGATGGTTCAGGTCCCAGCAAGGACCAAGTGTTAGCATGATTCCTGAGCACTGTCAAGGTGCCCTTGAGCATTACCCCCAACTGCTCAGTCTTGCTTTGGACAAAAGTATCTGCCCAGTGAAACTGTAAATTATCTCCCAAGTAAACTAAGATAAGGGTTTAGTATCACCTGAAGGGTTGTAATAATTTCTAATGATTGTGGAGGACACCCATTTTTAATCCCATGTGGATTAACTTTGTCTGTTATTAGTAGAGTAAAAATTTCAGGGAAAATAGTACTATAGACACGGAGGTGCTCTGTTAATATCATTTCAGTCTAAATGTCAGCAGCTCCATTTGTCTATAGACACTACAGGGACCCCTTCATTGCTCTGGATCCACTAAATTAACTGAACAGACACCTTTAAATCAATGTCTTCGACTTTCAAACAAAAGTAGGGGTTTGGGCTCATTATGAACTACTTTATTGCTGCAATTTTGAAACTTTTTTATAGTATGAAGTTATAATCTTTACACAGTATGTCCTAAAGGTCTGAGTTGTGGAAAATCTAATTTCTGAATGTCTTCTTTTTATGACTTTTTCAGCGTGCTGTATATCCGCAGTGTGATGCTGCTTATAGAGACGAGGTGGATATTGTGCAGAACTGCAGTGTTTCTAATCATAAATGCCAGTAAATGTGAGTAAATTATAGGCTTGGGTTATCCAGAGCAAAAGTGCAACACTACAAACTGTGTCGGGGATAACAAACTAACAGAGGTCTCCTGGGGATACGACTCATATCAACTACAGAAGGCAATGGCCCAAGAGCTAAAATCAAAGCTTTAAAAGTGAGGTTCATGTACAAATGGTTACTGCACCGTGGGAACATTAACTTTTATGCAGCCTATTACACAGAGAGAGACACAGAACTCCCATCATGACATTACACAGTGCAGCAGGTTGTGTTGAACTGTCTGAAATCTCTCAGAGGTGTGGTGCTGCAGCTGGGGAGCGTTCACGCAGAAACACCAAACGCTGTCAGTTCCCCCTCTCTGGAGGCGAGGCTAACAGGCGTTTAGCTGACGAAGGTTTGAGCCACTGTCTGACATCTCAGTGCTCCCACCATCCCACATCCTTTAGTGAGCACTAATTGCTCCCAGAGGGACCAATCCTGTGGTCACACCTAAATGAACCTGGCCTAAGTGCATTGTGGGGTAGGGGCGTGATTGTCTGCACTGTCTAACATTGCAAACTCACTGAGACACAACTGAGATCAACTCAACTGCACACACTGTGGCGTGGGGGGGTGAGGGGTGAGGGGGATGGGAGGGGCTGAAGCTTTAATTCCCTGCTCTGAGAGTGGAAACTATAACTGTTTATCTGCGGCACTGGTGGAAAATAAATACACAACGCAGTTCGTCTTGTGGTGTAACAGTGGGGGTGGGTGGGATGGGGATTAAAAATGATTATCACAATCTTATTACTTCTGAATGTGCTCTGACCTTGTTTGTAATGTAATTTGGAGCGCCTTAAAAGATTATGATGAGATGAGTCACATCCTGGTTCTCAAATGAAGGCACAGAGTGGTCTGCAGAGGGGCCACAATGAATGTTATGCTAAGAATAACTGCTCACTGCGTTTCAAAGGCAGCACAAGGTCGAACAGTGAAAGGCTCGATCTGTCACTGCAACCTTCCTGGAGCTTTAGAAATATTCGCAAAGTAGGCTTAGCAAAATTCAATCAGGTTTAAATCTGGATGATTCAATAATATAACACAGGAGTCAAAAAAAGAACTTAAAATCAAGCCTGGTCTTTTTGACACAAAATCAGATTTAAAACTTTTCAGTTGTGTGCAATGCTAATACTGAGACCCAACTTTATATGAATTACTGCTGTAGAGTGACTTTCAAAAACTGCTTTTGACTAATAGTGGTCACAGCACATGGCTGTAAACCAATGAGACTGGCTCTGACAAAAGTTTCTGCCTTTTTCCTTGCGTGAAACGTGTTTTATGTCCAGTTGAAGTCAAAATGAGTAACCCCCAATGAAATTTTGAATTTTGTTGCAGAGGCGCCGTAAAACATCAAAATCTTTAGCGCCTTTAAAACTAACCTTTTATTGAGCCAAAGCACAAACCACTGATGCGCAATAATGTCCTTTAACCTTGTAATTTTCACAGCTTGTAATCAATCAATCAATCAATAAAGATGAAACTAAGGGTTGTCCTACACTTTACACACATTATAAAAACCCCAGGTCAGGCTTTGAGCTGTCAGCTGGGGAGGGATGGGTACTGAATTAGGTTCTTCTATCGGTACCGACCAAACTTTGTCAAAAGTACAGAGTGCTGATTCATGTAAAATCAAAAGGCACCATGTTTAGGTACCTAAATGTGTCCTCGTGACTGTGAGGGAGTGGAAGAGAAGGCAGTTTTCCATACTGGACATGAACACAGCTTTTCAAGGTTATATATTTAAGAATAAGTATGTTAAAATGAAAAAAATAATTATGTTTTATTATCAAAAAATATATATTTTTTACCACATAAACATTAAAAAGTACAGGAAATTAATATCGTTGAGTACCGGTACCGATGCCAGGTACCGGGCATCGGTACCCTATTGTTTCAAATGTGAAAGGTTCCCATCCCTACAGCTGAGAAAGTGTCAAAACAAAATAAATCAGTTCAGACTTGAAAAAAGAATTGTTGATGCTCACAAAGCAGGAGAAGGGTGTACAGAGTTATCACAACGTTTCCAAGAGTCAAGCAGTGGAGTGGCAAATATCATCAATACAGTCAAAGAAAGCAAAAGAGCCACAGGACAGAACAAGTCTGACACAGCCAGAAAGCCAAAGAGTTAAAACTTGACTCTGAAAAGAAAAACAAGTAAGAAAGAAGGAGATGTGTCTCCAACAAGCCTAGAACAACTAACAAACTACACGAGTTAATGATTCCTCACCACCCTACAGTTTAACACGGCGGTAGGAGTATCACGCTGTGGGGATGCTTCAGTGCCCACTCTGGGACTTGTAATCTCTTCAAGGTTGAAGGAATCATGAAGCACAATAAAAAAAGGCTGCTGAAATCAAAGGTCTCTCAAAATAGAAAGTTATTTGTGCAAAACAAAACTTGTAAGTTACGATCACAAAATCTGAACCACAATCCCAGTAACCAGAAAAAAGTTATCTGCCCCTTGTACCACAAAGAGCCTCAGCCCCCTCTAAATCAACCACCAGGTTCTTATTCAAGTTCAGCTGCTGCTGTGACCATGCCACCCCACAGCTGTCTGATAAAGGGGATGTTTGTGTTGTTGTTTGTCACCTGAGTGAAGTGAAAGTAACAAACTGATCGCCATTAAGAGTGAGAAAGCAGTTGCAGACAGTGTTTTACATTCATTCATTCTGCGCCTCCCTGCACCTTGACTGCGCCTCTCTTGACACTGCAGGAAACTTGCAAAGTGCACCGGTCACGCCCTGTCCGCGCGACGAAGGCCGGCGCAGGGCAGGTGTGCCTGCGCTTGCGCCTGGTCTACGAAATTAGAGCCCTACGTTTTTAATCCTGGCAACGTTTTTAAGATGGTAAAAAGCCGCTGATGTTATTGATTTAATGTGGCTGTCAAAGTTCAGGTCTGAGTCCAATATCAACCCTAGATTTCCAACCTGCTTACTCACATATAGAGAGAGAGTCTCAAGTTGACTTTCTCCCTATACACTTATACCCCGTTCTCCTTGTTTCTGTGGGCCACAGACAATGGTTTCAGTTTTATCTGAGTTCAGCTGGAGGAAATTGTTCTGCATCCTCACACTGATCTGTTCGACACAGCGACAGAGTGCATCTACAGGCCCATGTTTGCCTGCTGTCATTGACATGTAGATCTGAGTGTCATCAGCATGGTTGTGGTAGGACACATTATAGCTGCGTATTAGCTGACCTAATGGTAGCACGTACAAATTGAACAATGGAGGTCCCAGGATTGAACCCTGGGGAACCCCACAGGTCAGGGCCATTTGGTCTGAGACACAGTTACTAATTTCAACAAAGAAAGTCCTGCCCTCAAGATAGGACTTGAACCAGTTTAAAGCAGTACTAGAGATTCCCACCCAGTTTTCTAACCTCTGTAATAAGATCACATGGTCAACAGTGTCAAAGGCAGCGCTCAGATCCAGCAAAACTAAGACTGACTTTGCCTGGGTCTACGTTCAAGCGGATATTTAGGAAGAAAAAGGCCCCTAAAGGGCGCTAAAGTACAACAAGAAAGACATGTTGTGTACTTATGGGAAGTATTGTGGAGCAGTCACTGATTTATTTCCTGTATTGCAGATGGGTCTCTGAGACAAGCCAATGTGTGAAACATTGTGACATCATTACTTAGGAGTGGTTTTGAAAATAAGTTATTGTTGAAAGGCAGCGGTAATAAAGGAATAAAGAAAACAACAGATAGCTACTACTCTTTGTGTTTGGGCTCCAGGATGGTAAATATTTGACAACTTCACATTTGTTAACCCCTCACCACTCTACCTTTGTCCCATCCCTGTGCAGATGAAACAATCAGGCTTAAAAAACAGATGAGGACGGCCATATTGCAAGACCAACATCATGGAAACAACACTTCACCTGGCTGCAAAATTTACTGGACGATGGCTTACTGATTGGTGCTCAGTAATCTGTGTTATGTATACAGTATAAACTGTATAGTCCCCCACTGTGAAAGACACACACACACCCACAAGTCTTACCTTCCTTCAGATCCAGTGCAGACATTTGATGACAGTAATTTCACCTGCCATACCTTAAAGAATAATAGCTCTGATAGTTTTACATTATGGTCGCCTACCACAGGTTTGCACTTACAATCAGCCAGTTCAAACACATCATCACCTCAACTGAAAGGCGGTAATTGGTCCATTCCCTGCTGCTTTCAAAGGAACAGGAAGAAGAGAAAACATGAAATGAGCGTGGACCTCTCTGTTCTTCTTCTTTGACACTATTTCTCAGCCCATAATCTGTCAGAGGGCAACACACGCTATCTTTTAGGGATGAATTAAACCCTTCAAAGAAGCTGTTTTGGATTTACCAAAAGGTTTTTTTTTAAGACAAAGGCAGTGGATTTGTGAGCAAACTGAAATGGATGTTTAATGGTTAATAATCCACACTCTGAATTGTGACAGCTTAAAATGGAGTGGCTTCATTTTCCTTCTCATCTTGTTTCACTCCTTTCTTTCCTGTAAGAATCACAGCAATAAGCACAGGAGGATATCCAAACAGGATTACTCAGTGTGGGCATGAAAATCAATTTAATTCTCTTTCTGTTGTAGAAGTCAGTATGAGTGATTTATTCTCCCTGAAAGCCTTGCACATGGTGTGTGTAAGCCTCTGAAAGGCATTAAGTCAGTAGTGAAGCTGAAATGTGTCTGGATGTGACCAGTGGCAATAGAAAGTAACTTATGTGGTTACTATGTTTGTGTTTCTAACTTCATACAACATGCATCTTTTGTATTTTACAGCACAAATACTCGTGCTGTGATTAGGCTCTTGTTTCCTCCCTTAAACATGAGAAGGTTCAACACTGCTTCTGTTGCTAAAATTTGTGCCTCTTTTTTTTTTTAGTTATTAATTTTGTTTACTGTTCTTCTTTCTTCTTTCGTTAACTGTAACTGGAAACAAGTAACTGCTTTTCAAAAGTCTGAAGCTATGAGCTGGCGCTACTCAAACAACCAAAGCCAAAACACTGTATGTTTCCTACTGTTTTACAGCACTCAGAAGAAACGCTGTCACTGTGTCACCATCACACATATGAAAGAGCTGACCCATTGATTACTTTGATCATTAGTTTCCAAATGAAAGATTTGAAGTCAGATTCAAACCCCCTTTGAGGCCAACCTATTACATTAAAACTGAAAGTATGTTCTGAATGTTAGCCTAACAAAGCTGTAATGCATTTGTCAAATATGGTAGGGCTGTTAGCTGGTACAAAAGATGTAAGATAATGCAGAAACAACAACAACCCCCCCCCCCCCCCCCCCCCCTTTTTTTTTTTTTTTTTTTTTGAAATCTTTGCACAGTTATCTTGTCAACTGATTTACAGATTGGACATATTTGGATTGGGTTGCATGGCTTGTTCCCCCCAAAATGAGGGTCACCTGAAAAAAAGTTTGGGAAACACTGTTTTAGTGTGTCAGTTAGTGTCATTAATACAGTGATAGATATCTTAATGTTTCAAACATTATTGACTAATTTTTCCCTTCCATTTTTTTTGTGCACCACCACCCAGAAAGAATATATTACATACATAAACAACTGATACTCATAGGATCACAATATCATAATTATGAATAAGTAATACAATTCTAAATTCATTGTACATACTTGGCAGCAACTTTCATATATATCCTTTAATTGGGTTTACATTCAAAACATGTATTTCTGTTATTCATGTATCATTGAAAAAGGGTATATCACGATAATTAAGGTAAACTAATAATTATATATACATAGAAAGACAAGAAAAATAAAAATAAAAAAATATTAGACAGAAAAATAAAATAAAAAAAAGGCTTTCTACATCATTTGTCAGATTAATTCAGACTTAATCTATACATGAACAGGGGTTCTGCAGATGGATATTAGCCCAAGGCTATAATGTGGCATATTTACATTTGTAAAAATGTTTATTAATATGCGCTGTTCCCTCTTTAAAATCAATCACTCAATATATAAATAAATGAATAAATAAATAAATAAATAGATAAATAAAAACAACATAAAAACTCACTTCATCTGATGTTATTGCACGTTTACACCTTCAGTTTTATACTTCATATGAAAGGAGGCTCATCTTTTTTCAAACAGCCCTTCTTTCCTATTTAATTATTATTTCATTTCTTTTAAATTTTGATTGTGCATCTTTAGGTTGTTAATGGGTCTTAATGGGTTCACATGCAATCATGACTTTTTTTTTTGGGGTAATTTTTCTGCATACAAAAGTATAGCTGGGAAAGCTGTTCATTAGCTGAGGGCTGAGCCCCGACTACAAAATAACTTAACAGGATTTCAAAATGAAACACTGTTTGCATTGAGACTTCACTAAGCCTAAAAGGTGCAGTGATTCTTTTTTCTTTATATGTTTCCCTATACCATAGCACTCACTGTACAACTTTACAGGTAAACATAAAAAATAAATAAAACCTGCCAGGGTTTCATGCCTTAAATTCCTTCATCAAAACATTAGTAACTGAAGAGTAAACAGATATTAAACTGACTACACCACGTCAGGCAGTCTTCAATCTGCAGGTTTGGATTACTTTTGTAGGTCATATAGACACATGAGTACTTAACTGCCAAACCAAACCCAGTGAAACCCCTCAGGGAAGATGTAAACTGGCTTTCACAGAGATATTAATCTTCAGATATGAAGAAGATTAAGTTTCTGATCAGTGGGATTTAGAGCAAATTAGAAGCGTTTGTTTGAACTCACTGCCGAACAAAACTCTCACGGCCACAGATTGAGAGTTATTATGTGATTTTAGTAACCCCCTTTTTCTTGGCAAGAATGACTTTACTTATCTCATATCTATATTTTATATATTATTTCTTTCTTTTTCTTAACCTTTCATCAACATTTGAAAATATTCAGTCATGTAACTTAAATCACAGATTCACAAACTTTCACAGACAGTGTGTTTTGATTGAACTCAGATTCTGTCTGTCTGTCTCTGTGGGTCTGAGGTACATTGTTGGGCTTGTGGACTGCACAGACGATTGCTCTCAGTCTCAGCAGCAGCAGCAGCGGCAGCAGCAGCGGCAGGATCACAGCAGTTTCTCTTTGTACAAGACTCCCAGAAACCCAAACACACTTTTACAAGAAACTGAAGTGACACCAAAGGTTTTACAAAGAGCCTACGGAGCACCTGAACATAGGTGACCTTCCTTACCCTTCACATGACTTACACAAACACAAGAGACTTTCTTTGTCCTTAACGTGTTTTCATGACATTTCAAGCCGCTGACATTTCTTGAGGAAACGTCTGAGCTGTCTTACAGACGCTGACCTTTATGAGAGGATCAGGTGAGCCCACATGTGACTGATCCACATTTAATACTTTTTTGACAGTGACATTATAGAGCTATGCTTTCAGTTACATTCATTAAAACAGGACAGGCCACTCACTCAGTGGTTTTAATTTTGTGTTTCTTACTTCTTACTGAGCCTGTTCACTTTAATGAAGTTTTGGAGATGGATGGCTTATACCAGATTAATACATCTTTTTCAACTTTCAAGGTATTTCAGTCTTCTTAACTTCCAGGTGAAATGCTGGTTTCACTGTTACAAACATCCAACACTTCACTGGTGCCTATGTGAGTGCTTTTCAATGCAAACTGAAAACCAAAACTTAATCCTGAAACACTGACATGCAGTTATTCGGCTGCAAGAGTCATAAAATCATATCAGTGATAAGTTGTTGATCTCTTCCTAAAGCAGAAAAAATTCTGATTTTTTTTTTCCTTCTCCTTTCACCTTTGAGATAAGATCAGTTTCTGCTTGAGTGTCCACAGCTACATGTGTGAGACATGTAGATGTTTCTGTAGTTGTTCCACGTCTCGGTCATTAGAGGGCACTGCCTTCACTGTGACCATCCTCCTCTTTTCCTGACAGGTTGGAGTGAATGTCCAGCCTGATTTGTTATCATGCCTGAAGTGGCTTCACTGTTTAAATTAAACAGTACTCAAAAAGCTTCTGGGACCTGCTCATAAATTGACACTGCAGGAAACGGACGATGGATCTGACCTTTTAAAGACGACTGTGAAACTGGACCTTGGATTAATAGAAGGCTAAACTTTGTGAGGGAGTTTGACTGTGTGGCTCAGTGAGAGTTGAATAACGAAGAGTTTTGTTGTTTAATTCTTCCTCTTTTAGAGATTTGCCTTGAACTTATTCTAATTTTCACTCAGATAATAAACTGTGTGTCATTTGCAGCCAGAAGTAGCTTAAGATCTTATTTCCTTAGTTTTGACTCTTTATTGTATACTTCAAACTGTATTTGATGACTAAGGGTAGAGCCCTGTTATGCTTTCATTATCAAAAAATTATTACCCCAGCTCATTAAGAATCTAAAATACACTGTTAGTTTGTAAATATCAAAGGTGAAACGAAGACAAGTTGTTAAAAATTGTCAGAGAGATGACCCCAGGTCAAAGCAGATAGTCTGCTCTGTGTAAAGACAAAATGTGCCCGTTCTAACTTGTCTGGACTGAATAGTTTAGTTCACTAATGTGGAGTCAGCTGCAAAGAGATGGGGTTGGCTTGAAGAGGTATACATGATTGAAGATAATATAAACAAAAAAAAAAAACAAACAAACAAAAGAAAGAAAGAAAGAAGAACAGTAATAATAATAATAATAATAATAATAATAATAATAATAATAATAATAATAATGATGATGATGATGATGATGATGATGATGATGATGATGATGATGATGATGATGATGATGATGATAATAATAAAGTTATGCTAAAGTCATGCAAGCAAAATAACAAAGAAACAAACAAAAAACACAAACAACAACACCAAAACAGGACTCAATGAAATCAGACACTTTAAAAATAACAGCCATAATACCACTGGTTGGTTTGTTGACTTTGAGGCCTTGAATTTCGCATTTTTGTCTCCACCTTTTTTTTCTAGAGCCAGAAAGCACCAACAACATGGACAGGGCTGAAATGTTAAGTCTATGTCACAGTTTTTAATATTTCTAATTTAAGCATTCAAAAGGTTTCTATGCAGTTTTTAAATGTTACCAGGCTGATAATGCATGTTTCTGTTTTTATTCAGGTGATCAATGTATCTATGATAAGGATACTGTATGGTTAGTGGGTTGCTGTAGGAGACTGAACCCCAACAGGATATGCAGGGGTCTTGTCTCACCCTAAAGGGGTTCTTCAGTAAGGAATCCTGCTGACTTTACAACACCCAACTTATTACACAGCTGATATATGACAAATAATTGCGAAACAAGAATTTTATTTTAAACACAACTTTATACAATATCAGCAACAACTTTAGTTGATTTTACATCAAACTGAACATTTTCTCAGGAGGTGAAGTAAAACTGACTGAATGTGTCAATGTCACATCTCATTGACTTTTACTTCCTTGTCACTGTCAGAGTCTGTGACATTTTCTTTTCCATCAGTCGTCAAACACCATTACTTGTGCACTTTATGTCTCGGTTTCTGTCATAGCCTGCAGTTCTTTGTTTTTAACCTCCACTTTGGTTTTTCCCACCATAAACAAACAGCGATCCAACTACTCTAACAGTAATTACCCGACTTTCCCTGCACGGTGTGTTGGTTATCCTACCATCCCTTCCCAAGGGTCTGTGATTAAAGCAGCATCCAGGCAGCTGTTTGTTCACCACAACAACAACCTGCTTTAGTAAAAAAATCATTGCTACAGAGTATTGATCAATCAGAACCAAGGTCCTGATACAACTGTGTAATAGATGATTTAATTTTACTCTTAAACACTGTCCTGTGGGAAATGTATTAACACCATAATTCTGTTACACACAGTAATAGGCTTTTCGTTGCTAGGCTCTACCCAAGTAGCTGCCTGTTGCAGCAGCTCTCTCTTCTTTGTCCGTTTCTTGTGATTTTTTTGGTCTCTTTTTTCGTCATCTTTGTATTTGGAGTGAATCATTACTTTGTATGGCTCATTTGTTGGTCATGGACACCAAACTTTTTGTGGCTTCAGCAATATTTTTACTACTTTTCTCCTGTGTTTGTCTGGAGATCCTACATGTAACCATGGCTGTATTGCTTACATGAGAAATTAGCTGTTAGCAGCCTGTAGTATGTCAATGCTAACTAGTGTAGGGCTTGATGGTTTCCCTCAAGGTGAGGAGGAGGAGGTGAGGGCGACGTGCTGGTTCTCGGGTGTGAGCTGGGAGGTGATGACGTGGACCTGTCCTTCCATTCATCGTTGTTGGGAACGTGGGATCTATCTCCGGTGGGATGGACGAGTTAGCCGTGCTAGCCCAGCGGCAGAGGGGCTGCCGGAGGGCAGAGTGGCATTGTACTGTTCACGGACGTGGCTGACGGAGCTGACATCGGCCGGCGCCACATTGGAGGAGCTTCGCCTGCTGTGAGCAGACAGGATCCAGGAGACAGAGACTGAACAGACTGCTGGCGAGGCTCAGTCCTGGACCCTGTGGAGGTGGAGACTGGCTGACAGGAAAATGATGGACAAGCTGTTGTCAACCACTTGGTTATGGACCTTTTTGAATTTTCTATACACTTTCTTACTTTTGTTTTCCTAAATGCTGCAGTGACTCCTGAATTTCCCATCAGGGATAAATAAAGTATTTTCTATTCTATTCTATTCTAATAAACTGTGACCATGCTGCATTTCTTATCAGTTATGAAACATAGTGAGGGCAATGAAATGTCAAGCCCTCATAACAACTTTTTAAATCATTTGAACTGCAAAGTACTGTAAGAACCCAGTCTCAAGGAAGTAAAAAATAAATTATCACATCAAAGACCATCTAATGAAACAAGCCCTCCAGGTTCCAGCAAAAGTTTACCAGTGCAGGCTGAGTGCTGAGATCAGTCACTTAATAGCATTTCTTTCCTCTAGTTTTGAAACACTTAACTGTGGCCAAACCAACATCACACTTTACAAGGGACAACATGGGTAAGCAAAAAAACAACCCACAAAAACACCCATGGAAAATTTATAGAATCATGACGACCAAACGCTAGATACAAGAGTGCAGGGCCTCATGTATCACTGCAACATAACCAAATGGGGTAAAATTCTGTTGTAGAAGTAGTAATTACTTAAAAAACAAACTGAAAAGTTGTTCAGTCCAATGCACAGCCCCATGAGAGATGAGGCGTAATGAGCTGTGGCTTTAGATTTCTGCTGGGTGCCGGAGACACGTTTCATGTTGTTTTGATGCTGGTATTGACATGGGCTTCCCAATTCAAGACTATAAAGATCATGCCACAGAACAGCTGCTTAAATGTTTTCAGAGCTACAAACTGTATCTGAAAAGCAGCGTCTGTTTGAAAACAGTAGCTGGGCAGACCCCCTCATGTATCAGCTGGCACCTCTGTCCAAACTTTAGGCAAGGGCATCAGTGATGATCAGGCAGCCAGCATCTTTTCAAAGTCATCCTTCAAGCAGAGCAGGAATGAATAATTACTTTCAGAGTAATTACATTTTCCACCATTGTTGACTGTGGAGAACCTCTGACTATGATCACTCAATGCAACAAAACTCATTAATGGAATCACCAAACGCTTTCTAATCTTGACAGATTGGATCCCCATGGATAATAAATATCCTGCCCCTGTCCTCGTCTCAGTCGCACAACAGAATCAAACAACATGTTGTACAGCTCAGCAGGTGCACTTCCAGATTAATTGGTTTGATTATCACCATGCCAACTGGTGCATAAAATTATACACTTGTGAAACTGCGGCTTACTTATTCAAAGTAAAAATACCTTTTTTTGTCACGTGCAGTATTACATTTTTAGTTATATGTGAGGCTCCAGCAGAGCTGGTTTGAAGATTCAGAGAACTCCAACATCACAAAGCTTTCAGATTCAGAGTAATGTAGGAGGTGGCATCTAAAAAAGTGTCTCTAATAGTCATTTTAGGTACAATAAACTTTCCTGCAACTAATCCTGAATCTGTAGTAATGAAACTTTGATAATCAAAATTTCATTTGAATTTGAAAAAGGAAGTTTATTCCTTTTTTTGTTGGACATGGAGGTGTATAACTTTGTTGTCTATTTGTAGTAAATGGTCAGGAGCAACATTAGGGGGAAGTTCAGGTCCATAAAAGCAGAAGCACAGGCTAACATGTTGGAGATATCCTTCAGATGTAAATTCTTCCCTAACCCCAGACCTGAAATATGTTCTTAGGTTATAAAAAATATACTCATAACTTGTTTTTCCCATCTATATACCTTCAATTACGAGAATCAATCATTATTCTTGTTTTTTTTTTTTTTTTTTTATCAACAGTCTTTGATAGTTATATTTTTTGTCCATTTCAATGGACATTGAGTCTCAACAGTTGTGATACTAAAAAAAATACAATACATGTTTATTTACTGGCAACACATGTCAGATTGGCTTTATAAGAACAGTTTAAAACTTAAAACAAACTAACAAAATCAACAAGCCAACAAAAAACTTCAAATGCTAAGTTCTGTATAGGCTGATGGTGGCCTGGGCTGTCCAAGCCTCCCTGGAGGCGGGGTCTGACCAGCCAGCACCAGGTGGGTCGATCGGCCACTCAGCTGAGCTGAGTCCAATCAACACAGTGGCAAGGGGTCGGCAACAACTCATTTTCAGAAGGCATTTTCCAAACAGTTTCTATGCGACACAAACATAGACTGTATAAAACATGGACGTAGTCTCGCCAACGTCGCCTGCCTGTTTCTGAAACGGAAAATGAAGCCCATTGGCTATGGCAGCCATATTGGTAGTAGCAAGGGCTTTGCGTACAACCATAGGGCGCCTGTCAGTCACGTGACCCTCAGCTGTGCCTCTTATTGGGGGAGCTCGTGATCTTAATATTCTCTGAACAGCCAAGTCAGGGGAAATTCACCTCCCGTACAGTGGGTGCCGATAGTAAAATTAGCGACTCAGACAGGAGACGTTTTTTGAACCAGGCTGTAAAAGGTCAATTTCTGCTTTAAAAACGGCTTTTTTTGGCTTGGTGTGTTTGTGATTTCTGGCACTTCTGGAGCCAGCCTCAAGCGAACACTTGAGAAACAGCAGATTTTAGCACTTCCGCATTGTCTCATATTCTTAGACCAGAGGTTGCTGCTTGGACACAAAGCAGGAGTGCACCTTGCACTTGTCACAGTGGACATGCGTTTTTCCTGAACACCTTGCACCTTGTTGCCTGTTATATTTTTTTTGCATCATAACTTTGCCTGTGGGCTGCATGGTGTCGCAACAGTTAGCGCTGCAGCCTCACAGCAAGAAGGTCACAGGTTTGATTCCCAGCTTGGGCCTTTCTGTGTGGAGTCTCCCTGTGTACGCGTGGGTTCTCTCCGGGTACTCCCACAGTCCAAAAACATGCTCATCAGGTTGATTGAACGCTCTAGATTGGTGTAAAAGGTGTAAGTGTGTGGGCGAAAGGTTGTCTGTCTCTGTGTCGGCCCTTGCTACATTATTTTAAAACCATGATATTTTTACACAAATATCTATAAATGTAAATAAAACTGTTGCAAACGGTCCTCACTTCGCTGTGCGGAGCGAAGCCCTGCCATGCCTCTCTTCAGCGTGCTGTATTTCCTCAAAATGGTGGCTAGCAAACCTATACTGCTGTTTGATTGGTTGTTTAACGTTCGCTCAACGGACTTAAGGACTTCGGTGGTGTTAAATGTTGAAGGAAGTTAAACAAAATGTCTGTCATGTGATGTCCATTGTAATGGACGCAGGGTCTGAAGGGGCTAAAGAACGCTGCATGGCTCCAGGATATTCATGTAAGTGAAGATATAACTTTCCAAAGTTGCTGTTAAAATAGATCAACATTGAAAACAGGGATCAGGAGCATCTTTGGCACAGGTTTCCAAATGGAATCATCATACTTCCCGTGTGATGAAAGCAGGTGTGTTTCATATGAAAGATATTCTGAGCAGAGCGCAGTGTGTCAGGCACTTTCAGCGTGTTGGGTCACTGGCTTTGTCCTCTTGTCACAAACTATCTTTCACAGTGAGCACACAGTTCTCTCGCATGACCTTTTCACAGAGCCCTGCAGTCCCCCTGTGTCCTGAGTTCTCCTCCTTCACCTCTACCTGCTCTGCCTCATTCTGTCTGCTTTCTAATTAACACGCAGTCATTAGAGCTCTCAGGTGCTCGGTGCAGTGTTTTGATGCCTGAATGGAGTTGATGACAGATTAAGAAACCCCTTCTGGTGCTGCGCCTTTTCTCCTTTAATCATCAGCCCTCAGGTCAGGAGCTGCATCCACACAGGCGTGCACGGACAATAAGAGAAACTGATAGGATCACAGGTACAATCTCATTCTCTCATGCTCCACTTCACATACAGCGCGTGCTGAGAACATACTGGACTATCTGACGGTGATATCAGAGGGAATCTGATTGTGGGCTCAGACATACATCACTGTGTGTTATCTGCTGAGTGGTTACGGTGTTCACACAGAGGATGATACTACAGGAGAAGTGCTGACATTGATGAGGAACACAATGGCCCTAATCTTATACATAGTTCAAAGCACCTTAGCGTGTAGCACAAGTGTCACTGCTGTTTTCCACCTGATGTAGCTGACATTTTCGCCGGCTGCACCAATGTTACGTAAAAAGCAAAGAAACTTGTAGGTGCCCATGGATATGTCAGGTTTCAGGTCACCTGTATTAGCTGTGGTTGACTTGATGGATATTTGTGTCTGAGTTGGGTTATCTATTCATGGTAATGAAGTCTTTTTTTGCAGATGCTTTCCATGACAGATGAATAAACATTTAAATGCAGGACAGTCTGTAAAAAGTGGATGTAGCTGCTGTGTCATGAGGAAGGCAGCCCCCATGGACGCCGGTGGGTTTGGACTAAGGACCAAACTGGATCAAAGTCTGCCTCCATCACTGAACATTATGACTCCAACAGTAAAGGACCAAAAGAAAGAGGACAAATCCCTGAGGCCCTGACAATAGATCTAACAAATCCTCATTTATTTTTACTAAAGTTAACCAAAATATGACATAAAGAACAAAGGCAGGGATGAAAAGCTAGACGGATCACGCTGCCTCCCTTTAAAAAGTCATGTCAGCCTCATTTTAGTTAATGCATACCTGAACAAACTCTGAAACATCCTCCACTTTTGTCTTTTTAAGCTCTGTTCTTGAAATGAGAGGAAAAACTGCCAAATGCACTTCATTTCTTCCCCAGCTGTCCTCTGTGATAGCAGCAGTAGGTGTTCAGGTGACTGACACAAAATGACTTTTTTTTCTCGCAGGTTTTCAGATAATGATGTGTACTTCTATTCTCCAGCAGCTTGTGAAGGTGACTGTGGGTCTGCGTTACATCTGGAGGTGAAAATGAGAGGCAGGAGGCCGACACAAATTACAGGTTTGGACTCTGTGTCCATCCAAAGCCATGTCTTCTGCCTGACTGTCCTTTACTAAAGTTTCTACAAGTGACAGCAGCAGCTTAACGTTTCAAATGAGAAAAACAACTTGATGACTTCCTCGTCTTGCTGGCTGAGGTCAACATGTCGGGGACAGCATTGTTGCACAACCAAAGACAACACAAAGAGAGGGCTGAAGCTGTCACATCTACCTCACATCTAATCAGTTTACTGTATTGACTGATTGATTTGTGTACAGTTGTGTAGGGACTTGTCAACAACTACAAAATGTTTACTGCTCCAAAGCAAAGTTTAAAGGTGACAATGACAACACTTCTCAAAGGCAAACTTGCTTGTGCAATCAATGCCATGAACCGCCATTGTCAAAGGATTCATGTTTTCTAGAGTAGTCACCCTGCAGCAGTGTATGGCCTCAATTTCATGCAGGTGCTCATTGGGTGTGTGCTGCTAACCAGTATCTCCTGTGGGCAACACGCCTACTATTGACAAGTACCTCATACAACCCCACTTCAAAAACAAAAATAAAAGAAAACCCAGTCTGTTAGCTTTAGTGCAGGCTATATATCATTGTAAATGAGGGGATTTGTCTAGACACATTTGTTTGTCTTTTTGCCAGTTACAAAAAAGCAGAAAAAGCTAAATAAAAAAATTGAAGAAAAAAAAAGGAAAGGCCACAACCATTTCAATTTTTACCGAACAAAATAACCCAACTGTGCTGACGTTTTTGACATCACACTTTAACCAGGACTTGATCCCTGGACCTTCCGTTGCAGATCAATCAGGATGGGAAGCCAGGCCCCCAAACAACATTAAAATATCAGAACCTCAAAATAAAACACCATGTGTAGATGCCAGATTGCATTTCACTGAATCAACCGTCATTGTCAGCGGCCTCAAAAGCAGGAAAGAGATAACATGGATGAGGAAAGGTTGATCATTGGATCAGGAAGTGAGGGAAATCCTCAATCACTTGAATCCAGCGATATCATGCTGTTTGACTGCACACTGCCTCTTGGAAATGGATCTGGAGTGTATCTGTCATTAGTTTTTGTACATGAGCGCCACTGAGTGAATAATGCAAAATGGTACCAGTGGTTGGAAACTGAAAGGTGCAGCAGAGTAATGAGGTCTTTATGTTTTAGCTAAGCCTCAATCAAAGACCTCACTGGATGACAGTGGAGTGAAGTTTTACTCCTGCTGTGTACACAGCTGTATCAGCCTTTTGAGGACATAGTGTTGATGTTTTGTGGTGGGTTTGACTGCAGGATTCAGTGTTGTCATTCTCACTACTAGGTTTACCAGATACTAGATTTACAATTGTTTGTTTTTTTTTCCCCCAAAGATGCTATGAGGAGGATCTGTTTTAACTGCCTTGTCACCTTCTGGCCTGGAGTCTCACTCACACTGTTATAAATTACCTTTGGCGAGGCTTGTGTTTGTTTTGGATTTAAATGGAGAGTGGATCGGCACAAATTTTCTTTGAACAAGACAACTTTTAACTGAATTCACCGTACTGAGGTAAGGTATTCATCAGTACTGTTACATGGCGCTATGGTTTGAAATGTGACATCAAGCAAACGCTGTAGTAGCTGGCCAAATGCTAGTGACATCGGCATCCCGGTGCTCTGACATATCTGTAGGCCAACGTGACAACAAGGAAACACTGTCAGTTTGTAAGTAACTTAGTAGCAGTTTATATTTAGCGCAGCTGACAGTCCGGTGCTCTAAGACATGTCTGTAACATGTAATGTTAGTAAATCCTGGTTAGCTATGTCCTGCCAGTCATCTACCAAGCAGAGCTAACGTAACCTCACTCTTCATTTTATTGATAGACTCTCAAGTTTGAACAGACCACTGCAGAATAACTGCTGACAGTGGGTTGGAATGGACATTATCACAAACACTTTAGCCCCTGTGTTGTAGAGCCCAAGCTAAAGGCTAAACTTCATCATATATCTAGGAGAGAGAATTTTTCAAGAGCATGAAGAAACTCCTCAAGGCCCCTTTAATGTTGTTGACAATGCTGATAAAAGAAAAGCTGGAGTTGAAAGATGCAGCCCTGACCAAAACTGGTTTGATCAGTGACCCAGTTGACTGGTCTTCAACGACCATTTCCATTTTTAACTGGTGTTGTAACTGTTGTAAGGCACACTGGATGCTATCAAAGTCCCCAGTTAGCCTGGTTAGTTATTAGAGCAACACAGACGCTCTGCTGCTGCTCTGTTGGCCTTAAACATCTGTGATCACTGATCACCACATGGTGTGGATGTGTGTGTGTGCGTATGCATGTGTCAACAACAAGCCATTGTTAAGTCTAAAAAGCAGATCTCTATCAGACGTCTGTTAGATTTTGTATTTTGTCAGTAATTTATTGTTTCACTTCATACATATTTTGATGTGGCTTTATTATAAAGTTTGCTGCCATGATTTGTGGGAGAATCAAATGGCTACACAAAATAGCTGCATTTTAAATACTTTGCTGTAATTCTGTGTGTTACTATGTATCAGGTTAATAGCGCATGCAGCAAAGATCCACACATTGCAGCCGCATTTAAAACAATGAGTTGTTGTAGGTGATGGACTCCTCTTCTTCTTCTTTTTCTTCTTTATTTATCTATTTTGAAAAAAGAGTCACACACAACATGGTTTTGGACAGCTACTTTATATCAGTTGTGCTCTATTTTGAGTGTTTTCTGAGTGTTTTTGTACCGTTAGACCGTTAGTCAGCTTAATGGAAATTGAAATTTCTATTCATCAACTTGAAATGAGTTGCTGAAGCTTGCTCGTAGTGTAATGCCTTGCATTGTGCTGCTGGGAAGTTATACAAAATAAGACATTAAAACACACTTCCTTTTTTTTCTCTCAAACTGAGGATTAGCCTGAAGCACAGCTACTTACCTGTTAAAAGTCCAGATATTCAATAGCTGTTATTTTTATTCAAATGAAATCTACTCACTGGTCCTGACCTTGGATATTAAATAATAGCAAGTGTATTTTCCCCTCTCTGCAGCTCTTAAGCTGACTGCTCTGTCATTATCATTTTAATGCTGCTGTCTTTAAGTGACACCATCGAGGCTCTGATTCAGAAAAGGTCTGTACTGCATCCATCCAACAAAGCCTCATCTCTGTAGACAGCTGAGTAAAAAGTGACCACAGTCTTGTGAGGAACTTTAAATTTTTCAAAAATTGAGCCAGGGCAAGGAAAAAGGACATCACATTATAGCTCAGGGAGATAGGGAGGAACGTGATCAGATGCCTAAAAGAGGCCCAGGTGCTGGAAAGAGGAATTTAATGATGTCCCAAGAGAGGACAAAGCCAGAGCAGGCTGACCCTGTCAAGCCAAAGCCAAGGATAGTTACCTTGTCAGGGCACAGGAAATGGGCCTGTCCCTGATCACACTTTGACATTTTGATGCCACAAATTATCTTCCTCATTAAAACTGCAGTGCATCTAGCAAAAATTAGACATGTGTGTTACTGCCATGCTTTGGTTTCAATTGTGTCTGAAATTTGGAGTCAACAGTGGATATCTGTACCAGAACTGGAGTGAAGTGAAAAGGAGCAAAAGCCAAATAGACATCCTGACGTGCAACAGTGTCTCTGCCATTGGGCTGCGTGAGCGTTTTCTACAGTGACAGATGGTGCGGTCAGCTTGAAAACAATGGTGAAGGACACACCGGCCAAGATGTCATGGCGCGTCCCTGCCTCCATCTATACTGACTTAGTCTGAGTGCAAGGGAGATGACCTCACATTGGTCTCCTCTCATAACACACTACATCAACTGTATACAGAGTGTGTCTCTATTCCCAGGACCAAAGCCTGCACAGCACCCTCTCATCAAGAAGGTCAAAGGGTCAAATGGCTGCGCGGTCCGCCTCTTGTCAGATTTACAGCATTGCAGAAGCCTTGAGACACATTCTTACATTTTCTGAGCACAGTGTATGACAGAGCATGGCCTCTCCAGGGAGGAGTAATCTCCACCATCCACAGTGGCCTTGAGGATGCTCTTTGCTTCACTGTGTCAATTAAATTCAGCAAAATTATGTCAAGCTCAAATTGTGTTCAGCCCATCCCACCACCTTCACCTTTAACTGTCTGCAGTATTTTTAAATGCAAACCACCTTTTTATTATTTCTCTGCTTAGATGAGGAGGTGAAAATCAGGTCAGTTCAGCAGATCAAATTAATGCTTTTCTGTACTGATGTCAGGTAAGGGTTAGGGTTAGGTTTAAGGTCGACTCTGTTATCCCTTCTGGGAAAATGTGACTCACATACAAGATACAGGGTTTCAAAGATGAAGTCTTTTCTGAAGCAAGTTGAACCTCCTGTGAGGAGTTTTAAGCAGTTTATGGAACAGATTGAGAATATTACTGGTGTTGCTAAATGGCCTACAACAACAAACTGGACTATAATTTCCCAATGTCTACTGTCTGTCATTGCTGTCAGGCCAGATAGAATAGAATAGAAAATACTTTATTTATCCCCGAGGGGAAATTCAGGAGCCACAGCAGCAATCAAGAAAACAAAAGCAAGAAAGTGCACAGAAAGTGCCAAAAGGTCCAAAAGAAAATAGACGACCACATCCCGTTAACCACTCTCCAGCCCAGCCAGTCTCCACCTCCACAGGGCCCAGGACCGAGCCTCCCCAGCAGTCTGCCCAGTCTCTGTCTCCTGGATCCTGTCTGCCCACAGCAGGCGAAGCTCCTCCAATGTGGCGCCGGCGTCCGATGTCAGCTCCATCAGCCACGTCCGTGAACAGCGCAATGCCACTCTGCGCCACGAAATTAGAGCCCTATGGGTTAGTCAAGCAACATGCTTGGGCTCTCTGGGGAGTACATTACAAAATCCTCCACATGAGTAAATACATACATACAGACTTAAAGGTAGGGTCTGCAGGAATTTTCATTACTTGTTGATAAACACAAACACAACATTGGCTCCTCCTTGGCTCAGTGCCAGCTGCAGCACACACCCACAGCCTTTAACCGTGACTATGAGAACACACTCCGAAGCCCAGCAACCACCTGTAGCATCGCGTTTCTACACGGGAGAGACTCAAGAGCCATGCACCTGACATGGCATGTTAGCACAAGCTAATCAATGGTATTTTACACACACCTGGTTAGCAGAAAGATAACTCACGTTACTCTTCGTCCTGAGCTGCTCTCCAAGTTTCCCAAAGAAAGTCAAAGTAGAGCCAAGCTTCACCCTCGTTTGGGAAGAAACTTTATGTGTTTTCCTTCCTCTGTGCTACGTCTACTATTGTAGCTGCTTTGAACTTCTTCTACTTGCTACCATCAACTAGCTAAGTCATTTACCCACTGGTCGTACTGTGACTAGCTGATGTAACCATGCCTACTCTCCACCCAGATCATCATCAACATACAGGCAGAGGAGAGGGCTGAGGCAGACAGACACAGACACTGACGCGCATGTACAGAGGCCCATAGAAGACAATCGAGCAGGATTATTCCGGTTAAATTTAACATTCTATGTTTTAGGAAAATCATCCAAACTCTACCTTTAATAGGATACAAACATGAAGCAGCAAAGTTTAGGTAGCACAGGAGTAGCAGGGATAGGCGAGAGTTGCAAATGCACCAACAGTAAAAATATACCGAGATCAGTGCTTCACAAAGCACAAAGAGAAAAAAAGGGTAACATCATGGTTGTCATTATTTGGTATCTTGTTTATCATTATATCTGTTATATCTGCCTGCTATTTGGCTTTATTTTGGCCCACTTTTACAACCTTATTTTCTTTTCCTGTTTGTGTTTTTCAGTTTCTGTGTTTAAAGTGAACTCCATATTATTTGGTGGCATTTTGAAAATAATTGGAAACAACCTCTACACCCTGAATTGTCCTTTGTTAGATGAATAATCCACACAGTGTTAACTAGCTCCCATGGTTACCGTACAAGACACTGGCTCTTTTATTCTCCTCTGTCCACAGCTGCTGTTTGTCTGCAGGGGGAGACCTACATTCTATTTAAACAGCAGATGTTTTTTTTTTGTTTTGTTTTGTTTTTTTTTTTTTTTCTGCAAAGCACACCTCAGGACTTACATGTGCTTCAAATGGACTATCATGTTTAATATTGGATGTTATTAGAGGACAAGGCCATATGTAAAGAAAACGTGGTTTGGTGTAAATTCATTATCAGCTTAACAATAACCAAAGCAGCAACCTCCAGTTAAAATTATAAAGCCTATGCAGAAGTGCAAAATATTTTCACTTCTTTGAGATACCACTTGAGGCTGGCTGCAGAAACACCAGAGACCACATACACACCAAGCCAAATAAGCACAATTTACAGCAAAAATAGACATGTTTACAGCCTGGTTTAAACACAGTTTGGGTCTGAATAGCCCATCTTTCTATTGGCACGCAGTGAACAGGAGAGGTTTTTTGTCTTTTCTTTCTCGTAATAAGGGCATGGCTGACTTGACTGACAGATGGGCACCCTGTAACTGTCTGTAAAGGGGCTGAAGGCCTGCCCCTCTCTGTGCCTCTTTCAAACTCAAACAAAGCTAGGTTAGGTCCAGGTCCATCATGTACATCCATAAATTATACACTCATTGTAACTACCTCTAAGTCCACATTCAAAAACATATTGATGTCTGAGCCCAATACTTTGTGCATTATTCTTATTTAGCCCTGAATTATTTTGAAAATAGAATTAATCTGAAACTAAACATCTTGTTCCTGTTCCAGACATCACCCCAATGAGATGATTATATTGTGATTGTAATAAATAGAAACAGAAGTGAAAGCTCTCTGAAGGTACACTGTGTGAAAACTCTGTGGTATTTAGACGGCAGACTGACACACCACTCGACTCACCCCTCTCAGTGAAGTGATGGTTGCCTTCAAGGACAAGAAGCTACAGCAATGCATAACAAGTAAGTTCATTTATCTGTCCAGTTTTTACTGCCAAAATAAGCTTTTAGTACAAATTGTTTCAGACACAATAATTACTTTCTACTGATTTTCTTTCTCTTCCAACCGGTGCATTTTCAGCTGTACATACAGTGCATGTAGAAACATGGCAGTACAAGATAGAATAGAATAGAATAGAATAGAATAGAATAGAATAGAAAATACTTTATTTATCCCCGAGGGGAAATTCAGGAGTCACCGCAGAATTTAAGAAAACAAAAGTAAGAAAGAGTATAGAAAGTGCAAAAATGTCCATATGAAATTAGATGACGACATCCCGTCCACCACTCGTCCACCACTCTCCAGCCCAGCCAGTCTCCACCTCCACAGGGACCAGGACTGAGCCTCCCCAGCAGTCTGTTCAGTCTCTGTCTCCTGGATCCTGTCTGCTCACAGCAGGTGAAGCTCCTCCGATGTGTCGCGGCGTCCGATGTCAGCTCCGTCAGCCACGTCCGTGAACAGCACGATGCCGCTGGATTAGCACAGCTAGCTCAACCATCCCCCGGAGCGAGATCCCACGTTCCCAACAACGATGGATGGAAGGACAGGTCCACGTCGTCACCTCCCAGCTCACATCCGAGAACCAGCACGTCGTCCTCACCTCCTTCTCCTCAGCTCGAGGGAAATCATCAAGCCCTATACTTGTTAGCATTTACATGCTACAGGCTGCTAACAGCTAATTTTGCATGTAAACAATGCAGCCATGGTTACATGTAGGATCTCCAGACAAACACAGGAGAAAAGTAGTAAAAAATACCGCAGAAGCCACAAAAAGTTTGGTGTCCGTGACCGACAATGAACCATACAAAGTGATGATCCACTCCAAATACAAAGATGACGAAAAAGAGACGAAAAAAATTACAAGAAACGGACACAAGACAAGAGAGCTGCTGCAACAGGCAGCTACTTGGGTAGCGCCTAGCACTAGATGCTGGCCTCTGTAGGAGAGGAAACACTTCTGTTTAGATGTTCAGTAAAAGGCTCATAGTAAGTTTACAAAAACAAAACAACTTTCATATTCAGATTATGAAGTGATTATTCACCTTATAAGTCACACTAACAAATGTTGGGTGACAAAAATAATATATATATTTTTTTCTTTCGGGAGTCCAATCACTTCTTGACTCTACCTCCTGACATGTTTTACAATCCCTGAAAAAAAAATCACAAGAACGGCAGCTGTCAATCATTGTCAAACGTGACGTAAAACCTAGTTTTTAACCTCTTATAATGAAAATGATTTTTTTTCCAAAAAAAAAAAAAAAGAGAACCTGAATACAAGGCAGCCAAATGATATCTTCAAATCACCACAACAATTGGACATGAGAAACATTTCTACGAGATGTATTAATTTTTTTAAGTTTGACCACAGCCCATCTGGAATGACTGAAGAGAGATTTTTTAACCCATACTGCAGCCAGTCACCAGGGGGAGCAGTTCTTATTGAGACCTCACTTCGAGCTGATGACGTCCATTTTTGTTTTTACATTCTATGGGCTGAACACACAAATTTCTTATTAACTGACATCCCTGATAGTGTGTTGAGTCAACATACCATTTTATTTGTAGCTGAAAAATATTTTCAACTTCCAAATAAAGGCCTTGAAAACAAACTTACACAGGAAATGCTTCAACACCATCAAATCTCTTCTTCTAACAGAACTGAGTGTGCTCCCAGCAGAAAACACTTTGTTCAGTAAAACTTGTGGACAATGAGAGAATTAGTGAAGCAAACGCCTCATAACATATTCACTGAATGAATTAAGTAAATGAGGAAAACAGGACCAGATGTGTAAGCTGTTAATGACTGTATGAATTAATAACAGTAATTTTATTCCATATCAACAAGCTGTGTTCAATTTTAATGAAAATATCTACTCCTGAGACCTCCTCTGGATGATATTCCCAGCCCCTGAAAAAGCTTCCCAGTAGATAATAATCTGCTTGGGTAAATTTTCACAAACCTGCCCATACGTCCTCGCCTTGACCTCAGACACTCTCCCACATAATGCTGTAGTTTTCTTTCCCATATGTGGAATACATTGGCTTTTATGCCTTTATTTCCCCCCAGAGTCTTGCACTTCTGCAAGTACCCCTGCAGCTATAAAAGGAGAAAGTCACAACTGTTGAAAGGAGTGCAGATATTAGTCTTCATCAGACCAGAGAGCCAATGACACTTATGAAGACCTATGTCATTTAATATACATCACCAGCTTTATCGCTGAAAATAGGAGAGGAAGGCTGGAGTCAGCGCCTCAGGCAGCTCAAGGCTGGGCTAACCAGGAGGCAGGAGGAGAAATCAGCCTTGTCGTTCAAGGCCATCTCAGCAACTGCATGAGAGGATGAAAGATGTTTTTCTGGTACAAAAAGCTATAATTTACCAAAGGATGCTTATCCACTTCAGTATAATCAACCATTAGCTCATTGCATGTTACATTATTCAACAAAGAACCATTTAATCATGGGTCAGAATCACAACATGTCTTCATCAGAGGTGCCTGCCTCCCATTGATACAGTCAGCCTCACGCCACTCCTCAGCATCCTTTGGAAGGGGGGCCTCTTATCTTTCCCTTCAGACCCTAAATCTCACACAAAAAAGATGTAATATCTTTCAATTAGTTACTTCTGTAAATTAGAAACACAATAGGATTGAATTTTTTTTTGTATGTTAGACTGGACAAAATTATTCCTCTTACAGGACCCTCAGATAACAGGTAATATCTGGTTGAACCAGCTGGTGAGAAAACAATGTCACATTTTTACCTCCGCCAAGGAGGTTATGTTTTTGGGAGAGTTTGTCTGTTCGTATATGAACAGTATAAATCAAAAAGCACAGAACAGATATTGATGAAATTTTCAGGAAATGTTCAAAATGGGATACGGAAGAAGTTATTAAATTTTGGAGGTGATCCGGATCACAGTCTGGATCCAGGATTTTTTTAAAAAGAGTCTTTATCATTGTGAGATAGGTCTGTTTTCACCATATTTGTACATAACTCCATGATAAATGGTCAGATTACTTTGCTAAACAATACAAGACAAGGTCACCATAATTTCTGACTGATGTAAAATCCATATCCTGGCAATATTCTGGATACTAAGATCCAAAACATAAAATATGTGCTGGGTCATCATAATTTTCAACACTGTCAGGAAACAAATTATGGTACAAACCTGCAACTAACACCAAATTGTAGCAGACAGTCTGCTGAAAGGGAGTATAACATTAAAGTAGGACTTAAGTGTTGGTGACAATCACAATATGCTTGGTGGAGGTCTGCGCTCTCTGAGTGCTTTTCTAGTTTTTATTGATATGAAGAATAAAACTTAACATAATAAGATGTTAAAAGGTGAAGCATTATATTCCATTCCATTTACGTGATGGTTATTCTCATCAATGATGGCTCAAGAATTTCCTCTTACAGAAGCCAGAGAAAGCGTCATTTGCATTTCTCTTGGTTTTTAACTTTTCATCCAACATAATGCTACTGCTAGAAAAATGTGTACACTGTCTTTACAAGGTTAATGTAATGCTAAACTTGCTCAGCTGCTGACTGAAGGCATACAAATGAATCTTGGACCCCTCAGGCCACTAAACTGATGAGTGTCAAGAAAGGCACACAGCAACTCTATGGTGTTTTTGCTAGTTTGTTCCCTCACAGCCGGTCTGCATCATAGAGAAATGCGATGTTTTCCAAGTTGCCACCTGTATCTATAATGCACAAAAACATCTACAACTAAATACAGTTATTGAAACTTAAGGCCACAACTACTCAGAAACCAACTTGGAGGGTCTTATTAACTGTAATCTATATTCTGAATGATAAAAAAATAATAAAATAAATAAATACCCGACTTAAATATTAATGGAGAAACTTGATTCAGGGCCGCAGCTTTTTCTCTGTTAGATCTTTTACCGTATGAAGATTGTGGATGTGGAAGATTATTTTCCTTTTTCATCACCCTGGTCTCACACATGGCCACCGGCAATGAGCTTTCGGTTTATGAATGCCCTGACAGAGTGTGTTTAAGTTTTGTTGGCCTGCATTAGACGAGGAAGCAGAAGGCATACAGGAATTATGAATTATACTTGGTCTCTGTTATTGATTAAAGAGAAAAAAAAAACATGGGGAAAAAAATGACATTGCAATTTAATTTACTCTATTTTAGAGTTCAAATAAGATAGGAATATATGCAAGATAAATACAGTGCAATATTTATGTTCACACCCAGATGTATAAAACTTGATTCTGATTGGTTACAACAATAGCAATTGCACTGCTTAGGACATGCTGATCACACACATAGTATTAAATCCAGCTGTACGAAGGATTACCTGGATGTATGGTTCAAGGTTGAACCATATGTATGTTGAAGAGTTGGCTATGCAGTCTAGAAAGTTTCTGGCATCTGCTCTCCCTGTCAAGATCCTAATTTGCAAAACTACATACAGTATCTTACATACTAAGACATTATAAAACAATAAAAATTTATTTTGTACCACCTTGTGAATAAAAGTACCATGTTTAGGCACGTAAATGCATCATTGTGACTGTTAAAGAGTGGGAGAGGAGGGGATTTTCCATGCTGGACATGAACACAGCATTGCACGTTTATACATTGAGAAATTCATACGTTAAATTGAAAAAAAAAAGAGATTTTATAATAAAACAAATGAATATTTGTTACAACATTAACACACAAAAGTACCTAAAACTGATACTGTTGAGTACTGATACCAATTGCCAGATACTGGGCGTCAGTCACTTTATGGTTTCAAATGTGAAAGGTAAACATCCCTTCATATGACCCTTTAATCACACAGAGGGTCCTATTTGATTGGGTTTCTTGTGGCTTTGAGTGTTTGAGTGTGCCATATAATGCACAATCTGAATCTTATGAAGAAGCAGAGACATTTCATTTTTGTCCTTTCTTGCCGCAGTCAAATTTCATAACAACCGCACTTTGTAATCAGCATCAAACGAGGAAAAAAAAATCTTCTCAGACTGTTCATTAATCAATTTAAGAGCGACAAGTAATTATTTCTCATAGTTAGATTGCATGCCATCAATCCCGACTGTCCAATTAGCCTATGCTCAGTTTCTAAATGCATATTCACTTGACCTCCTCTGTGTGATTGTTGTGAAGCTGCTCGCTGGAACTTTTTATCAAGAAACTTTAAAAGTGGATGATAGAGCGGTCAGAGCGGTCAAAGTCCGCCTTACATCTCATTATACAATAACATGTCGGTCCGCTGTGGAGCTGGTAAAGAGGAGAATAACACATCTCCATGTGGTAATCACTCTGTGTCTGAAGAGAAGAAATGTGTTTGTAACCCTGTGACATGCCTTATGTCAGGTCAAAATGCGTTTTATAACTCAAACAACAATTTGCCTCAAGCCATTAAAAACTCCAGCATGGGTTTTCCTTATGTGAGTGTAAGATAATTACTGCTGTTACGCTACAGAAATACATTGGCTATGATCAGGCGATGCTGTGATATAATTATGTTAGCCCAAAGACACATTTAAATTCTATTTTTACCACTTTTTGAAGGTTTATACTGATCTTGTAACTGGAGGTACACTCAGATTGCTTGTCACTGTGAGAAAAAAAAGTGTGGTTGTAACTTGTAGGTTTGCAGTGGAGATGTCATCTAAGAGAAATGGTCCTGTTGATGTCACTGTATAGAGCTTGATATTATCTTTACCATGAATGATATCCAAAGGCAACAGAAACTTGTCACAGAAATAAAAAATAGCAGCCTCATGTAGGGTATTAAACCTGGTTTAAAGTGATTCAGTCATCTTTCTCTGAGGAAAGGCCTGCCTGCCCAAAGATCCTCTGCCTCACTCTCCTTTTGATTCCTAACAGCTCCAACAGAAAACAAAAACAGAACCAGCTGTGCACGTACAATCTCTAACTCCTCCAGATCTGGAAAACCCTTAAACCACCTTCTCCCCTCTCTCATGGACATAGAGGCAACTTGTAACACCCATACAACTTTGGTATGACTTAAATTAAAGCAAAGCATTTTGACCCCTTGGTGCCAAGGAGATGTCTGAGACACTGCTGCAGAACCTCTTTGACCCTTGACACCTCTACCCTGAGGACCAGGATCTGAGCAGAAGTCATAACATATATGACATAAAGTTAAATGAAACATGTTCTGCAACAATTTGAGGAAAAAAGAACAAAAACACATTACCTATTCACATTATAATCTATTGGTACTGACCTTAAATGTTGTACTGCTCAGTCAGAATCTGTTTCAGAGTATATCAGACTACATTTTTTAAAAATTCAATTCCCCCCGCAATTTATACTCCCCATTTCTGCCTGAGAAAAATCTCAGTAAGTTCTTTGGAAGTAATCTGATTTTTTGCTTTAAACATAAACTGAGTGGTTTTAAACTTAACTAAATCCATAAATGTAAGTTTTTTCATTGTGAAGAACTGCCGGTTAGTATGATCTAGATCAGGGATGTAAAACTTGTGCCATGGAGGGCCACAGGCTGCAGGTTTTCCTTCCAACCAAGAACTCCACCAGCTGGTTTCACTGATTAGTTTCTGCTCTCTGCTTGAAGGTGAGGTAATCAGTGAAATCAGCTGGTGGAGTTCTTGGTTGGAAAGAAAACCTGCAGCCTCTTGGCCCTCCATGGCACGAGTTTTACATCCCTGATCTTGATAACCAGCTTTGTTTATGATCCGAATCACTCTTTTCTGCAACGTGCGTAGCTTTTGCAGGATGTTTTTGTATCCCACACTTCAACACAAAAAGACAAATAAGGTATAATTAAAGCATGATATGAGGAACATAATGTTTTCTGTGTTAATCTGTCCATGATTTTATTCACAATGCCTTTACTCCTTGAGATTTTGGTTGAGAAACATTTTATGTGCGACTTCCAGGAGAGTTTATGGTCAATTAAGACACCTTAGAATTTTAACTCATGTACTTGCCCAATCCGAACTTTGTCAATTTCTAATTCCAAAGGTCCATCTATTTTACCATTTCCAAATAGCATTAACTTAGTTTTATTCAAAGTAATTGTTATGCCATTTCTTTTAATCCAATTCTTAAACTTCTGTAACTCATTATTGACCAGTAAGTTTACACCAGAACACAAAATGTTGGTGTCATCTGCAAAGATGATTAATTTAAGTTTCTCAGAAACCTTACAGATATCAGTAATATACAAAATCAGTAATTCAGGTCCTAGAACTGACCCCTGTAGTACACCACAGGTAATGCTCGGGCATTTAGACCTGTGGGACCCCAACTGTACAAACTGCATTGTTAGCTCTTGAGCTAGTCCAGTGGGGTCCCCCTTATTCCAATTTTCCCCAACTTATCTATAGAGATGTCATGATTTATTGTGTCAAAGGCTGTTTTTTTTCCCAATCAATTAAAACGCCCATTGTGTGCTGCTTTTTTATCAATACTGGTAAAATTATACATTTGTTATCTTGATCAGCCATTATCAAAAAAAATGTCGGCTTATGAATTTCAATTTAATTCTTCAACCTCAGCTCACTCAGGTAGCAAGTTTGATCTCCAGGGCTAACATTTAAACCTAACGTATAAAAGGGTTTAACCACACAGTAAATGTATTGCATATTAAGGCAGTTTATTTTGGAAGTTATTCTCAGTCTTTGTTTGAACTAAAGATACACTGTTGGTATTTAGTTGGTTAGCTTTGATTAACCTAGTTTAGAACATTTCAGTTCAAAGTGACAGAGCCTTGAATAATGCAAATATTTGAACTGCCAGTCAGTTTGGCTTTAACCTTGTTGAGAGTGTTTTGTTGAACAAGTTGAAACATGTCAACCCAAACACTTCTCTCCTCTGGAGGGGGAAAAACCGCCATCACTGCTCATTCTATTTCACACGATATTTGCCATTTTTCTTCACATAAAAGTGTTGTTTATGTGATTCTGTTGAACAGATCCCTGATTAAGGATTTGATAACTTTGGTAAACTTATGGTAAAGAATCATGAAGTCTGTTTCCCCCTTCCTAACCCACACTTTGGGCTGTACTAACATCATCAGTGTCAGATCTCTACAATCACTGGGGTGTCCTGTGAGAGATACTGTGTATGCATATACAGTCTGTAAAGTAAACAGGCTTTTGTAAGATATCAGCAGACCTGGTATGTTTTCAGTTTTTGAGGAACCTTTCTTCTTTCATTTAATACTCTCAGTTTATCCAGTGAAACAATGCCAGGACCTCATCTGTGAGCCAATGACCTATTGGCTGCCAAACACTGAGATGTCTATCTCTCATCTGTTAAGCTTTACAGCTTTTCTCCCTAGTTCTTTTACAGATAAAATCCATTGAGCTTGGAACTTAATGAGAGGAAACAGTCAACCTTTACCAGAGTAGTTACACCAATGAGCATGCCATCACTGATATGACAGTCAGTGTGTAATAGCTTTTCAGGTTAGAGAAGCAGATTGAAGCTGACATAGAAGCTGAAAAAGAGTTGGCAAATGAATGAGATTCTGAAACAAGCAATGAAATCAAACCTAAATTGATTTTTATCTCTTCCCCCTAGGCAGAAAACTGACTGTGACCAAAGCATGGCACAAGCTGCCTTTAATCACAGTTTTGTGTCCTGGCTGGCAGGTAGAACCAATCAAACTATTTGCACAACCCAGTTTGCTGCCAGAACACCAAGACAACTACTGGGCACCAGAGTTATGTGATTAGGTTCAGTTTGCACTGCTCATGCCGTGCCTTACTGGTCTGTCTGCTCAGAAGATACACCGTAAGTGTTCATTTTAGGGGAAGCTGAGCTTCCCTTGCAGTCTTAGAGCAATCGCCACTGGTGTCACACTATCATGTTACTGATGCGGCTGTCTGCATCCAGCTTACACGCCACCTACCACGAGGCCCACAGTTGGCTGACGAAACCCAAACAGTACCAAGCTTAACCGAGCCAGCCTGTACCAAACCATACTGATCTACACCAGACTGCTTGGTGGACAAGGGGCTAATGTTTACTGCAATCAGTGGAGTCTCCCCCTGCTGGCAAATAGACAGAATACAGGGACAAGGTACTTCCACATTGGCTTTACTTATGAAACTACAGATTCATTAGGACTACTGAGTGAAATGTGCAACTACACTGACATTATTCTAGCCCTGGAATACCAAATTATGGTGTATTTAAGTTTGAGCGCTATCGCTAACCTTTAGATGGGGGTTTAGTAAAAGTTAAGGTCTGCTGCCATTATGCTATGATGCTCATTTACCCTGATGTAGCACAGCTGATAAATGGTATCTCAAATCATGGCTCAGGCTCAAAGTATTTTCATGACAATGAAGTTGTACGCAGGCTGTGTGTGAAAGTGAACAATAACAAAAGCTAGCACTGCTAATGTTAACCACACTCAACAAACCAGTTATACATTGTGTTCTCCCAGACTCTGTTGTCCTGTGTTTAGCTATGATTGGTAAATTGTGCAAAATTGATTACTTCCTTGTCTTACATTGGAACTATGAACTTGTTTAGAATTTTATCTCACTTAACCTACAAGTAAATCATTTGTTGTTGTTGTTGCTGCAGGCTTTACTTTCTTGTGTTTTCAGCACCAGTGTACTCAAACAGGCTAAACACAGCGCCGCAGAGGATGTCGACCTTCTATCTCTAAAGTGCTCAGATCATGGGTTTTTGAAAAATGTGATGAGATTGAATAAGCAGCCTCTCTCCCCTGTGGCAGGTCAGTCCAGCCTTGCAAGGTTTCACAATTTAGCAGGCTTGACCGAAAATCCTGTTAGTGTAACACTGGACCTCCAGCTCCTTATCTGTCTTAATCAGAAGCTGCCAGAACAGACAGCAACAAGCTAGTGTGGGATCCGCTCTCTCTGATCATTACATCAGCCACACAGCCTGCTAGCTGAATATTCATCAAATATCTGTTTAACCATGCATGGTGTGGACCAAGGAACTCTGAGGCTGCATATGAAATAACAGTACCCCTAAACCTTTCAGAGAACCACCAGTGCCATGCTAGCTGTTCCTTCCATAACCCTTTCTTTCACATCAACAATCCAGATCTCCACTTCTACTTCATTAAGAGACCACTGGGTCCCTTCCTTTTGTGGATACTGATGTACGACAGTACGCATATTGACAGTATGAGTCAATACAGTGGGCCATGTCCCTTGTCCCTCCTCTCTACCCTTCTCACACTGTGAGGTACTGGATATATGCATTATCATCCTCAGATCCCAGGAGCTCTACCACTCAGGATAATTTATATTTTGTCTTCTAAAACTGGCACCTCTACTTGGCACTAAATTATTCATGTATATTTTTAATTTCCCTATCACCTCAAGCAGATTTCCTAGGTACCCTTATATAAAGAAGGTCTGTGACGCCACCAATGTGTTGTCACAATTGTGATATTTCTTTGACATTTTACATGTGAAATGTATATGCTAATGTGTCAGGCGTACACTATCTGTTTTTAAGGCTCATCTTCATTTTTTTTACATTATCTGATCAGACAGTGGTTTTCTGTTATTCACCAGTAGGATCCAGTATTGTGCTTTGCATTACCTGTGGGATTATCTTTGCAGTAGTTGCTTTACGGCTTTTCACGTCAACACGCTTCATCCTGTCGAGCGCGGCTGAGACAAAAAGACGTTGAACTGTGTCTGTGATCAGTTTCTTTTTATGGGTATGTGAAGTATAAAAATAATTAGTTTATTCAGTGGTTTCTTGAAGATGAATTTGTAAGTGTTTATGAGAGAGAAATTTGGATGAATCTGTGCTGTGTATGTGAGAGTAAAACAGATCTTTTAGATTTCTGATGTACCGCGATTGTTGGGACATTTTTACAAAGCCACGCTTCTCTTTAGTTGAAGTTTGCGCTCCAGTACATTTTAGTTAACTTTGTAAGTATTTTCTGATGAGAATAAGATGCTTTATAGTTTTCTGAGGTTGGTAAAAACAGTAAAAGTGATTGTTAAAATGTGTTTCGAGATAAAATGTGAACAGCACTTAAAATAAGTTAAGAACAGTTCATGGCTCACAAAAGGTTTGAAAACTCTGTGAGAATGTTAAAAAGAAAGAGTGTTAAAGCCATAAGCTCATTTATTAAGTTAAAATGCTAAAAAGCAGTAACCCAAATGACATAAGGAAGCTTGAGAACGTGATTTTGTGATTCATGATTTCATGATTTCATGATACTGTGGGTTGTATGTGAACCTGACATTGTAGTGAATATGATTTTTTTTACTGATTGTGAAATAATATTTTTTGACTAAAATTTTACTGTGAAGAACAGAATAAATTGTGTCGAGCAAGGCTGAGAAGAAAAGATGTAAAAATGTGTCTGTGATCAATTTCTCTTTTAAAGAATCATATTATCTGTTTACTTGGCGCCAGCCGGGTACCTATAACAGGTCCCAGGAGAGAATTAAACAATTATCAACCAGTGTCAAAATTACCCTGTCAAGCAAAAATAAAAGAATCCTGAGTAAATACTAAACTCAAGTCTTTTCTGTTAAATGACTGGATTTTGAGTCCAACCAATCCTGTTTTACACCAAATTATTGGTTACAAATGACATTATACCTACCCACCCGCTCTTTTCAGATCTGTCGAAAGCTTTTGATCACCATCTACGTTTAAAAAGTTGTTTGAAAGGGTTGGATGAGTGTCCATGTGCCTGGTTTGTACCAAGGTTTGATTTTGGGCCTGTACTTTTCTCTCTTTCCACTCTGAATGGTTATCAGGCTCATCTTAATGCAGATGATGTTGTTGTTTGTTGTTGGGGGAAACTTTTCAAAGAATTAAATCCCAGATGAACAGATAAGCTTATTAAACTGTCAGACTTCTTCAATTTTCATACTGGAGCCAAAATCTGTCATTGAATTTAATTTGAATAGAGATTTTAAAGTCATTGAGATAATTACGAGTTATTAGCAGCTGATTTTAAACATTTTATAGTCATTGTGATAACGTTTTAAATACCACTCAGCTTTATTTTGAGTACAAACCATAGACTGTATAAAACATGGACGTAGTCTCCCCGACATCACCCGTCTATTTCTGAAATGGTAAATGAAGCACATCGGCTATTGCGGCCATATTGGTAGTGGCAAGGGCTTTGTGTACAGCAATAGGGCGCCTGTCGGTCACGTGACCCCGAGCTGTGCCTCTGATGTGCGAGCTCGCAATCTTAATATCCTCTGAAGTAAAGTTTTTATTATTAATTAGTAAAATTAGCAACCCAGACAGGAGACGTTTTTTGAACCAGGCTGTAAATAGGTTAATTTCTGCTTTATAAACAGCTTTTTTGGCTCGGTGTTGATACGATTTTTGGTACTTCCGTAGCCAGCCTCAAGCGGACACTTGAGAAACAGCAGATTTTAGCACTTCCGCATCGTCTCATATTCTTAGACCGGAGGTAGCCGCATGGTACAAACCGGCTTAATGCTCACTGACAAGGAAAAACATGCAGTAACTCACAGCTCAATGACAGTGAATGAGATGAACTGTTTTTAGACAGGACTTAAAGGCTGCATGCTAACTGTCAGAAACACAACTGTGCTGCACCAGAAAGATGTCATTCAAACTGTGTCCTGCTGAAAGAAACATTAATTAACAAGTTGTTGTTTTCTTTTTTTTGTCAAGGTTTCAAGCAGTTTCAGGGACTGTGTTTACTGTAGGTGTATCCTACAGCTGTTTTTTTCTTGATGTTTTGTGAGTCTTTGACAGTCTTATTGTTTCAAACTTAATTCCCAGCCCACATTGAGGGGAAACTGCAGATATTGCACCTTGTTTAAAACAGAGTTGGAATAATTGAGGTAATGTGCATGTTCATCTTTGTGTTGTGTTTTCATACAGTCACCCTTTCTTCTTTATTGTTCTGCCGCCTTTATTCTCTGTGGGAGGCGTGCTTTGATTCTCTTGAAATGTCAGGGAAATCAGTTGTTATCTTGTTAGCGAGATGTTCCTAATGGTCTATCTTTAGTCACTCTTTATGATCCTGCCTGGTGATTCTTCAACAGTGACACCTCCTCCGATGAGTCACTGAGCAACAGACACCAGAGATATTAATGTTTTTACAGAAATAGTTACACGGAAATAACAGCAGAAGCAGTAACCCATGGTTACAGCGGTGACGTCACCTGGTATCATTGATCTCTTTTACACTTTCTCATGTTCTTAATTAATGGGAGAAGACCGCCTGTGGTGTCAGGATGTATCGGTGTTAAAGTCTTTTTCATTTATAAAACAGCCAAACACACATTTCATTTCATTTTCTGCCACCCAGCCCTGGAAATAGGAGTCAATATTTTTTCTCCAGGGGGAGATGTGCCTGACTGGTGTCCCGGCTCATTTGAGAAATGTTACATCATCAGAACGGTTCAGCCCTTGAACTCTCTTTGGTAATCTTTGATAATAAGCAAGGGGAGAAGAGAAATAGAAAGTTTACAGAGTAGAGAAGCGCGGCTGTAATGAACCGGCTTCCTGCAGGGTAATAAAGGTCTGCATCTAATGCCAAGGGCAGCCAGGCAAGCACGAAGACCATTACAGCCGAGCGGGTGGGCTTATAGCTCTGTCTGGGAGGCCAAAAACAGCTCAGAGGAGGCCCTCACACCCCCTCCTGCTTTTGACTGCAAGACGCAATTATCTTGTGAGGTTATAACCAATACTTCCTCCTGGTGCCAAAGGTGAAGACATGTAAGAATTGTGTGTAGTTGTTTTTTTCGCCAAAAAAGAACAGACGGAGAGTGCACTCCCTTGAGCATTTCTCCAGGACAGCTGGACGGAGGAGGGAAGCAGAGCAGGGCAGACAGACGGTGTACTTATGCTGGAAGCTCTGTGCAATGTTAAATAAAAGCAGAGAAAAATGCCAAAGTGTCTAGTAACCTTAAAAATAGCAGCTCCCTGGATACTCTCAGACTACAATCTAAATGCATAATTTCCCTCCCTCCTTTGTAACTAATGCTGAATGTGTTTCAGTACATAATGCAGTTTGAACTGATTGCATTTAGAGAAAATACATCCTTGAGGCCAACATTTTATATGCTGACGAATCACAAAATAGGAAAAGCACCCCGACTTCTAATTGCTGGGTTTTTTCTGTAGCTGTTGGAGGGGAAAGAGATGCAATGAAAAGTCATGCTGAGATCTTTCAGCACACAGCAAAATCATTCGCACAAAATGAGATGCAGAAAGTTATTTGAAATGGCAGTGAGGCTTGAAGAGGGAAATTGCAGACCGTGATTTGTTAAGAAGTTCCATTAACTCTGCATTTAATTTACTTGGACTGTGAGTGCATACATTTACTGTACTGTATCTCAGACAGTTTGGAGAGTGGGTCTAAATGGGTTGCCTGCGAGCTTAAGAAATACTTTTTATGTATGGAAAAGCTCCAAAGTTCTGTTCCGTTAACGTCACAAACTGTGCCCATGTGGCTCAGGGTCAAACTTACAAAAACATGTTATTAAGGGGCTGAGAAGTCGTCTTAAGGGCATCACAGAAAGAAATGGTGGAGTAAAACCAACTGATTCTTGTCTGAGCTTGGCAAACAGTTTCTCAGTAATCACAGGTAAAAAGAGAAAAAATAAAATATTATCTTAATAAAACACATGCAGCTGAACTGATTCCCACTTTCCTCTGACTGGATACCTGACACTACCACACATCTATCATCGTTATGTTACTATTTATTATGGTCCAGTGGGCTTCTTTACAACATCTGCACAGACGTGCACACTCTGCCGTTTTACAGCCTCTCCAATGATGTTTTGCATCTGTCAATTCTCATTTTTTCTCCAAAGTTTTACATTCAAGCAAAAGTACCTTTGAGTGCACCTGAAATATGCAGAGTCAAGCACTTCGGGGCCATCTGCAGATGCAAAACAAAGCGTGATATGATTGCTGATAAATATAAACTGGAAATGAGTGGGAGGAGAGCCTCCAGATCTCTGCAGACCTGCATAGATTGATTGCAAAATTTGAAAATTAATCCACATTTAATGCTTTATTTAATGTCACTTGTTCTTTTATTTACTATATTTGTGTCACAGTTATTGCTTTAGAAAGCATGAACTTACACCAGTCGTATTTTTCTGCGATGATTTATTACTACTCCAGCACAAACTATATGCAAGCCGCAAAGAAGAGTCCAGGTTGTTAAAGAATGGCAGAGGGAATCTCACACCCTGTGCAGACAACAAAAGCTTATCATTTATGTCAAGTATTTTAGTCAGAAAAAGTCACATGATCCTCAATATTTCAATACAAAGTGGTTCTTTTTCATTTCTTTTCCGTTTACTGACACTTCTAAGACCCTCTCACAAAATAATTCCTTAGAACATAAAATTTTCAATCCAATATTCTTGGAACTTGTCAGGATTATCTCCAGATTTTTATGGGCAGGGGTGACCCGACTTGGCCCTGACATGTAGGGATGACATTATGTGTCTGCGAGCACACAAATAATCAACATTTGTTGATCCTTGACCCTTGATGACCCCTTGTCCTTCCAATCTACTTTAACTACTCACATCAAGAGGTTCACATCAACAGATTATAATGCTGTTTTTTCAACTCTGAAGTAGCACCACAGGGTATCAGCATATGAATACTATCTGTGTGATTCTTGAACACAGTGAAGGATTATGTATTTTGAGTCCAGATTGTTTTAATATCAAGGACTCAGGTCTAGCCCAGTAGTGAACTCTTGACCCTCATGCACACTGTCTCCTGTTTTAGTGACTCATCTATCTCTGTACAAATTAAAGCATAAAAGACTAAAAATATAACTTAAAAAATAAAAAATATGAGGACTCACAAATGGAGATGTCCTAGCTTCAAATGCAAAATAAAAAAAAGAAAGAAAACAAAGCAACAACAACAAAAAAAACAGCAGCTTTCTCCTTCATATTGCACCTTGTAATTTTCTTTATCTTAACACTAAATTGAACTTTGCTTTCAGTCTCTTAGTCTTGCTTTAACTTGACTCTGTTACAATTTATGAAATTGGAGATCCAGTTTTTATATAAATATTATAATTCTGTGATCCTGTTCTTATCCTTACACTCTTGTCTATTTCCTGTCCTGTGTGGCTGCAACAACTAAATTCCCCCTGATTAGGGAACAATGCAATGGAAATTAAATTGTCCTGTTTTTCTGTAGGACAGGCTGAATGGTTGATTTCAACAAAACTGCTTGTGACAAGCCAAATCGCCAATCGTAATCAAGCGTCTGGGACAGGGATTCATTTTTCACACCCACTGGACATGACCCAAGAATTGCTCGAATGCTGGTGTCGTACATGCTCTTACAGTCTGATATCTGAATTTGAGAAAGGGGCATAAAGTTTAAAGGAGGATATGTTTCTGCAGTGCTGGAGACTGTTTCTGAGTTAAGATTAAAAAGGATGTTAACACAAGCACAATAGTCAAAGCAAAACACCTACCACTGAAGTGTGCAGCAAAAAGTATAAAACAGTGTCTGTGTCTGAAGTCACTCCCAATTCACTATATAATGAATACACCATCTCTTAGTGCTGTCCAAAACCTGAGGAAGAATGATGATACTTAATAGTACACTGAATGTATCCCACAATGCATTTTGAAAAGTAGTGTATTAGCGATGCTCACCATGTGTTCAATGTACACCATCATGCATTGCGGTTCAAACAGAAAAAAAAATGGCTGATAATATGATTAATGATCACTCATGACTTGAAACAACATCAAATACTGTGAAGGAGCAACACTTAGCTCTGTTTAACTCTCAGACAAGCATATCTCACATGTCTCACTTAGCTACTGAACCTTCACTTGTGGGTGATGCATTCACGAAACCCTGTAAGTCTCAAACACAGCATAAGTTGAAGTGCGAATACATGGTTGGTCTTAATTGTTTGTCGAAAAAAATAATTTGTAATAAATGCAATTACTATATTTGGTTATTATGTAAAAAATATGCCTAGTTTAATATAAGTTATCACTGAAATCCATGCTGTTTTGTTTGAGAAAAATTATAACGGTAAATCCCCACCTGTCCATGAGTGACGCAAGAGTGATGACATCACTCTCAGCTAGGGATGGGTACCAAATTCGGTACTTTTAAAGATGCCGACCGAATTCTGTCACAAGTCTGTCACGTAAAATCAAAAGGTACCATGTTTAGGTACCTAAATGCATTCTTGTGACTGTGAGGGAGTGAAAGAGAAGTGATTTTCCATGCTGGACATGGACACAGCATTGCAAGATTATATACTGAAGATCAAATATGTTAAATTGAAAAAAAAAAAAAACACATTTTATTATTAAACAAATTTATATTTTTTACCACATAAACACAAATAAGTACAGAATATTGGTACCTTTGAGCACCAGTACCGGTTCCCAGGTACCGGGCACCGGTACCAATTTCGTTTTAAATGTGAAAGGTACCCATCCATACTCTTAGCGGCTGAGGAGTAATAAGTAGTCTTCAAAATGTTAGTTTAATTTTGCTGATTGAGTGAACTATATAGTCCACTACATCTAATTCACTTTATTGGGAGTAGGGAATGAGCGAGTAAATTCGGACACAAGAGATTTTGCATAACCTGGGTGACATCATCAAACTTTTCAGTGGTGGAGTGTGTGTGTGTGAAAGTAACTTTCTACTTTTAAAAAACTTACTGTTTGTGCCTACTAGTTATAAATCTTTCTTGTTGGAGTAAGTATCAGTTGAGATCTAACTACTTCTTCTCTCCTCTGATGTAGCTTCATGTCACTGGCACACTTAGCGAGTGTGCTCTTTGATTCACTGTAATTTAATTAATGGCTTGAGAACATGAGATTCTTTCCAGCAGTTAAAACATCAAAGCTGGCGTACAATTAGGCCTTCCTCCAAATATCATCTATTTATCTGTTACTGTGCCAGCACCAGTAGTCAATGTTTCATGGTTTAGATTTATTTTGGGGAGGCAGGAAGATGTGAGAGGGAGATTTTTGATTCAGCTGTTAGAGGTTTATTTTTAACCAGGGGCCAAAGAGGGTGATGTACACAGAGACGCTGTGGTTTGTCAGTGAAAATGTTTCTCATGAGGGTACAAACGTTTGCTTAATTGAATTAAAATTTAAAAACAGCAACTCAAGGCTGTCATTTGTAAATATAGAAGGATCTGTTGGATAGAAGTGGCACAATAAGTTGGTGAATGCAACAACTTTTAATGAATCTCCTTTTTATTTTAACATCACATTAAAAAAGACATCAAAGTACGTGGCTGTTCAGTTTCACAGAGAAGATAGTCATATACTTTTAAAAAGGGTTAGTTATTTGGCAATAATATCTTATTTTGAGAATGGTGACGGTAAAACGCCCAACAAAGGAAACTAGCATTTCATTTTATGTGGTTTTGCCAGTGACCTTTCAAGATGAAATCAAAGTAGATGTGAGTATAGGGGAAACAACCCGTCTAAATTTAGGGTCAACTCCGAATGTCATGAAGTCATTGTGTGAGTTTGGCCATCTCAGCCAAAGAGTGAGCTCTGCCACTGCGTATTTGGTGTTTTGAATATTAACCTAGAAGGATGTTTTTGTACAAGTTGGACCCTTTTCAAACAATTAAAGTAATAAAGATATTAATCGGGCAACAGATCATTTAAGAGTCTAAAGTGACGCTGTCAGGACAAGACTAGGGGAGAAGTAAATGCTTATCTCCAACAAGATCCTACGGCCATGCTCATCAGAAAGTCAGAGGTCAAATAAACTTTGAAATGACAAAACGTAAAGATGGAATACTGAGACACACAATTGTTTTCTTCACAGCTTAAATAACACATTAAGGCCAACAATAATCCCCACATCAGAGACAGAAGAGAAACGAAGACATTAACATTTCATTAGAAATTGCTGAGAGGAGAAGTTTGACATATCTCTGTAAAAGTACACAATATTAAAAACATAGAAAACACATAAAGAGAGATTTGAGAAAGAACAAATATCATTGAACCTTTCCAGTATAATCAGCAGGGTGGTTTTCTTTGGTTTCATTACAGAAGGGGTATTGTGCTTTATTTAAGTTTTATACACTGACACTCTGGCACTACCAAGCAGATTTACATGATTTACAGCTGAAAAAAAATCCAAATATTTCTCACTGTTGTTTTAGAAAACTGGTATTTCAGCCTCTGTCTGAAACACATTGCCTTCACTACTTTTTCTTTACGGACATGTCCACACGTAGCCGGGTATTTTCAAAAACAAGTATGAGTACTGCTTGTGAATGTAAAATCCTGACCTAAAACCAGCTGTTTGGATTTTGGGGATTCGCCAACGTCGGCAATTCTCTTTTTTGACCAATCAGGAGCAAGTCTGACCTGATTGGTCCACCGGAGCAGGCAGCCCCCAGTTAACTTTCGCTGCGGTTGGCCTGTTGTTTTAGCCTGTAATGTTACGGTACACGAGCTTCGCTGTTTTCTAAACATTGGGGACTTGGAGCTCATGGCGCCGCTCTCAGTGACGCAGAAGAGTGGGGCGGTATCAGCGGTGGCTCATTTACATATGAAGGTCACGCCCACTAAATCAGACTGTTCTGAACAGAGGGGCTATGAGAGCCTGGAAACAATGCTGCTGTGTTTGATTTATTGGCTTTTTGGACCAAAACATGTTACTACCATTTCATGAGGACATCAATGATCCATATTAAACTGCAGAAAAGGAGCAGAATATGGGACATTTAAAGAAATTGGATTAATTGACTGGATGAGATCTTTGTCTGGAGAATAATGTGGCAAAACGGCACTGTCTGCCTGTAAACAAAGCTGAAGATTAAGGAGAAAATAAAAGCAAGTATACATGTACCAGAGAAATATTTTAAATAGATTATTTTCAACACCTTGATTCAAAATGTTAAATACTGACAGAAGGGACTGATGGAATAGTTGATAGACAAACATGATACCATCAGTTCCCTTTGAGGGTTGAGGCTAGAAAGGTTAAAAAAGGGCATTGGTCTGCTGATTAAGTGACACAGATTTATAAATCTAAAGGCCAGAAGTGAGTTGGAGTCAATACAAAGTGAAAATCAGCACCATGAATCAAGCTGGTGATGTACCTACATGATTTTGAGCCTCTGACTGAGCTGCTGTATTTGTTTCCCCCTTCCTGATTGTCACCAAAAAACAATGACAGAGGACCAACTTCACATTCTCATTTTTTGAAGAATTAGAAAATTGTTTGCAAGGTTAAGTGAGGTTGATGACATCATTCATGCACGTTTTCTTTAAAAATTACTTCTGTAAAAGTCATAAAGAACAGTCACAGAGACATGTTTTCCAACACTGCTCCCTTACAGTCATAATCTCCCTCTGGCACTGAGACTCTGAATGGCTTAAATCTGCAGATGGGGTCCTCCAGTGAGTGTCCTTCATATGCAAGGCATCATCACTGCTGAGTCAAACTGGCTCTGTATTAAACAAATTATGTTAATACAGTGTGTTGAATTAAACACTATTTATGAATCATCAGAGGCTCATTCAAATATCCAGAGCCAACAGATTTAATAAAACCGGTCTGATTCATTTGTGCCCCGCGAGGAAACTCATGCTGCTGGTTTGTCTGCAGACTCAGTGAGTGGGTGACATGATGTACATTAAAGCATACTGATGAGGAGATGAAGCGCTCATTAGCCTGCCTATCAGCTCAACACTGTGGGGCTGGGATACACTACGGGCTTTATAGGTTGTGTCTGACACCGGTCAGAAGTTCAGATGCTGTATACAGTCAAGCTAAAGTCTCAGGGAGAAAACCAGAGCGGGGGAGGGAGCTGAGCAAGTGGACCTTGCTGCATCTTCTTTTCAGGGTCTTAACCTGAGAGACATGTTCATTAATCTTCATACTTGTGCTGGGAGAGCCACGGTGAAAGCAACTAGAGGCTTCTTTCTTAAAAGGGATCAACAGTACAAGATAGATTTATACTGAGCTTGATCGTGTTTAGCCGGATTCATTTATCTTAAATTTCATCCCTAAAGGTGTAGTCAACGATCGTCTACTCTGCACTATTTGTCAAAATCGCTGTATTTCTCCTCTCCATCCGCAAGATATCATCACTGACAGCATGTTGAAAAAAAGTTTGGTTTCAATACACAGCTTTGTCTCTGAATTTCAGCAGGTAAATACTGTGGCTCGGACCAAGCCACCAAAACAGGGTACACCCCCACACACCCAGGGGGCCGATCATACTCATGTGCAAATCAGACGGAGGAGGGAGGGATAGTAGTATGTTGCGTAGTGTGCGCAGTTAGCATAAGAAAGCAGTGTGATACCAACAGTAGCAATGGCCGAAAAACAGCCCAAAAGAAAAAGGACAGAAGAGCATAAAATGAAAAAGAAGGTCTATGACCATATTAGAGGGGGGACCTGGGTCAACATTGGTGTGGCTTTCCGACGGTGGAGGGAACACTGCGATTTAACAGAGCTGAAAACGGACTCAGATGTCGCCGTCTTTCTGCTGGACAGGTGAGCAAGATTAGCTTTGTGGTGCTTCACATAACAGGAAAAGCCGTCGGGCATTCATCTTATCGTCTAATCTGCCAAAATGTTCTGTTGTTGTGATGTTATCAATTATGGCAACTGTTGTCTGACCAGTCAGGGTTTTCAAAGAACCACGAAACCCAAACAATAGTAGCAAGCTAAAGATAGAAATACCTTTAAAACAGCTGGAGCCAGCGAGTGTTGCAGCTAAATCTCCTGAGCACAGCGTCCTCCCACTCCGTCGTACATCTGCGGTTCAAGTCTCTTTCAAAGGCAAGCTCAACAACCTGGGCCTTTCTATTGTGGAGCATCACACGTCTTTGATTGAACAATATTTATATATCTAAATAGTATAATATCTTTTGCTACAAAACTACTAAAACTCATCACACTACTACTACTTTCAAAGAATAAATACGGCTTCACGTATTATAGCGAACTGACCCTCGAGCATTCGCTGATCCGGCTTCTGCCATGTTGGTCAGCTACGCAGTTTCTACAGTCGTTTCCATGACAATACACGTCCATCATCTTTTGGCATGGAGCTAGGGGGTGGGGTATGAAGGGAGAGGTGGGTCTAAATTTGTTTATCAACCACCTCTCCACTCGTTTTCTCCCAGACCGCTGACTACACCTTTAAACTCTTGTATCATTGACATGGAAAGCAGATTTAGTTTGGTCGTGTTCTTTATTATCTAACTTTTCAGAGGTCAGTGTAACCCTGTATTGCTAATGCATCATCTGCAGCATTTCAACTTTTGCTTTGAACCAAATAATGTGCTCCGTATAAAGACTGATCCAAACAAACTGAAGTTCTTCAAGTCTGTGTCCTCTCCTGAAACAACTGATAATATAACTCATTTAATAGTTGTGCATGTGTGTTAATAAAGGTGAAAGGCTGTCTCAATCACCATTTATCTGGATGCATCACAACCTTTTTCTACCTCCTTGTGCAGTTACTGCATGTCCACATTTTAGCTCCTTCCTACACATTATTCTTCATTAAGGATGGCTAACATGTTGTCTCAGTTGTATCAGTGTAAGTAATCTCTGTCATTAATTCTTTAAGGATAGGTTTCCTTTTTTCTCTTTTTGATTTCAAATGATAATCCAGTTACGGTATGCAAAATCATTCGTGAACCTGCTCTCTAATTAAAGTATTTATGATCCATCTCTTTCAATAATTTACTGAAGGAAATCGTAGACTGCTCCATCCTTCCATCCATCCTGTGCAGCACTTGCTCTAATACATCTCTCAGACGAGCAGGGACAAACTAATCTGATGGAATGACTGAGCTGTGATTTCTGGCTCCACACAGGAACATGTCTCACATGAGCAGCGATGCGGTTTTATAGCTCCCCTGGCACAGAGCGGAACATTTAAAAAGCACGGCTCAAATGAGCTTAGCACACTTTATTACCCATCTGCAAACAGCTTAAGTGTCAAGCAGCATATCCTTGAGTTGGTAATGTTCACAGGCATACAGAACCGTGAGGCCAATTAGCTCCATGAAGCGCACATAGGTGGTACAAAAGCAAACAATGCAAAGCTTTTACTTAAACTGGAGGCCAAGATGATACCACACTGTTCTGTACTAAACCCTGTAGATGATCAGGTTTAGAGCATGTGCACACAGCACCTGGACTGGAATAATGCAACTGGAATTACATGGCTGAGGTAGATTGACTTAATCAAAGAGTTAAACCATCACCATGCTGCATTAATGTGTTTCTAATTATGTAGATAGCCTCTGATCATTTCCCACCCTTTGATGGCGACATCACTATTCAATATTGTGTGGTGTGAAAGTCACAGTAAAACGGAGATGATTTACAATATGGTCATTACAGCTTCTGTATGTTTTTGATGATAATGGTTTGAATGGAAGTGAAAAAATAGAAACATATGGCTTTGTAGCTAGTTGCAGAATCTTAAGTGTACAGAAAACAAATTTCAATCAAAATTTGAAGAAATGTCATATTTTATAATTTTATGAACTCCCTGATATGGCTTTATGTAATGCCTGGCTCGAGACTCAGGTACATAGCATAATGCAGAATTCTCCTTTGCAATAGGCTATTTACATTGTCAGTCTGCTGCTGTGGATCTGCCATCTGCTACATTGATCAATGTCATTCTCACCCTTTTCAACACATTACAGCGATACTGTTAACTTTAGAATGGTCCGACTCTAAATGGTATGATACTTTCATTTCTCATCATTATTGTAAATGCTGATATTAAACCAGAAGGCATCAGCTGTCCTAATTACTGATTTATGTCTATAAGAATAAATTTGAAGTTTCTAGAAATAGAACACATACGTTCATCTTTATTATCTGTATTGTATTCCCAAGTCTGAGTGCATGGGTGAGTCTGGATCTGCTCCAAGTTTCTACCTGTTGAAGGAGGTTTTTCCACTGTAACTAGCTAAATTCTTCACGATGAGTCTGAAGGCTAATTTATGCTAGACGCGTCTGTGCAGCTTTGTGCAGACGAATGGTGTCATTTTCGCACCTACGCCCCCTCACGTGGTCCCTTTCACGCCTAATTTTTCTTCGCCCACTCAAAAATTTCTAACCACAAGATGGCAGAAGAATGGGATCCCCTAGTAGTCGAAGTGCAAAAATACAGGCATCTGTATGACTCTCCACACAGTGATCACTGTGATAACAGAGTAGTAAATAATTCATGGCATGAAACTGTGGCCACTCTTGGCAGAAGATAAATCGGTTTAAAGAATCTGTAAAAATCTCTGGCACAGATTTGTCATGTTGTAAACAAAGGCAAACTTCTTCCACTCTGGTTTAGTACTTTGGTACAGGTACGTTTGTGAAACACCACCCCCTGTAGTTTGGGGAATAGACACCAACGGATGTCACGTGAGGTGTTAAAAAGCATAAAAGACTGATGCATTCTCTTGCACGAATCTAAATGCTGTGAGATAACATAGTACAGTTACTTTTAATGCTTGAAAGAACGTATGTTCAATTTTTCATAAATATTAATGTCAAGATAACACAAAAGGTGTCATTAAAGACACTAAAGAAGCTATCTGCTTTCTAAAGTTCTGTCCCATCAGGGGGTTGATCCATCAAAGGATGCACATTGAGACTGATTATGTCACAGTGGCACATTGAAGGCTGTCCCACTTTAACCAAAGTTTTGTCCTACTTTTTGTGGGTCACAAATGATACACCGGGTTCATCCTTTGTGGTCCATCATCATCCAAAGCAGTCCAATTTGAATAAGATGACAAACCCCCAAGTTATATCCAGTCTAAACTCCCTCCAACAGCTTGTAATGTAAAGGTTAGAGGGACAGTAAGACTGGATCTTCTTCGTAATGGGTCTGTTGCAGGACACCTCCCCTGTATGATTTTCAGATTGCACTTCTTTTGCCTCTCTCTCTGGTTCTGCCTTTCAATCATTCTTTTAGAGGCTGAAATATCACTTTATCTGACTGTGTTGAGGCAAATCAGAAAAGTCATCACGACACATTTTACACCCACTGTGTCGTTTCTTCTCTGTAGGCTCCATGTTCAGCTATGTTTTGCCATGTATTAACTACATCCACCATCATTTTAGGCTTGTTGTTTTATCTCTCCACTCGCCAGAAGTGATTCATCTCCACAAAATAAACTGTTGTCAAAACAAGTGTGACAGTGTTCAGGGCGAGATAGTTTAAGGTCAGCTGGAACTGATTCAGCTGAGGAAAGATAAATGGTACAAATATGAACGAGAGTTTGACGAATGCTGTGGGAAATAAAAATAGACAGTTGTGACAGGTGTGCTACAGAACATGTAGCATGGGTGTCCTGCTGTCAATCATCCACTCCAGTGCTGCTGTTTGACTGATTAGGGAACGTCCACGCTGCCTCCAGGCAATAAAGATACCAAAGCCGCCAGAGTTCTGGGAGTGTTTGTGGGGATAGTTTTAACAAGCAGCAGAGGCCCTGTTTTCAGTTTACCAAATCACTGTTGTCAATCACACAGCAGCTGTATGAAAATGTAACTGTATAGGAAATAATACCTATTCCAAGTTCAGTAAATGGTTGGAAGGTCATGGACAAGTCTTTCAGCTTACAGTGATATTTTTGACAATTAAGATTCTTTTTTCCTGGGGTGTGTTGACCTGTGACAACAAGGACAGCTCGTACTTCGCTCATGCGTGATTAGGCAAAGCAAACTGAGTTTAGCAGAGAACAGGAATTCATATTCAGTCCAGATTAACCTATTCTAAAAATCTGATTAATTTCTAAGGCTGGGTGGTCTACTGGAACCACTGTTTTGAAGCAGAAAGAAAAGAGACAAGGTTTATTACAAGTGCCCACATTACACAGGGGAACCAACTGGCAACCTCCGTTCTGAAATTATGAAAAGTCCACTTGAAACCACGTACACACTCAACCAAAAAAGCAGATCCTTAAAACAACGGTCTGAGTCAAACAATGGTTTGAGAATGGTATTTTATACCTTGTTATCTTCAAAGTTATTTCCCTGTATTACTGTGAGGAATTTCTAAATGACTGGAAAGAGGTTTCGCTTCAATATTTACATCCCATATCATAATCCATGATTAAAAATGAGATGATCAGAGCTAAAATAAATTGTTTCTAAAGGCTGTTTCTCAGTATCTGTGGCCAACACGACACCAGCCGACAAAGTATGAAGAGAGATCTGAGTTTTCTCCCTTGGTGAAAAGGATTTCTTGGATTTATTTTGTAGTAATGGTGGACACTGGAGCTGGACTGACTAAAAGAAAAAGGACAGAAGAGCAGAAGTAGCCAAAAAGGCTGAGCTTGTTGTTTTCTATTCATTTGCTTTGAAACAAGCATGCTTTTGTAAAAGTCACATTCTTACAACAGTGGGTGATAGTGCTCATGGGAAACGTAGTTAGCTTTTCTGGATAGTCTTCACAGTCCCTTTAATCAATGAGTTTTGCCTATAAGGGCATGGTTGACTTCACTGCTTGGGGCTCCCTGAAGTTGTCAGCAAAGAAACTAAAGGCCTACAACTGGCTCCTCAGATGACCATTCGAGAGTTTAACAAAAGCTAAAAGCTAAATCAGGAATCAGCATCTTTAAAGGTGTGACAAAAGTCAAATTCATATCAAAAACCACAGCTTCATGATCTGATACAGTTTCTTAGGGAATATTGAATGCATTGGTGACAATTATTAAAATGAATTAATAATCATTAATGGTATATCTACAGTAAAAATGAATGTGTGCATTGTAGAAATTCAAATTAGCTTTGAGCTTTTTCTATCCAGGACTGGATCTGAAACAGTTAATGTCTCCTCCTACAAAGTGTGTTTGATTTTGAATTCGACAACAGCAGCAATGTCAAATAGTTAAATTTAATTTCATTACATATCACTTTGAGGTGTATGTTGACAGATACTGCATGGAAACTTGAGGCAGAAAAGTAGATTTCCCTGTTGGAAGTGTTTTTGTTTGGATAATGAATACTATTGTTCACTGCAACAGCACTGGTTTTAGAAACGAAAAACAACAGTCTGCCATAATGTAGTCCTAAATCCCACCAGCAGTCATCTTAAAGTGACTTGGCTTTAGTCATTGCATCTTAATGTTTATCTGCATGCAAGTGAAGCCAGCAATCAACGTGAAGTCCATTTGGCCTGTCAATTGGTATATCATGCTGTGAGAAAAAAGGCACCACTCTGAAAAATGAAGTGATGGCCAGGGGTCTTTTGTCCTGAACTACAGGTTGCACCAGAGGCCCTGAAAAGTTGGGCATTGCTCCTCTGGCATTGTCCCTAAACTTTGGGCAATGGGTCCTGAGATAAGATGAAATAATTAAACCATTAGTTAAAACTCCTGGACTTCAATGTTTAGTTAGTAGACTTATCTGGAAAGGTTTCCCAAAAATTAACCACAGTCTGTGTTAATTAGTGGAGCTCCCCCCAGAATGCAACCACCTTTTATCAACTTGGTATATATATGCAAATAACTGGCACTGGTTTCAGGCACTGAGTGATTAACGTTGTGTAAAAAAATCAATATGTAACCATAGTCTGCCTGTGCAGCACTTGAGAGACCCTGAGAGGTCTGCTTCGCTAACATTTATGTAGAGACTCTGGAGAGAACCTGAAGGGCAGAAGAAGAAAAGCACAAGACCTTCAGGGGGCTTACTCAGCATCCAATAATGCACCACAGAGAGCTCACCTCTATGTCGGAAAGATTGTCTAAAGAATCCCATTTATCAACATACTTAAAACTCACAGGGGGCTAAGTGCATAAGAAAATCTCTGCTATTAAGCTGATGTACGGGGGCAGCAATGGTCATTTAATTCTGCTTAAACGACCCACAGGGAGCCGAGCGCGGGCCATCATGTTGTTATGACCACTCATCCTCAGTTTAAAAGTGCATTACTGAGAGTGGGGCTCAAATCTGTTTGTGTTTTACTCTTTGGGGAAAACACGTGATTATGAAATCATTCAATACTGAAATGCCTGAGTGAATATGATGCATTAGATGATTCATTCCACCAAAACAAATTCAGGGAGTTAAACCTTAAACTCTTATTCCTGTAATCTCAGATCTGACCTGCAGGATCCTTGGCCTACGTCTTCATACAGAGTTTACTAAAGACTCAGTGTCGCTGGTAAATCTGCAGGGACCCAGAATGTACTTTTTATTTAACTGGATGAAAAACATCTGAAAGCTGATTACCAGTTAAGTGGAAAATGATGATCATTACAAGCAATCAAGATGAGCTTGTTTGCATACCGCAGATATGTTAAGCAGCTGTAATTACAGCACAGGGCACAGGGGCTTTCTGAAGAGATAACATGCAACAGACGAGGATGATTTAAACAAGGTTTAGCGCTAGAGCTGTCAAGAGCCCAGTTCACTCGTAGTTCCCCCTTATAATACAATTACCAACCGCAGTTTTTATGATCTATTCTTAGTTTTCAGCTACATCATTGATGCTATCACTATTTATACAACACTCCTCTGCAGCTGCTTGATTAAACGTTAAATTCTGGCTCAGTGGTAGATATTTTGACAGGCATTGTGTTGACACATGGTGCTGAATCTCTCGCTGCTTTAAAAAAGGCAACCTCAAACCTTTGCACTGATTGCTACAGGGTGCTACCGCACTCTGGAAAACAATGTTTCTCTTCTTGAGTTTCTTCATCAAACTGACAGGAACTCTGTCGACTCTCTGAAACTACATCTGACATGTTGCTCCCAAAAAGAAGCAAAGATGAAGGTTACACCCTACGAGTGTCTTTATGACAAGCATTCAGAGTAGACTTCAGTGGAAGTCAAACCTCACAGATTGTCAGAATATATTGGATGTCACTTGTTTTGTATTTACTTTCATGATTGTTTTTCCACCAAATTTAGTCTCTGGAGAGTTTATTTGAACACGTTTTGACAGGAATGATGAGCATGTGCATTTTGAGGCAGTGATGACATCAGCGATCTCAACCTCGATATCAGAAAACATTAATTTGTGGATTTTTGTGACTGATTTCTGTCTCAAAATCCTATTGCTACAGCATGAAGTTCAGTTTTTCAACTTACTTTTTGTTCAAACTTTACTTCTGTAGCAGAATATAGTTTGCTGTCGGTGCCTGGGCTCAGAGCCCCATTACTCCTTGCAAATTAACTTAATATGCAGAAATTAAGGGCAGACCTTAAACAGCAGTCAAAGCCAGCTGATGGATGCTAGGGCTGAAAGCTTGGGCACAGCATTGATGGGACTGACATAGCAGAGGCACCCTCCAACACCTTTTTGTTAGTTTATTTCTTATTTCAAGGAGCATTTGTCATTTATGAAATATAACTGTGTTTAATTAGCTGAATGGTGTTTAAACATGAAAAACAGCAGTAGGGGGTTGTCAGGACACTCTGCTGATGAATTAACCAGTCAGGGTCTGTGGGGCCTCTCTCTTGATAAAGATTGTGCTTTGGGCTGTCTCAAGGCTGAATTATGCTTTCTGCAGGAACGTGACAAGAGCAAGAGAAAACACGAGTGGCTTTTATACCTTTTAACACTCTGCATGGCGTCCATTCTCAAGCTGCAGGGGGCGGCGTATCGTAACAGCACACCTATCACAATACTAAACTAGAGGAGAAGAAGCTGTTTACATTCCTTTTCCATGCCGAGTTCGGCCTCAATTTCTAACCATGAATTCTTTATCACACAGCTATCCTGGTAATCTCTATGTTTTTAATTATTTAAATGCCAGTGTTCTTTTTTCTTTGTGCACAGAAGTTGAAAATTTTCTGAGGTGCAGGAGGTGGAATTTATCCACATGAAAAGGACTGAACAGGAGTGACGTCCTTCTTCAGCAAAAAGCTGTGCAGACTTCGCAGACGCACCAAGCATACACCAAGCATCAGGTTTCAAGGAGCTCTTGGTTATGCTGCCATAGGCCTAAATTACAGCCAATTTCTACCAGATCTATGTCTAGACTATTTCCACCCTGTTACAGCAGTGAAGCTTTTAGGTTTCAATTCTGGTCAATGTGTTGACTTCTCAGGATGTATCTCTGATCTTGCAGGTTACAGTAAACACTGTGTTGACCCAAATATAGGACAATCCTACCAATTTCCAGAAGGAGCTCTGATGACCAAAATTGACTTTGTCTAAAGGAACTATTTATTTTATGTAAATTCTGAGATTATCGTTCAAATAACTAGAGACTGCTTTCATTTTTGGCTTTAATACAGTCCGTAAGATCTGAATTTCAAATGCAATTCCAATGGCAGCTCTGGTCTTCATTATGTTTTTCAATAAACTCACATGCCCTCCTGTCAGTCTCTTGGAAATGGCTGATTTGAGGACCATGATAAGCTTTTCTTTTATTTACCATTTTGCAGACGGTTGTTTTGGACGGGCGATGTTCTGAAATTACACTCCATAGCTCCATAATTTTTGGCTGCCTGGTAGTTGTTTAACATCTCTACAGCTTTGACCATCACCATCTCAAAAATAAGCATCATAACTCCACCTCAGTTGTTGGGTAACCCACAATTTTTGGTCCACTTTGCTCAGGACAATCAATGCACCTCTCCACTTCTCAACTCCTGTCCATAGCTCCTGTTACTGTGTCTCTGCTGTGATTGACAGGTCACTGCAGTCATCGTTACTAGCTTTACAAAAAGCTCACCCTCTGCTGTTGTGGGTGTGTAGCAACAACTTTCATCATGTGCGAATAGTTAGACCATGATTATATGAAGGCCCCATGTTTTCACATTATTTTCAACTAAAAAAAATCTGGTGCTATAATCAGGTCAATACGGTACTTCTATTTCTGCCATGTGCATGAGCAAAGTGCATCAAGTGAAGATTGGGTGGGACAGGAAGTCAGAAACTGAAACAACATTAAAATATTTGTTTGATTATCAGAGTTAAACACGGTTTTTATTTCTTTAGGTTTTCATGTCTGATTAAAGTAACTGACCAAAGATCTTGCAGAGTCCCTGAGCTCCTTTGTCCTTTGTAGGTTCCTCTGTATGGCTGGTCCAGTCAGCCTGCTGCTGTGGACCTGCTGATAAAACTACTAATCTTTGGTTACTCTTATTATCGCAGTGTTACTATTAAAGCTGCTTGACTCTGACTGTTGATAGTTGTATATGTGACAGTAAGACCTGTTAACCTATCATTCTTTTTCTGTTCCACTATTCATTTACATGCATGTATCATTACTACTGGCACGGTTATGTCATGTTACCACTGGAAATACATGTATTTATATTTGTGAGTGAGTTAACAACATCAGAATAAGGATTTAACCAGTCATCAGTTCCTACAGGGCAATGCAAATGACAGGCTGACTTGAGTGACTTGTTGAAGCTCTTTTGTTGTTGGTTTGCCAGCCTTTGTTCTGATGGATGCCTTGTTGTTAATCAAAGCACAAAGTAACCTATAAACCATTGTTTTTAAAGGTGCCTTTCACATAATAATAATAATAATAATAATAATAATAATAATAATAATAATAATAATAATAATAATAATAATAATAATAATAATACAGACTTTGAACAAAGTCAAACATCTCAATGTGGGAGCAACGTACTAAGATAGTTGGGAACCAATTTTCTTTTGAACGTAGCCCATAACAGCCCTCAACTGGCCCAGGCAATCTGTGCTTCGCTGTCTTTGACACTGAACATGAATAGAGGAACTGTGAATCACAAAGCCATGTGGTAATCAAAACCTCAACAAAGGAATAACATGAGATTTACACATGCACAGCTGCTGTGCCAAAAAAAAAGAAAGAGAAAAACAAAGAGCTGTAAATCTGGCCATATTTTCAACATACAACCAGTTTGCTCCTAGGCTAGGGTAAGGGCAACAGTCTAATGGTCAAGTATTTTGGGGGTACACCTTTGTCCATAAATCAATTTTGGTCAAAGTGCTTGTCCATTGATTGAGCAGAAACAGGGAAAATAACATGACATCAGGTCCTCTCCATGTAATGTTTCTCCATAACTGTGGATGAATTAGTGTTTTGAGGTATGACAACATGGATGCTGAAACACACCAGGAATCAGACCCAAAAAGCAGAACTAGGGAGACAGACAGAAAGTTATAAAACAGTTTTATCAGTCTAAGGTTTGGTTCTCAGGTAGGCACACAGGCAGGCAGAGGGATCAAATAAATGTTTGGCTTAGACAGGGTCAGAAAACTCTAGCTAGGATAAAAAAAACACACAAGACTTCACAAGGAAAAAGGCTAGAATGCCGACTGAAAGTGGGCTGGTGGCATCAAGACTGGTGAGGTAACAAGCTGGTAAGGAAGGTCTGCTGTGGCTAGATCCTTCTGGACTAGATGAAGGACAAGACTGAAGCCATCTTGAAGTCTCTTTTGCTCCCAACGAAGGCAGACGCTTTTCTTCTAGCTCCCTCCTCCCTATATGCCCTGCTTGCACTTGGTCTGTCTCTGTCTGAACTATCAGAGCCTCTCTTGTATCCTTTCCAAATCTAAATTCATTAATTTCATCTGCTGGTCTCTCAACACAACTGATCAAATTTTTCTCAATTAGGAAACTGAGCAAAGGGGAGCCCGCCTTCTCTGGCGTAACTTTGCAGCCTGGTATACCATTGTCTCCTTGGGCACTTGGAGAACCGTATGCCTGTTGATTCGTTCCGTCGAGGATGTTGAAGAAGTCTACATATTTTGAATTATGATAACAGGCTTTCTGCGGTTTGGAGTTGGGGGTTTCCTGATTTATCACAAACTTCTGAAGGCAGAGGCAACACTTTTGGCAATCTTAAATGCAGGCAAGATGAGATTCCTGGACTTCTTCGCAGGATGGATGGAGATGAAGTCCATGGGCACATACACGCACATGAAGACACACAGAACACACACGACCTCAGACTCAATGCCTTCTTTGGCCCGTTACAGCACTGTCAGCTAAGGGTTGATGCGCATGTGCGCCCCTCGGTGTCCGTGCAGTGACATTTGTGCAAGTCTTCAAGTTTTGTTTGTTGTTATCATGTAATTATATGATGAGGTGTTTTTTTCTTAATCTCAAACTATGACCCCCCCTTTCAGGAATCAATTAAGTATTTCTGATACTGATTTTGATTGGATAACCCCTCTCAGCCTCTCCATGAGGAACTGATGGGCAGCTCATTCAGTCGAAGCATCACTCCACCGAGGTGAAAGACTGAACGCTTCAGGCGCTCCTTTGTGCCCACTGAAAACAGACTGTTTAACAACTATGAAAGCTTCAGACTGACCCAGCACTGAACAACCACCCCTCTCCCTTCAGTATCTTCCACTGCAACTAACTTTTTCCAGGCCACTTATGCCACCTTGGCAATAATTGTCACTTTTGCCATAGATTGTATATACATCCTAAAGACCCAGGTGAGGCACATGTGTAAAATCCTTTGTCCATTTCAACTATTACTCATGCATCACGTCTCCAAAAAAAGGTATCTTCGGGGCTTTCCATTACCATTTTTATGTAGATAGACATGAAATTAGATTATTTTATCCGTTTTACATATTCCTACGTTTCATTATTTACTTCCACATCATAATGTTGTGCTAAGTCGTTGTGGTCATTTATGAATTTCTGTGAGACCAGACTGCAAAATACACATTATTTGCATAAAAGCTTCTGTATAAGCAGATGCTTGCTGCTGTTGTTGTTGTTGTTTTTATACATAATGCCCATCTACTTCTGTGCTATTTTGTAAGAGGGACATGTGAAAACTAAGTAAGACAAGCCCTGATTTATGGGTAGAGGCTGAATAAGTTATACTATATGTATAACATACAGTCTTACGAGACATTTACTGCATACCAATCAGTTGTGCTCCAAACCAATTGAGAATAATTGTGTGGTAATTATGAAACCAGAAATTCTTTACATTCTGCAGTTGTTTGACAACACTGTTGCTCTCTGTTTTCATATTCTCAGCAGGGCCCTGCTTACATGGCAGGATCAAAAGCTGTGGAGGGGAGATATCAAACCCTGCCTGGATCTGTGAGCGGAGAGAAGTGTTCACCCTGGGGGCAGAGCAGACAACACCTCCACTTTCATCACCAGCACAGGGCTCCCTCGGAGCGCAGGGTGTCAAACAATGCTTGTAAGAATCCAACCAGTCTTTCTTCTCTGCTGGCACCACAGGAGTATTTGTGTCGCTCTGCAGCTGAACACTTTAATGGCTGTGTTCTCTTCCTAACAAACCAAACAAGTCCCCGACCAGCATGCAGGCCTGTGAGGTGCATTGCATGGATTAAACTGTTTCTAGCCACCTCCGAAAATGAGTCACAGCACCGTGATGCAGTGCTGCTGAATTATTGACCAGCACAGATTGTAAAGTTGAAAAAACTTAATTCCAAAGGGAATCCTATTTTCAGACTGAGCTGTAGATCTATTTTGGTCTCTGGAATCGGTCCCTACTGAAATTCAATGAGTCACCAATGATGCACCATTCCTTATTCAGCCTGACCAGACAAGACTTAAAAAGGACAAACTTTTTCCCCCCCCTGTAAATAAACTCAAACACTTTACTGTTTGTGATACCCACCATGGGAGTTTGCCTCCTTTTCCCCCAAACATGGGCATTTTTTCCTATAGCCTTTTAAATCAAGACTCTACAGAAATGCCTCAGTCTTTGTTCAAATAATGTCAGGAGGTTCCATGAAAACATGATTGTTGCTATTCGGGGACACCCACATCCTGCCAAGCATCCTTTATTTTGGGATGGATGCTGCAAAATGCATCCACATGAGAGCACCACCCAAAATCAAAAAAGACACCAGAGAAGAAGAGTCAACAGATTTAACGAAGAGAAATGTAAAGGTTTGGGAGGATAGTGATCATGTATCTGTTGAAAAAGAGGCAAAATTATTGGCAGTGTTGTCGACCCCAGTGTTATGTAAGGCCATTTATTCACCAAGACATGGGGATGGATCTTGGTAAAGTAGTCAGAGTGAAAGGTTTGGATAATCAGACTCCAAACCTTTGGTCAAATTTAATTAAATGCATCTTGTACTCCCACCAGTAGATGGTGCAAGTGGATCTGCACTGCACCACATTAACTAAACTTTCACTTTAATCAATTACAACCTCCTTGTTTTAGTTTGCTAGCACATGAGTGCCAATATGAGAAGGCAACAAAGAATTTCCATATCATTTGCAGAAAAATAAACAGAAAAGTTCACAAATATTTCGTAGGGATTCAGACAACAAGTAGCCACTCGAGCCAGAGCTCACAGGTGGAAGCAGCTGCTTGGCGTCCACTTCTTCTGGCTCCCTCTTAACCCTGCTGGCCTGGCTAGGTAGGGAGCCATGCTGAGATTGTCTGCTTCAATAGATGAAGAGAGGAACATGAGTGGTTTGCTGTTAACAAAGACTGGTCTATTGACAGGACAAAGGCCTGAACAGAGAAAAGGTTAGATGACAGATCAGTAAACACGGATGGTGTGAGTCACATTGTAAATGTACAGAAGCAATAAAAACTGAACACAGAAATGGTCAAAGCACTGTGAAGGAAAGCAAGTGAGTGAAGAATAAAAGTAACAGAGATGTGCACATCATGTACACTTTTCACAAGAATGACCTCTCATTCAGACTGCGATCAACAGTCTTACATCCAGCAGTTGGCTAACTCTGTGATCACTACTATTTAAGGATAAATAAAGTAAATGAGAATAGAATAGAATAGAATAGAATAGAATAGAATAGAATAGAATAGAACTTTATTGTCATTGTAACAAGTACAACAAAATTGAAGTCACAGCAGCAATCAAGAAAAAAAAAAGGAAGAAAGTGTATAGAAAGTGCAAAAAGGTCTATAAGAAAATAGGTGATGACAGCTTGTCCATCATTCTCCAGTTGAGCCAGCCTCCACCTCCACAGGGTCCAGGACTGAGCTTCTTCAGCAGTCTGTTCAGTCTCTGTCTCCTGGATCCTGTCTGCTCACAGCAGGTGAAGTTCTTCCAATGTGGCATTGGTGTCTGGTGTTATCTCCGTTAGCCATGTCTGTGAATAGCATGATGCTACTCTGCCCTCTGGTATTCTCTCTGTTGCTGGGTTAGCACGGCTAGCTCGTCCATCTTATTGGAGATAGATCTTACGTTCCCAATAATGATGGATGAAAGGACAGGTCCATGTCGTCACTTCTTAGCTCACACCTGAGAACCAGCATGTCGTCCAAACCTCCTCCTCCTCACCTTCTGGGAAGACATCAGACCTTACACCAGTTCTGCAGGCTGCTAACAGCTGAGTTCACGTGTAAACAATGCAGCCATGTTTACATGTAGGATCTCCAGACAAACGCAGGAGAAAAGTAGTAAAAATATCACTGAAGCCACAAAAAGTTTGGTGTCCATGACCAACAAATGAGCCATACAAAGTAATGATCCACTCCAAATACAAAGATTATGAAAAAGAGACGAAAAAAATTACAAGAAACGGACAAAGAAGAGAGAGCTGCTACAAAAGGCAGCCATAGCCAACAGGGTGGCACCTACCAACCGTAATGGTTGCATAACCATTACATTACAATGTAACGGGTATGCAATGCTGTGTAGAAGACAGTCAGATTATTGTTCTTTAGCCAAATAGAATTTATAATTTCTTTGTACTCCTCTGTTTTTTTTTTAAACCGGATTCATTTAACTAAATCAAAATTTCTTTTTAAGCATTGAGTCAAACTTTGACACTGAGGGAGTAAACAAAGAAACAAGAAGAAATGTGTGTTGGTTTGACTTTAAAAAAATGAAATGTCAGCTTAGATCTATAACAAAGTGTTTTGTTGTTTAATATTAATAGTCCAATCTCTGTGTAAAAATTATTGGAAAAAACAACAACATTTTAATAAAAAGCTGCTCCATGCAATGAGTTGTTTTCTTTTCAGGTTTTTATTGTTTGCTCCGGTTTTGCTTTAGAACTCCATGAAATACAAAATATCTCTCTCAGTGGAAACAGTGCACATCAGACCTCTTGGTTAGAGGGTCTTCTGTTAAGGCTTGAGGCATTACACAATTATTTGTTGTCCATTGATGCCAGACAACAACCACAGAGCTGAAAATAAATAAATAAATAAATAAATAAATAAACATCAAAAGTTATTTTTTTTGTTGATTTTTTTTTAGAATATACCTGTCATGCTTTAAAAACAAAACAGTTATTCTGTTTAAAGAAAGCCTTTAAAGTCACAAAAGTGCAAAAAAAAAATGTATCACACTCCAAGAAATTAACTTTCATATAGTTTTAATCTATCTGCAGGTGTCACTTTGTCCGGTGTCCCACATTAAGTAATTTTCTTTCAAACAAGCAGGTGTTGCATCTTAAGAGACACTGGGTAAGTGTCAAAGCAAAGCATGCATATTTAATCTTAATGCGCCATATGCTGCAGAAAGACAGCTAACAAGAAGCTAATTACCATGCAGGTCTGCAGGGAACCACGCTGTTTCCATGGACATATCATCCTCAGGGTTTTGTTTTCTCTTAGAGGGAGAATGAAGACAACACAGATAGATTCCCCTGATGTTATCTCATAAAGACAAAGAGCAGTTCATACTTATTCATGTTTCATTTATGTACTGACATATTTATTTCATCTTTTCTTTCTTAAAATTGCATATCTGAGAGTAAAGAAAACCAGACTGTGACAGAGGAGTGTAATTCAAGACCTTTCTCTTTTAATAATTGGGGCATGAGTTTTTGGATCAGTGGCAGGACAGAAACAGACAATAGCTGGGACAATGCCCAATCAAAAACAGGACATGTGCATGTTTGGCCCTTACGGTGTGTTGTTCTATGTTGTGTGATGCCCTGCTCAAGCACTACACACCCCTGACAACACGGCAAACACGACCTCCTATAATGAGCAGGCTGTGGGGAGGCAGCGGTGGAGCTTTCTCACAGAGCAGACTCGCGAATGCGGTGGTTTGTCTCCCGAGGGTGCTTACATCCACACAGTCAGAGTCACAGCGACTTTGTAGTCAAGGTCAAGCAAATGAGTCAGGTGGGATGGCTCACTGCAGGGAGAAGAAGAGCAACTGTCCTCCATCAGTCACGGCATGATACAGCTTGACTGTGATGGCATAATGCCACACAGCCACAGCGGCTCAGCGGCAGCACCGCAGTGTCACAGCAAGAAGGACACTAGTCTCATTTAGCTGCTTTGTAGAGTTTCTATGATCTCAGACTCAGCAAAGGCTTAACCTGAGTGCTCCAGTTACCTCTGTCTCTGTATGTGCATATTCAAGAGGCTTAGATACAGAGCATTAATAACGTACAGGTTCAAGGCCTTTCCCTCAAAACAAGATGTTATGAAACTGCATTCAATAAAGGTGTCACTACACAGATAAAATGCAATATGTATATATATATATATATATATATATATATATATATATATATATATGTATATATATATATATATATATATATATATATGTATATATATATATATATATATATATATATATATATATATATATATATATATATATATATATATATATATATATATATATATGAAACTTAGGGCTGGTTGAATTTAATTAAATGCAAAAGCAATATATATAATTTATGTATTTATTTATTTATTAGGGCTGCAACGACATATCAATAAAATAGATAAAAATTGATCAGTAAAAACGTTGACAATGTTTTTCCATTATGGATGCACGGTGCTCCGTCATTTCTGTATTAGTTTGTCTTCAATTTATTTGTCTTCTTCCTTTTTGTTGGATTATTTAGTGATTGGTGGGCAACTAGCTAAGGTGCATTATTGCCACCTACTTGACTGGAGTGTGGATTACCTGGGCTGCGGGGCTGTATGCATCACATGTAAACAGACCAGTGTGGTGGAGGAGAAGCCCAGGCGGAAGGTGAGGCAAACAAGTAAACACATGAATAATGACAGAGCTGGAGTTTGTCGAAAAAAATCCTGAATTTGGGAATTAATTAAAAGCACACAGCATGTTCATTGACAAAAATGACCTTGCATGGCACGGCAGTACGACTTTAATGATCCAGCACTTCGAACACAAACATGTTGGGCTCAAGCCAGGGAGCTAATCAGCGAGGTAAGGAGCTACAAAATCCCACATACGCTCCTTTTATATGTTGTGAAATGCTTGGTATGTCTTACAGGACTCGTTTTGTTTTTTATTCAATCGTCACCCTGTCTGAAAACCCAAGGAATCTATTAATCTAAGGTTAGCATTAGCGTTAGCTACTACAGACAGTGGTAGGGCAGAGGGGTGTTTGATCTGCAGGTAAAAAGATTAAGGACTCGTATTTATTTATTGCCTTTTTGGCCCACTAAGTTCTTAATCTGATAACATAACAATATATTTTTTGTCATTTTGCCCATACTGTTGATTCTTTAAGTGATAATGCATTCATATTACTTTTGGTACTTTGTAAATGTAGCATCTGGTCGGCTTAAACCATGTTCAAATATGTTGTTTCTTTGTATATATCATTAAGCAAACAATAGACATCAACCTAAATAATAACCCACGTTTGGTTTTGCAGGTTTGACTATTATGCATTTTCACCCTTATATTATCCGATAAGTTGATTAATCGTAAATATAATCCTCAGAGTAATCGATTAGCAAAATAATTTTTTGTTGCAGCGTGGGTTCTCTCCGGGTACCCCGGCTTCCTCCCACAGTCCAAAAATATGCTATATGTTAATTGGTCACACCAAATTGTCCCTAGGTGTGAGTGTGTGCGTGCATGGTTGTCTGTCTATGTGTCAGCCCTGTGATTGACTGGCGACCAGTCCAGGGTGTACCCTGCCTCTCGCCCAATGATTGCTGGGATAGGCTCCAGCCACCCGCGACCCTAAACAGGATAAGTGGTATAGAAAATGGATGGATGGATGGATATATGTGTGTGTGTGTGTGTGTGTGTGTGTGTGTGTGCTAGCAATTGTCTAATCACAGCTTAAGGTTTTTCTTTTTCTTCTTTTCAAGGAAAAACTACTACTTGGAACATAAACATTTTTGCAACGGAAAAACGAAATGGCCACCATATAAATATATGTCAGCTTAAGCTGTGTTATACTATCCTCAAATTTTTAAATCCTTTCTGACAAAATTTCATCTGGCAAGTTGCCCTACAAGCTGTTTGCAGGCAATTAAGAATATCACAGCTTAAACTTTACTGTTGCTCCCCTAACAGCTCTATCAGCAGTGATATCTTGGGAAAATAAGATGCTTACTGTGTGAGAAATAGCAAGTCCCAGTAGGCAAGCTTCCATAACCACCACAATAGTCAGAAAGATAAGCCAGCACCGCTCTAATTAGTCCAACAGAGGAACTTTTAAGAGCTGTATCAGAGCCAGGAGCTGAAGAAATACATATAAAGTACAATAGAGAAAAGTAATTTCCTTTCATTGTGATCAGCCCTGAGCTGAAGCACTCCTCTACAGGAGCTCCACACTGTGTGAGAGCTTCATTCTGATAAGCTGGATACACCTATTCAATATACTGATTAAAGTCATATCCAGCAGTGCTCCTGACAGCTGAGCTGCTGTGGGGAGATAAAAGTCTGAGGTCTACAGTGTCAGTTTCAAAACAGCATCTTTTCTTCACACACCAAAGAGTCTGAAAGCCACACACGCGTACAAAAAAACTGATTTCATACCAATACAGAAACTGTTTTCATTTGAAAATGAGGCCACTCCTTTCTGCCATCATGAAGCTAAGGTGTCTTAAATGATTTACTGTCTGTTGCTGGGCACTCTCAGGCTGCCTGCAGGAGAGGAGGCCGCTCCATCACTGCCTCCATCACTCTAAAAGCCCGACAGAGGACCTCATAAAGGCACAAAGTCAACACCCGTGTTCCTGCTTCTCGTCCACAGAGCATGCAGATGTCCTTTCATGTCCAACCCTCACTGAACGCACAAAGTCATCGTCAATGTCAGGAGCTTGGGTGTTTATACTTTAGATCAGTGTGGAAGAATAAATCAGCTTAGCTCTTTACTGGATTTACCATCTGACACTCTGTGTTCAGACACAACACAGGAATAAAAAAATAAAAAATAGTCAATAAATCCTCACTTTTACGACCAGTACAGGTGTCTAACTTAAAACATCCTTTTGACTGGTCCAGTGCATCAGTCAGTTCAGGTGATTTCTTCATCAGCTTACTTCCGTACCACTCCTGGACAAAACTTCATAGGATAGCTGTTCATATCGCTCATAATCTTTAAACATGTCTATATGAAGAAAATGATTGGGGATAGTTAGTGGGTGTCTACCAAAGAATCAAGATGTTTTCTAATTAATAATGTATTCATTTATTTATTCATATAAATTATAGATTTATCTATTTGTTATTTGAAGGGTATTATACGGTGGCTCTGAAAGCTCACTGCGCTGCAACTTGCAAAAACACAAAACACCAGCAAATAAAGAAAACATCTTCATCAATTTGACAACATGTGTGCAGCATTTAGAAAACACGCTACAAAAACCACAACACAACACATTAGAAAACGTGCTGCAAAAACACTACAACACAACATGAGTGTTTCTAAAGGAAACTTTAAGTGATGCGCATCTGTCGACAAGCTTGTTTTTTGCTGGAGAGTTTCAGTCACAGCCGAATGTTTTTCATCAAATCATCCGTAACGGTGCATTTTCCTTGTTGTAGTGTGGTTAATTTTAAAAGTTATGTTGATGTTTTTCAGTATGGCTTATTTTTTTACAAGCTGAAGGAGGTGTGATCATACATAAGTGTCCTTTTAAAGATGGAATGGCAGCTCTTTCAGCCATCTCCACACCACAGTTGCACGGTGTAGGAGAGATATAGCATGCTAAATGGATTAATAATGGATCTATTGTGATAAAGTTATGTACAATTATTTTTTCAGCGATGAAAGTTAATATTTTGCTGGAAAAACAATGTTGTATTGATGCATGCTAACGGCTAGCACATTAATGCAATTTCCAATGTATGTTAGCATCAAGCTAGCGCCATGTGCTCTTTAGCGTTTTGGTAGATTAAGAGCTATATAATAAGTGAATGGATTAAAAATGAATCCCTTGTAAGAGAGTTTTGTATTAAGCTATTATGGGGCTTTAAGGGAGTTATCTAGTAGCCCCATTTCTACCCTTTACTTTTATAAAAGTACAAACACATTAAGTGAGAGGTATATACACATCATTTAACTTACTTTAAAGTATGATTGACCTGAAGCTCTTTGATTTAAACACAAAATCAAGTCTTGTTGCTCAGGCTGGGTAGTGTTGGCAAATTACCTTCAAAGCTCCAAAGAAATAAAAACACATACATTTTAGCATATATGTATATATATGTATATCATTGTCAGACACTTTAGGTAACTCTTAAGTTTCAGCGCTGTGAGCTTTCAGGGCCACCGTAGTATAGCTATAAAAGATGAATCAGACCAGAGAAACAAGAGAACCCACACAAATCTGCACGTTATATGCAACATTGCCCTAGAAAGAAGTCTTCCATGATTATAATACTAATGATTTATCAATAGAATAAGGTCATACAAATGGTAGGTATTAGGCTGAGATCAAGTAAGTTATATTTAGATCAGTCACTTGGATCCTTTCCATTTTCCATTTTCTATACCGCTTCTCCTGTTCAGGGTGGCTGGGGGCTATCCCAGCTGTCATTGGGCGAGGTCACTTGGATCCTGTGATATAAAATTCAAGGCCAAATTATTGCTGAAAGGAACATCTATGCTGTGACTATGCATCTGTTTGTCCAGGTAAACACACGACAGGGTTGCAAATGTGTCAACATAAATAAAACATTTCAACCCCATGCATGAATGAAAACAGGGTGGTACATTAAAGTTTAACTAAAGGCCAGAGTAAGTGAGTTTGTTGAAACCTGTTGTCTACAGCCTAAATTCATTATCAGCCTGAACCTGGCCTCGCTGCCTCTGGAGGCTGATAGATAGGATTGCTGCTCATTGCTCCTTTCTGTGCCCACACCCAGAGGACACAGTGATGGATGATTGGCCGAGGACAGCTGCTGCTCTGCCTCTCAGGGGGGTAACTAACAGAGCAGGGGCAAGTGGGCCAGTTCAGAGAACAGAACTGAGCGAAACGACCTCAAGTACAGATAGATTTTTATCTTATCAGTCAGACCCCAGAGTTCCAGATACCACCCTGTGTATCTGATAATACTTCAGACGGATAATGTGATCAGGGAGAGGTGATCATACCTCAGAGGACACATTTCATAAAGATGTATTTACTCTCCACCTATAGCCATGTAAAGTTGTATCACATACTGCAGTGAACCAAAATCTCAAGCCACACTTGTTACAGCTGCTTCTCTTTGGCAGGCTTCAGATAATAGCCAAAGCATGCATATTTAATGAGCATCACCTGCTCTGAATTAAATATGCTGTGAAACACTTTCAGCATCAAGTACAAATGTTCTCTTACGCTTGCTCTGCTTCAGCCACCGAGCACAATACTCCATTCTTTATTCAAGCCAGTTTGTTGAAACATGAAGATTTCTTTCAGCAGTCGTCTGATAAAGATCATCACAGTAAAGTTATTTCTATGTAGCAGCTGTACAAAAAAATAAAACTGCAAGGGTCACGGAAATATGTTTATGTAACTTTATGCAATATTGTCCTCAGCCTACACTCAGCAGCAACAACAGACAACTCTGACTAATTGTTTTCCTTTTCTGCGTTTTCAATTTCTCACTTTGAGAACAACAGGAAGCAGGTCAAGTTTTCAGAAGCATATTCTCTTTAAAACTTTTTTCTCATCTACTGCCTTGCATCACCCTCCTCCAGCTTGCAATGAATGAACAACTTTAAAGGATAAATAGCAGAACAAGAAATCCTCACAAAAACAAGAAATGAAAAACTGAGAGGAATACAAAGAAAGGGAAAACAGCAAGTTGGATTAACACATACTGACACAGAAAGTCTGCAAAATTCCACCAACATTCAGTGAGCGCAACAATGTTAACATCAGTCAAAGCTTAGGGGTGATTTAGAAATGATCTCAGAGCAAGTCTGAGCAAGAAGGGGAAAGAAACTTATATTCTGACTCTGTTGTTGGGTTTGGCTCAGACTCTCGAAAAGTCTCTCAAAAACATCATGGTATGGGGCTCCAATAGACACATTTCTAAAATTTGCAGATTAAGAATTTGGTATTTTACAGCACAAAATACTGTTAAAGATCCAGAGAATGTGGAAAAATCTGTACCACAACATACACGACTGTAGTGGAAATCACAGCATGGCCTCAAAACCACTTCCAAAAACTGTTGTCAGTGAACACCGTTTGTTGCTGCATCAACAAATGGTGGTCAAAACTGTACCATGTGAAGAGGAAACCACACCATAAACAGAAACCAGAAATAGTGGTGTCTTTTTCGGAATAGGGTTGCACGATATAACGATACTGAGAAAGTATCGATACTCCCTGTTTTCAAAAAGTAAACAATACCACGTGTCTTAAGTATCTGTACTCCAAGGATTTTATTTTTCTTCTGAATCAGAGACATTTAGAATCAGGCAACTTGAGAGTCTGCAGCCACCAAGCTGGACCCTCCGTCTACTCTGAAGTGGGCGGAGACTTAATCTCTCTCCAAAGTGTGTGTGTGTTTTGTTGTGCTGTTGAGTGTTGGACAGTGAGCCAGTATTATCTACATGTGTTGACTGAGCTATGCTTGGCCATTTTCAGACAGACAAAGTTGTTTTCATGCATCCTACTCATCAGATCTAGTGCTGACTAGCTCACAGTTTGATTTCTTAAGCTGCATGTAAACGTACTGATGGAGTTACAGACATCACCTTCAAGTTCCAGCGCTCCTGTGAACAGGCTGCAGCTTGTCGAAGGAGACAGTGCACAGTGAGAAATTTTAGCATTACTTGGCTTCCGAAGCTGACAGTCGGGGTGGCTTCGTAAGCTAGTAGACGTATCAAAGCCCGTCTGTAAAGCTTACTACCAACACACACGGAGGAAACACTTCGTACATTACGGAGCACCTCCCTGTTCAGCATCCTCACTTCCTTAAAGAGCAAGTGTGACAGATTCAAACGACGTACCCAAACACAAAAGTCAAACAAGTGTAAATTACTTTGTTACAAGCAAACTAGTTCACCATTAGCGAACTGGTGGTATTTTAAGCGGGTATCGTAGCCAGCCAATCATAACTTTGGTATTGTGACAACACTACTTTGGGCCTGTGCCCATTTACAGCTGAAATACACCTGATTTGTCTTTGCTCCATTACGGCACTGGAACAGACAGGTTTCCATTCAATCTGCTCCTGTAAGACTTGTCCATCAAGTGGCAGGTGATACGCAGCCAACCTATTTTTGCCGGACACGAGCTGTGATGGATAAATTCAGCGTAGGGAAGGTTGAGCGGGACAGGAAGTAGTGACAGGAAACTACCCCCAAAAAACCCAGTAACTTTCAAAATAAAACAAACTGTGTCAAAATCAGTTCGTATTTTGCTTGACTATGACAACAATAGACATAATAAGCAGAGCCTGACCAGGATTCAACAGGTTTGAGGTTTTACAGCCCAACATGAATGAAGAGACTTATCAATGGAGTGGAGTCGGTTTGCAGACATATCTGGTGTATTTGAGATTTGAGACCTTGGCATGCTGATAAAACCATCCTGAGGTCTTCAAGTTCAAATCTAACATTCAATGAAAGGGACTCAGGGTCTTAGGCTCTGAGATGAAAAGGACCACCAGGGTTGTTATCTGCGACAGTACAACTATGTGACTGCATGTCTTAGAAATCTGAGAAGGCGACATCAGTGCTGAGCAGTGTATAAATACAGGCTTTTAGATCAGTGTGCTGCCATCCAGGTATTGTTTCACATTCTCAATAGGAACACTCTCTATGTCAGGCTCATATGTTGTGAGACTGAAACGAGTGAAACTAATGCATTCTCCAGTGGTAAAGTATGTTGTCAACATATCTATTGCATCGCTGTATTGACCAACAGATGTTTGTGCAAACATCTTCACTTCAAGACTGTGCTTCAGAATCTGCAAGTATCCACAAGAGTGAGGACTGAGATTTAGACACCAGGGGCATCCCTAAAGTGAAGTGAGTTTGTCGTGACTGGGAACAAGGCCATTGACCGAGTGATTACAGCTGCACACTAGATTTAAGCTAATGCAAGGCAGCAGTATCACCCTTTGGTGACACCAGTCAAGGCAGAGCTCAGGGGAACTTGCAGAATTTACATATCAAAGTCTGTTTACAGGACTGGGGGAGTAGTACTGCATATGTGAGAAAAAGTTGTATAAAGCTTTTAGTGGCTCCAGTGGGAGCTGTGAGAAGTCTTTTAAATAGCCTTAAGTGATGTCACTTGGGGTATCTGTTGGGCCTGAGGACTTTGGGTCTAAAAATGAAAATATCTCAGAGTTTAGAGCTAAAATCAAGTGAGCTTACCAGACCCATGCTCCTCTTCTCTGCCTGGGGCTTTCGGCTCAGAGCTGCATTATCTACTATTAGTGTATCACAGTGGGATGCTGAGACCTGCCATATTGCATTGTGGGTAGTGTAGGTGCAAGAGAGCAAGGAAGAATGCATTGATACAAAAAAAGTACTTGAGCTGTTTCCTGTTCAAATCATCTCGTCCATAATAAGAGTTAAAATGTGCTGCGGAAATGTTGTGACACTCTTCTCACAGTGCCGCATTATTTGTCATAATACTGGTCAAAAAGCAAGAAGCCTAGAGGAACAACTGGTTATATTTATAAATAAAATCTACATGAGGCTTTAATAGCTACTGTTAGAAAACGTAGAGCTGGAGAAAGGGTGAAGAGACAAAAAATAGAACGTCATTTACCAAGCAAAACCATATTGGTCAACCAAAGTAGGGAAAAATAGCATTGGATAGATTAACCCGAGAAGTTCTGAAAAGTGAACTGGAATAACAACTGTTCAACCAGCTAACGGACAACTCTCCAGGAACTGATGCCAACACATCATCTTGCTTGGCTTGAAGTGAGGTCTCCACGAAAACTGCTCCCCCTGGTGGCTGGCTACAGTATAGGTCGAAAAATCTGTCTCCCCAGTCATTCCAGATGGGCTGTGGACAAACTTTAAAATAATGAATACACCCCGTAGATTTGTTTCTAATGTCCGTTACGCTTAACAATGATTGGAAGCTGCAGTTCTTGGGTACTTTTTGGGGGGATTGTAAAAATATGTCAGGAGGGAGAGCCAAGAAGAGAATAGACTCTCTAAAGAAAAAAAAATAGTTATTTTTCAACTTCATGCTCAACTTCAACTTTATTATAGTCCCGTGGGAAATTTGTTTTTCAGCAGCAGGCATTAGTTCCCAAGTACATGATAATACATAAATCATACGGGTATTACAACATCAGGAAAAATCCTGAACTCAAGTAAAAAAGGACGCCACTTAGACCACAAAATGACAAAGACAAAGAATCAGGCAAAACCTATAAAGTGCATTCAGTCATAAAAGTGCTTAGATAAATAAACAGTAATGAAGAACATACATGATATAGCAGATAAAAGAGATTCAATAAAAGTCAATAAAGAGGATTACAGTCTAAAAGTCAATGATCACTTTTATCTACAAGAAGCATAAAGCTCAAGAAGAAACACTGGTCAGGCTAATGAATTATGGTTTTCAATAGCAACAGGAACAAAAGAAGTTCTGGCTTGCCTAGTTTTAGTTCTCAGCATTCTGTAACGTTATCCAGAAGGGAGAAGATCAAATTCAGCAAACAAAGGGTGATCAGGGCAGTTCAGAATTTGTTGGGCTTTATTGAAAATACGTCTGCTGTTGATATCCTGCAGCTGAGATTGCTGCACTCCGATCACTTTGCTCGCTATTTTGACCAGATTCACAAGTCTGTTTTTACTAAACAAAGCAAGACAACCGAAACAAGCAACCATAGAGGGCTCTAATTTCGTGGCGCAGCGCAGGGGGCGCAAGCCTGGCGCAGCCTGCGCAGTGCTAATTTCGTGCGGCGCACCACCGTGCGCTGCCAATTTGACAATTTGGTAGACCGTCTGCGCAGAGATGGGTGTGACGGCGCGCCAGGGGGAGTTGACGGCACACCAGGGGGAGGTGTCAGCAGATTCATGTTGGCACAGTGACAATTTTGTGTCAAAAAAGTGCGCTGAAAGCTCGCCAGCTCCAACCTGGTCTATCCTCGGCGCAAGGCAGAGCACACCCCACGCAGCTGTAATTTGGTGACAGGCGCACATGTGCGCACATGTCAACAAAGCCTCAGAGGCAGGTTTCCAGAGTGTCAGGCACATTTTGATGCAGTAAACAATCACAGCAATCACTATTTAATGTAACCGTCTGAACCAGCAGATACATTTGTATCTATATTAATTGTCCCATCACATCTGATGTCTGATTAAAGCCGTTTGTCATAATGGAAAGTTAACCTGACGGCAGCTGGAAGTTTGATGCACATCTTACAATTAAACAATAAACAGCCTTAACATCTGATACTGAGTATATATCTGGTTCTCTCATTTAATTTAATTCAAAGAAAAGAGGGAGAGAAAAGACGAAGAAAAGAGATGAAATAAATGTTTGTCACCCAGGATTTACCCGTGATTTCCCATATTTCTCTGTTTTAGTCTTTATTTTCAACGTGATCTGAAAAGATGGGGTATATTGTTGTAAGGAGGATGAGGCTGAGACACTGGGAGAGTATACAGTATATCACCAAAGGCTCTGCTTGGCGATGACAAACCAGGAGTGCATCAAAAGTATTCTGAATGGATAAGCCAGCTGTGTAACTGCCTCTTAATTTTTTACTCCTATTAATGACAAAGGAACAGATTAAATCCGTCCCGGGAGCTGGCCCACACGGTGATGCGCGTCGTGTCCTCCGATGCGCCCCGTTGTCTATTGACCTGCTGCAGGCACAGCAGCTCTGACCGTCTCCGCTACCAGCACTCTCTCCGCGGTGCTGAGGATCAGTCAGACCAATCAGATGCTGCGCCTCGGCCGCAGGGCATTTAAAGGCGAGGAGAGGCGCTCATTTGATTGGTGAAAACAGCGCTCGGCTGTGTTAAACCCACTCACGGCTTTTCTCCCCCCTCTCTGCCATTTGCGCGGAGGGAGGCGTGGACGCGCAGCGCTGCGATCATGGGCGCCTCTCTTGGTAATGCAGGAAACTTGCAAAGTGCGCCAGTCACGCCCTGTGCGCTCGGCGAAGGCCGGCGCAGGGCAGGTGCGCCTGCGCCTGTTCTACGAAATTAGAGCCCACAGTATGTAAGAGCACTTTCTATAAAGCACTAATCGAAAAGAGACACGAGGACCTAACACACCCTGAATTCGTTCATCCTTCTCAAGAAATAAAGTCTCTGCTGGACCTTTTTACAAACAGCATCATTATTGGCTTCAAATGGAAGTAAATTATCGATAATTGTTGCCAGATATTTGTAATGAGAAACAATGTCAACATCCATGTCATTAATGACACTCAGATACACTCATATTCTCCCAGAATCCCTCAAAGTCTTTACTGTGCAGACTCTGGCTGCACAACCAATGGCTGCGCCTGCGACAAGGGGTGTGACACTGCATGATGTTTAAAAAACGAGAGGGGTAAATTCTCACAGAAAGCCAATCCCATCCCACACAGCTACTGTTCAGGAGGCCATACTGTTTGGAGGGAGTCAGTTATGACAAAACCTTCCCCAAACAGTGACTTTGAATAGTGTTGACCCAAAGTGTGCAGTGAAGCTGAAAAAAAAATCTTTATTTATTGTCTTATTGCAGCTGCCTGCATCTCTGTGCAATGCACTTTGGGAAACCTGACAGCATAGATGATTTTTTCCATCCATCAGTGCCGAAAGTACACAATTACACAAACAGTGAAAAAGCTCTTTGGTCATCTGTAATCATTCACTAACCCTAAGAGTGTAGCATGATCACAGCACAAGTGGTAATGGTAGAGATATGCTCACCAATTGAGGGGTGTAATTGTACTTGGCCTTACATGTTGCAACCAGACACCACAAAACGTGCTGAAAGTATCTACCATCAATCTCTGACTCAGAAGGACCCCAGCTATCAGCAACAGGGCTCATCTCTTTCTTCTCAGCCCTCTTTGTTGTCTGACAGGTTCACATTAGGAAAGACTCCCTCTTCTGACATTTTCATCCTCTAAACAGAAGAATTGACAACCTGTGAGAGGGGTAATAGGATGCTCCATAGATAGATAGCTCCAAAACAATGGCTGAAAAAAGTGCTGACAGTTTTGTGGTGAAGATCATCAATAGTGCACAATAACACAAGCTGATCCTCCTCTTAGGTATCCCATGACTGCGTGCTCCTGTTCCAGAGAGCAATCATTAAAAACAAACTGAATGATTGGAGCTACCGGGACTAGAGCAGGGTTTTTCTGAAAAGGGGTCTCCAGTTAAGGGCAGTTGGTCTACTGTTTCTTTATAGTCCGTGACACTTTCAAGCAAAGGATACTTTCCTTTAAGGTATTTATCTCCAGAAATATTTTGTCAACAGATGAGGCACCATTAGATCTGTTTCATTTCATTTGCCAAGGAAATGGAAAAAATAACAGTTCATGCTTTTCTAACATTGCACAATTCTGCAATCAAGATGAAAAGCAAAGGATAAAATTGTTTTTCCAAATAATAGGAAGAGTAAAAGTAGTGGGGTGTTGATCATTTTGGAGAAAAAACTGACAACCTGTTCCTGATGTCCAGCACCAGTCCACTCACAACATGTGATCCAAATACTTGCTCATGCATGGAAAGCATAAAGAAACATGTTATCTACTCAACAGTTCAGTCTGTCACCCAACACTGTAAAATACTGAACCATCCTCAGACTTAAGCCAGTTGTTTACTAGCAATGTGAACAAATTATTTTAGGTATTTGCAGCCTCATTAAATGGGGCGGCTTACGAAAGTCAGGAAATTGGGGGAGATGTGCAACAAATGGTAAAGGACTGGAGTGAAACCAACCACCTGCGATGAGGACCACCAGCCTCTGTGCATAGGGAGCATGCTTCAACCATCAGGTGCCTTATCTCAAAATCTTAAAATTGTCTCACTTTTATCTGTTTGCCTGTTCATAATCTATGATTTAAAATAAGATTATCAGCTCCTAAATGTTTTTTTTCAGTATCTGAGGTCGTGTTCGATTGTCCCAGGAGAAGACAGATCCACTTAGACTGAAAGTCCCTCTGATGACGCTACAAAGAGAAGGAGTGTTTAGAAGAAGATTTGCTCTCTTTTCATTTGCTTTAAAAACAAACATACACCGCAAGAGTCACGCCCCTACCACAGCACTCAAATGGTGCTCATGGGAAATGGTCTTCATCCAGGAAAACACTACTGATTGCCAAAGGTGTTATTACAAGCAACGCCAAACAGTCTTCAAAGGCTTTTTGAGATATAGCACATTTCACCTAGCAGCTGACACAGCAGCACCTCTTCTGTCTGAAAGCAGTACCTGCATCCAGTGAATCTAATTAGTACTTCTGCTCAGCGTCAAAATGTCCTAAATGAAATGAGAGTATGCTGCCGATCAATACCAAGCACACCCACCCTCAGCATTAAAAACTGCTGCAAACAGGTCATTACAGAGACAGTGATTTGTCATGTGTCCAGTGGAGCAGACGAAGGTTGAATGAACAGCAATTACACAAGTCAATATAGCCTTTCTGTAAAGTCCAGTGTTAACCTCTTTATGCCTGCTGTGATGGATTTGTAACATAACCTGTCAGGTCTTGATGCAGCTGAAATGACACTTGTATGTCTATTGATTCAGATTCTTCACAAACCAAGGTTTGTATCAAATCAACTTTGTCACAAATAAATTGGTCAAAGGGTGAACTTCTCATATCTATACAATATAATATGAGTTAGATATAACTATTGTGGGTGCATAATTTTTTAATTATGGTTGTTTTTAATTCAGGCAGTAAGGAATTAATACTGTGTTCCATCCATAGACTTTATAAAACATGGACGTAGCCACCGCAACGTCACCCGTCTATTCCTGAAACCGTGAAATGAAGCCAATGCGTGGACGCAGCCACATTCACTATGACGCCAGCTGTGAGTTTTTCTCCAAGCAGCTACAGGGCGCCTGGCAGTCACATAACCTGAGCTGTGCTTCTGATTGGAAAATGAAATGATCAAAACCGCAGAGAAGAAAAAATTCACTTCCCATGAAGTGTGTGCCGAAAGTGAAATCATTTTAGACCCAAGCTGTTTTTTGAACCAGGCTGTAAATATGTTTTTTTAATATCGTAAAAGTCTCTTTTTATAGCTGGGTGTGTACGTGACTTCAGGTCTTTCTGCAGCCAGCCTCAAGCGGATTCTCAACGAACAGCAACTTTTAGCTCCTCCGCATAGACTTCATTTTTACTAACTATGATGATGCCCCTTGGTCTTATCTATATTGGAAATGGGAAGTGGGGAGTGGGAATGACGTCATTTCTGTAATAGGAAATTCCCCACTCATAAATTCTGACTTCCGAGTACAAATGGAACGCACCATGAGCGCTGACTCAACACCTTGCTGACCTCAGACAAACGGTATGAGAAAAGAACACAGAGTACGATGTAAGTGTGCCAAAAACATTAAACATACACGTCAACTCAAGTGAAGGTTTTTTCGTCACTGGTGAAATAAAGACCTAAGATGTTTCCATATTGTTTTAATTTACAGTGGATCCATTCACTGCACGGGTGATTGTTTTCCTTCATAGTGAGTGAGCAGTGAGCAGTGAGCTCTCTGTCTAATCTACCGTGCATTCACTCCTCCCTTGAGGGTTCACTGTGGAGATAATAACAGCAGAAGCTTCACTGGGCGTGGCTGCCTGCTTCAGGCATGCAAAGGGAACAACAGTGTTTTTCTTTCCACTCAGAAGAGCTGGTTGTTTTTATTAGAAATGCATCGTCAGCTCTTCGCCAACCCAGTATCAACACAATTGACCCAATAACTATGACAAAGTAACAACACAAACATTGCGGTAGAGAGCACAAATACTTGCTCAGTCTGCAGTCTTAGAGATCTCAAAAGGCTTGGAAGACCCAGAGGCGTGACTTTCCAGGCAGGATTTGTTGTTGTGGTTCCACGGGGAGAGTTGAGAGGATAGAATGGTTTCATTTGGGTCAGGTCAGCTGTGCAGTTTGAGCCCCAGAGTACATTAGAAAGAGCCGAAGAAACGCTCTTAGGCGAAGCAGGGAGCTGGACTGAGTGTCGCGGCTGCCCTGTAGTGCTTTTAAAATGCCCTGTGGATCCTTTGGGTTCATTAAGTGGTTTGGGGTTTATGTCACAAGCATTTCTAGAGCCTGCTGTGACTCCAGGAAAACGCCCTTGACCAGAGGAAAAAATAAGTAAGTCCCACAGGTGATGCCAGTGGGAAACCCTGAAGGGTATTTTCTCTGGAAGCCATTAACAGAGTAAAGAGGATGCTGAACATTTCAGGGGAGCTAGGATTTATACCACACAATAATTTAAATGCAAAGTACAGCAAAACTTTCTAAAATATAAGTGCTATAACACTTTACTTCCTGAAATAAAAGTGAACACTACCTGCTATCTTTTAAAGGTTACATTTCTGATGTGAGTCCTCTCTGAGAGTTTTCTCAAGCAGGATATTCTACCTGGGAACAAAACTCTGAATAAAAAGAATGAAAGAATCCCAGGCTCTTGCTTCCTAGGTGAGCGTCAGGGATCAGAGAGAAAGTGATTTCAGGTGATGATATGCAGAGGAGCCGTCTTCGTCTGGCAGATGACTGCTACGGAGCTATGAAAGTGCTCCCTTCGGCTGTGGGCACGTGTTGCTGCATGGCTGCCTCCAACTTAGAATTCAGTAGAAATACAACAGGTCCGCTGGCTCTTATGCCAGACTCACTACCTCAGATATTTATACTCTGTTCAATATCCGGTGAAATATGGAGAGGTTCATAAAATCCATTCTTGGGGTTTTTAAGAAGACTCTAAAGGGTTTGTCGGAAAATGTGAGTCCGTACCTGCAGTGAATCTATTATTTGTTTTTATTCAAACAAAAAAAGAGGTCCATAGTAAATCAAAGATCACAAATCTGCTTAAAGGGCAACTTCGGTTTTTGACACCTGGACCTTATTTATAGGTGTGTGCATGCTCATATACTCACTAAGACAAACATAGTGCAGCTCGGAACCCTTCAGAAGTTATTGATATCCAACCGATTTTAGCCGCACTTAGCGGGGTCACGGCAAGGGAGCTTCAGCGCGGGACATAATCTCTGCAAAATCACTCATTTCGGCTATATTTTTTCATCCATCGCTATCCATCGTCATCACAAACACACTCCTCTTCTGTTGCCATAGGCGAACACTGTCCACAAGCGCACCACCAGTTTGCATTGAGTCGTGGACGTTCTCCTGTTTGTTGTTCTCGAGCCAGCTCTTCGTCTCTCTCCCTCTGCATCCTTCTTTCATGGAGCTCCTCGTCCGTGTACTCAGGCTCAAACTGGTAAGGACAACTGTCAAACTCGAAGTCATAGTCTGAAGACGGTAGACAAGCTGACTTTATGATAACACTGGCGATGGATGAAAAAATATAGGTGAAATGAGCGATTTTGCAGAGATTATGTCCCACGCTGAAGCTCCCTTGCCGTGGCCCCCGCGAAGTGCGGCTAAAATCGGTTGGATCTAAATAACTTCTGAAGGACTCCGAGCTGCACGATGTTTGTCTGAGTGAGTATATGAGCATGCACACACCTATAAATAAAGTCCCGGTGTCAAAAACCGGAGTTGCCTTTTAATTCAGGCAGTTTAGCACCTATAAACCATATCTATTTTTTGTGTGTTCTGCTAATAATTCCTAAATAAAACCTTCTGATATTAAACATTGGACTTTAAAAGCATTATCACCATTTTAGTATATTGTTAGCAGAGACAGTCGGACAAAAAAGTGTACAGGAGATCTCTCTTAGCACAGGGCATAACTCTTTACAACAACTCGCCTCTCGTGTGTACAGCACTGTCATCTTAATGATACAGTTATCATCTGCTTCCTTATTCATACTCATAATCTGCTCTGCACACTGCAACTCTACATACCACATTTCATTATATTTAAGTTTAAAACACCAATGGACTTATCTGCCTCTCTAAAAAATAATAACAGTATTTTATTATTATCATTTGTATTATTATTATTATAATTATTATTACTAATAGTGCATACTCCCCTATGTCACCACTGTGATATATTTTCAAAAAACATCACCTTTATATATTTTAACAAGTAGTGATTTTAATTTATAGCTGGTATATAAACCTCACACAATCTTATTGTTGTATCTTATTGTAACTAGACTGCTTATGTAGCTATATATTTCATTTTATTGTTTTCAAGTTTTGATTTTTTTCTACGGGCTCTGTCTATTGCTGCTGTTTTAACATAAACATTTCCCAGTTTGGGATCAATAGTTATTCTATTCTATTCTATTCTATTCTATTCTATTCTATTCTATTCTATTCTATTCCATCTTAAAAGCTCTTCACAGTTTTGGAATAATCATGTACAATTTTCAAAAAAGTAAATAAATAAATAAAAATGTTTCACATCAGTTAAATTGTCCAATATTAATGTCGTAAATGTTGTTGTCTTTTGTGAACTCATCCCATTCTAATTTCAGCAGCAGTGAGCTGAGGACAGGAAATATAAGCACAAGGTCAAAATGAAGTGAAGAGTTTACTGTTCTCTTTAAATGCTGCTTTATATGTTTTGCTCAGATTATACTACGTTGGCAGGGAGTCTCCTTTCCTGTCTATTTACAGCTGTCCTTATGCAATAATGACAAGTCTTGAAAAACAATTACATCAGCAGCAGCCTGTTTATTTAGCATCTATTTATTTATATCAGCACAGCATCAAATAAATAGTTGCTAAACGTGTTGGCATGTCAGTTGTTTGAGCTCTCTTAAGCAGATGTTTGATATCAATCAAACAGTATTGGCTTCATAAGGTGGGCTAGAGTTTTGTGTATTCCCACGTATGGAGATTGTTAATGCTGGGTACAGGTGGAGACAGATGGGGCTAACACAATGTCTTGCTAGCTTTATAATGTATCATTGCAGGTAGAAGATACTGGAGTAAAATATACAACTGCCAAGAAAGTGAACTCACAACTCATCACTTTACCTCTCCCCCAAAGAGACAGGTCACCCCGTGGCCCGAACGCAAACATGAATCCTCCTAACTCAAATAAAACCATCCCAGAGCAGTGCACCTGAGCTGCAGACAGCTGCTCTGAAACAGATACCAATGCTGAGAGCCACAGAGGTTGTTTATGTTCCTCCAAGAAAAAGGGAAGGTTAAGGAAAATATCTGGAGTTAAAGGGAAACGAGGCTGTGCAACAACAAGAAAGGCAAGATAAAACAGCACACAAACATTGTACTTCACAGACAACAACAAAGTCTATCACCCACAGCAAAGTCAGTTGACTTTTCATTAACAGTCTGCATTTTTAAACATTACCTTGAGCTGTCTGTCTCAGTATTTGAAGATAATTGGCGTACAGAGAAAATGTACAGCCTCTGGTTCACTCGTCCTACACATCTTCATGCTTGGTGTAATGAGTTTTGTCCACACCCTGATACTGGAGCGCTCAGCCAGGGGATTGGCTGCCCACACAGTGCCTCGCTTGTCAATTGATCTGGGTCTGACTCCAGCTTAGTGTACCCTCACTGCAAACCTCAAATGAGGCGCAACACGAAAGCATTCATCTTCATCAGAGGCACACAGGAGAAAGTACCAGAGAGTTATTGTGCAGCAGAGGTGGTTACAAGAAAAGCACTGAAACCAGAAGATTTTTCAACTGTACTCGCAGCTCTTAAAGTGAACTCATTACCACATAATATCTGCGCTGGGTCCCTTATGCACCTTTAGTGCAGGCCTTCTTCCCTCAGTTATATCTAATTACATGGTGCATTTGTGCAGCCCACGTTGCCCTTTTTTTTCGGACAGAGCTATCAGTCATGTAGACTGCTGCAGTATTGTTCAATGGTCTAGTATGTAGTATCACCTTGAATGGTATTGCATTGCATTGTGTATTATTTTGTATTTTGTTGTGTTAAATTTTATCAAATCATTGTAAATTGTGTTGTACTGTATACTATCATACAAAGCAAACTGTAAAATATCATGTTGTAATAAATGTGCGTGGTCTCAGTGACGTCACCTGTCTATTTTTGAAACAGAGTTGTGAAGCAAATCGTCAGCGCCCTATTGGAAATGTGGCGGGCTTAGAGCCTCCACACTAAAGGTCTTTGCACACTGAGACCGTTTTTTTTTGTTGTTGTTGTTGTTCAAAATTGACGCACGTTAAAAAGAGAAAACTGATCCCATGTTATGTCAATCGCATTTGTACACAAGCCAAAACTTCAGTCCGTCATTATTTTAATTGAAAAGGTTCAATTTTTTGCATTTATTTGCATCCGCCCAGCTCATTTCCTGGGTAGTTTTACAATTCAGAGACGCTGTAGGCCACTTGCAATATCACATTTTCTGACATATTTTCTCTACACATTTTGGGCTATGTTTAAATGATAAATGAAGACTTGTGTATGTGTGAAACAGTGTTTCTGTGTGCCTGTGTCTTTGTACCCGCACGTGTTTACCTCATACATACTGACAGCTGCTGCTCAGCATCAATTGCTTGATGATTCAATTTTTCTTGTACTGTGAATTTTCGCAATTAACACAAAAACTAGAAAATCACTCAGAGAGCACAGACCTCTGCCAAGCCTGATGTGATTGTCACGCAACTCTTTAGTCCTACTTTAATGTTATACTCTCTTTCAGCAGACTGTCTGCTACAATTTGGTGTTAGTTGCAGGTTTGTACAATAATTTGTTACCTAACAGTGTTGAAAATTATGATGACCCTGTACATATTTCATACACTGGATCTTAGTATCCATATTGCCAGGATCTGGATCGTACTTTTACATCTGTCAGAAATTATTGTGACCTTGTCTTATGTTCTTTCACAAAGCAAGCCGACCATTTATCGTGGGGTTACATACACATATGGTGAAAACAGTCCCATCTCACAATTATAAAGAATCCTTTAAAAAAGTCTTGGATCCAGACGTGATGTGAATCACCTCCAAAATTTAATCACTTCTTCCGTATCCCTTTTTGAACATTTCCTAAAAAACATCACCAAGATCCATTGGTTACTTTTTGAGTTGTGTTGTTCACAGACAAACAAACTCACAAAAACATAACCTCCTTGGCAGAGGTAATAAACGCATTGGATTGAGTGTGCAACGTGTCAGTGCTTTATGTTTTTTTTGGGGGGATTACAGATAAAAAAAAAAAAAAATACAAAAAAAAAGACTCAGTTTGCAAAGACCTTAACAGCTATAGGGTTCCTGTCAGCCATGTGAGCTGCACCTCTGATTGGGTAAATTCGTCATCCTAATATCTAAACTGTCAATTCAGAAAAATAAATCACCTACCTGTACTGTGTGTGCTGTCGAGAAATAAACTACCCTGAATGCAGACATGCTTTGTCTTTGCAGGCTATAAACGTGTTTATTTTTGCTGTAAAAAGCACATTTTTGCTTGGTGTGTGTGGTGTCCATCCCTTGTGGGGCCAGCCACAAGCAGACACTTGACAAACTGTGATCTCTAGCACTTCCTGATATGTTTATGACCAGAACTTGTTGCTTGATCGCATAGTGTCGTATCCCATCCCACAGAATTGTAATGCACACATTGTGTTGTGTTGTACTGAATCATATCATGTTATGTTGCACTGTATCATAAAGTTGTATTGTATTATACTGTCTTTTTCATTTTCTATCATATTGTACTGTACCATTTGTGGCTTGTTTTCTCAAGTTTAATATCACAATACTTTTTTCTCCTACTGCATATATTAGATTGGGTGCCCTCTTTAAAGCCTGGTGCTGTTTAAAATTGATCCATACAAACCCCACCCTTAATTTGGTTTCAATTTTTGAACCTAAAGTAAAGCCCCAAAGGTAAAAACATCAGTGACAGTTAAAGTTTTCGACCAGTGTGATGTTGCCAACATGTCTGTGCAGTTTACAGGTCAATATGAAGAAATGAACTGACCCACTCAGGTGGAGAAACCTGGATTTATTCTGGCCTGAGTAATTTATTAAACTGTTTCTCATGCACATTTATCATAATCAATCAAAGAGCAGCTGGGCCAAAAGAGCAATTTAGAGCTCTGCAGAGTTATGCCATTGCTGAGTCTGGAGTAAGTTTGAGGAAAATTATATAAGGCAATATTGCACCTCTGGGTCCAGTTTATGTCAGTATGTAATGAATCATTCATTACCAGAGATCCATAGCTCACAAATTTATCCACAGGTTGCAACTCATCAACAGAGGGAAAACAGACAGTAGGAGAAGAAAGTGATTTATGAGTGGATATACAAGTTAATCTAAAGTAACAGAGATCAAGCTGGACAGATGTTAAGAACATATGGACCAGCGTGCTGGTTTTCAAACCACTGAACATGTCAGTAGCACCTGCTCATCAAGCTTTTTTTTGCATCCATTGCTTTCAAAAGCGATAAAAACTTTCTGAAAATAATGAAAAATACATGGTTTTCCATGACAGGACCAATATTTCGCTGGTTCCTTATAATTGGAAACTGCTTGCTTCTTGCTCTGGGCAGACTTTGGATCCCAACACTATTGATTATGAGTAACACCAGATGCCAGAGTTGGATGAGCGATGAGCAGTGAAAGGATGGAAGTGATGAGTGCGCCATGAGGGGGTTGTTTGTCTTTTAGCCAGGGAATTGTGTCAAGACTCACAATCTCCAAAATCCATCAGAAACTTGCTGTCCGACAGACTACATGTTCATTAAACCCTCTGGACATTTGGCTTAAATCGGTGGAAATGCACATTTATAATTCAAGTTGAAAGTTTCATCAAACACCTACATAAATTGTGTGAAGAAACTTTGATAGACACTAGAAATCCTTTCATAAAAGTAACATCTCATTTTGCTGTGAAGACTTAGAAAAAACTGTGTAGGTGTGGCTTATCACATTTTTGATTGACATCTACATTATTCAGCTAAAAATATCCACCTTGACTGGTTAAATCATAAATTACTCTGCTGTAAATATCAATGTTGGCAGTTTGAATACACCTTTGTATTATCCTTTGTATTATCATTTGCTGATGGCTTTAGTTGTTTTCAAAGCCAGAAATGCCATGTTAGTTCTATGAAAGCAGCTCAATCCCCTCGAACATTAGCCATTATTAGCTGGTCAAAAAAGGTCACCAAAAGCCCACAAGCTTCACCAGCTAAAAAAAGACATCCATGACCACAGCCTAAACCGCTAATAGTTGATAAATGCCCAACAGGGGGCACTTGCAGTGGGTCCAAAAATCTGTTGTGGGATTTTGTTTAGTTTTTGTTTTTTATTTGAGCCTGTTATTATTCTTGTATCAAAGGATTGAGGATGAAACTTATGTAAAATCCTTATTTTTTAAAGATGTATTGTTTTTGAGCATGTGATCAAGAAATAAAAATAAAAATAATTAAACAAATAATTCCACTGTGAGTTTTGGTGTTGAGTGGCGTTTCAGTGACAAAGTCTCGAGACTTAGTCACATGACCCTGCTCATTTTGATTTTGAAAATTCTGTATATAATAGGTAGTATGTGAAAACTTGCAAAATCTGCAGTATGCCAAAAATCCCTGGATGTGCTTCTGACCTACAAAAATTTCTCAGTATGCAATGGACCAGTCTACCTGGCATACTGTTTCCCATAATGCTCAGTGCTAACGCCGTTTGTGTCAGATATACACAAACACTAGATGACTAATGCACGCTGTGACTCTATGGGAAGCATTGACGTCACAATGGCGGCCATATTAGGGTCTGCTTGATCACTCACAGTGTTAAAGTCAGTGGAGCGTGGGCTTTTGAAATAGCTGTAGATTGCTCAATTTTCAACAGATTTTCAAATGCCGTGGTTTGTTATAAACGTCAGAGATGTAAGTACATATAAATTTTACAGAGTCCATAGGTAGCCAAAATGATAAGATTAGTAAAAAACCAATCGGTCTGTAAATCTGTCAAGAATTCAGTGAGTTACAGGTGTTTAAGTGAGTAAAGCATCCGCCTTGCCTCGACTACATTTCAACGCATTGGAGCAGTCCCTGTCCCAATATGGCCGTCGGTTGACTACGCTGCCGACTCCCCCGTAAGACATCTGTTGTTCTTATATGTATCTATGGTTTGTGTATGCTGGCGGCAGATTTCGGTGAAGTACCGCCATCTACTAGAATGAGTCAGCATTACAACTACAATACAACAACACTAACATTGGACGCTCCATGAGATAGAAGTGCAGTGATGCTAAAGAAACACGAGTAAATCTTGTTGCTCCCAGTCATAAAGAGGTGTTTACTTCTACATATTCATTAAAGCCCATATAAACCACTTATTCACTTTTATTAACCATGCGTGGATTAAATAGAAGTGTATTTTCCATCAGCTGTAGAAATAAAAATCCATTCCAGCTCTATTTTTTTTTAACAAATGATAAAACTTTTGGTGTAAGACTAAAAATCAAATGTGATGATTTTGCTATGATGTGATCAACAAAATAACTAAAATGCCAAAATGTACCTCAAGTTTTTGTGGTATATTTGTAATACAAGCAAAATAAAATACATCTGCTGTAGCTCTATTGTCCGAAACTGAAAACTAGAGTAGTATACTACAAAACAGACTTAACAGCCTATGTCAGTGTGAGTGTCATCATTATGGAGGGGTGGGATACTGAAACATATCTTTAAGACATACATCCAGATGAAGTATTACGCTATGAGAAAATCTATATGTATCCCTTATAAGTAGTTCCATTCAAAGGTGCAAAAATAGATTTTTCCATCCCAAGTGACCCAAAATAGTCAACACAGAGCTTTTTCAGCATCTTTCCAGTCAGGTCTGCTGATATCACACGCAGCTAACGGCCCACAGTCCCAGCAGAGACGCGCTGCAGCTGCTGTGCTGGTGTTTCTCAGATCTTCAGGACTTGGGCGATGTTTTGCCCCACTTACATGCAGCAGCTTTGTGAATTAAAAAGGCTCCACAATAAAGCCTGCTTGTGCTGCATCGGATAGCAAAGCCTTCCTGTGGGTCTGAATTAGTGTTCTTGGACATGTACCCAGAGTCCCTGCAGCCAAACAAAGCAGAGAGAAGATTGTAGTTTGCTGCCTCACACCAGCAGAGGGGGGTGTGCTCAAGTCAGGAGGAGGGAAGCTGGAGTGTGTCAGCTGTGCCGGCTGGAGCATAGCTTGTTTGTGAGCAGCCACACCCTGAAACAAGAGCACTTACTGACAAAACCACACACACATACAACACACGCATGCAGTATTTATGTGTTTATAAACATTGTTAGCATGGATGCATTTCCAATATGTCACGTCAGTTTTAAGCACAGGCAGAGGATTTAATGAATGGGAACATCTGGAGTCCCAACATGCTACATGTACTAGCAGATATATCAGGTTAATGATAAATAAATAATGTGTCATCCATGACAGTCTCAATGATCGAGAAATGTGTTTGCAGTTTGGGGTCTGTTTAGTCTACATCTGTACTGCAAAGAGCTTCCCAAGGGCTCAAAACTGAGGTTTGTACTTGCACAAGCTGCCACTTGAAAACAAAGCTGAAAACATACTGTTTCTGCAAACCCAAGTGATCTGTCTCCCTCCTGCACAGAGCAGAGGGCTAATATTTTGAGTTTTCAAATGACAAAAGAAAGCCCTCTTCTGCAGGGCTTTATGAAAAAGTCTAAAATAAATTATGCACATCCACCGGCTTCTGATATCCATCCCACAGGGCCTTTTCTCTTTTCATTAAAGCTCTATTTTTCCCAACTATGCGTTCCTTTCTTTTTTCAGAGAAAATGACTGAGCAAAATCCTTTAGTTCAAATCAGTGCAAGATTAAATAGCTTATTGTGTGTGCTTTTTCTGAGGCTGAGGGCTGTTCACTGGCTCAGGGCTGTAATATTTTACACTGGCCTAATTGAGTAAGGCCAATGTTTTGAAATGGAGCACTTTGACAAGACCTGAAATCGCACTAATCACACTGTTTGCTGTACAGCAGAGCCAAGCCAGTATATCTGAGAGTAATGAACACAACCTGTAGCAGTCTCACGTCTTTGGCTGCACTGTGTATCTGCTATCCCTGTCTTAAATTCAAACTGGTCTGACTGGAATATGTCAGCCTGATACAGTCTGGCATCAGATTAATTGAGTTCAGGCCTTTTGTGACCTTTATTTGAATAGGTGATCTCATTAAGACTCAGGTTTATTCTGAGGAGAGGCGAGCAGTGAAACAACACCAAAGTACAGACATGACAATCTGACAAAAACATCTTAAATCATACAGATGTGTTGTTAAGGACGTCAGTGTCAAAGTGTCAAAGTTTAAGAGATATATTTCAAACCTCACTTACTTACACAAAAACACAGATTCACCCCAGCTTCCATAAAAGTAGACTAAGGGGCTTAAACTGGACTGCTGTGTGGTGTTTCAGGGTGGGGGTTTAGGAGGAGACCTTTTAACCAAATTTTGTACGAACTAAAGGGATAAAATGGGTAATTAAGCCCCTTGGGTGTGAGCTTAAGCAGCACTATTGATGTTAGATGGAGTTATAAATGGAAAAGTGATCAGTGGCTGGATGGGAAAAAAAAGTGCACTCTGCTTTTTGAAGACTTGTACCATATCTACCATAAATAAATGTGCTCTAATTAGATGTGTCCTCTCCAAACGTCAAAATATTCCCACTTTACGACACCCACGTGCGCAGTGGCTCTGTTCTCGGGGCCGTAATTAATTTCTAATTCATAATTGATTAACGCCCCTCGACTTTGTAGAATTGATGTATCTCTGAACATCTATGATTAAAGCAGAGATCTAGCTGAAACTCTCTGCCGCCTCTACTGTATCTCAGTTGCATTTAACAGGAGTACACGTCGCGGGCTACTGTATCCTCTTGCAGTGCGAAGTCATCCCGCCATTTGGAAAAGGAAAAAAAAAAACGGGTCATAATAATGATGAGACACGGAGTTCATCCATATTACAGGAGTCTTTAATGAACTCAGACCGTAAAAGACACTCCTCCCGCTCCCGGCTGGCACCGCTCCTCTCCGCTCCCGTAGCTTCCCAGACGCTGCGCGGGAGGACATCCACACAGTCCCATCTTTATCGGGATCTGCATCGCCTCGAAGACAAAGAAGACACTGCAAATGAGGATGTGCATCAATAGCAGGAGGGGAAGCCAGTCTTAAAAGTCATTAATTCTGCAGCCGTGCCCGCCCGGAGGCAGACACGGCACCGGTCCTTGGAGACTCTTCGGGGATGCGCAAAGATGTGAGTAAAGACCGCGAGGCAGCATTGTGATTGGTCATACTCTCTCTGAAAGCATCAGGCACACGACGAGGCATGTTTGCTCCAGCCAAGGCAGCTACGAGGTGGCATCAAACTTGAAGGGAGTCGCGTTGGCAGAGTACACAGTGGATGCGTTCACAGCGTCAACCATCAACTCGCATCATTTCCCCAAAGAGGCGGATGCGCTCTCCGTGGTGCTGAAACACAAACACTCCGAGGATCAACTAGTAAGGAAGAGGAGGACACTCTCACTCCGCCACCTGCTCCTGAGCTGCATGCTATTTTAGAGCTACAGTAAGGTAAGCCCACGACCAGACACTATCACAGTGTAGATTTAATTGTAGATAAGCTGCTTCGCTCGTGTCTTTCAGGTGGTCTATTACAGCCTGTAAAGCGAACAGTTTCACTGTCAGTTCGGTATAGTTTCCCCTTGTCTTGAGTGCCTCCATGTGCCTCAGTTTAAAGTTTCATTTCACCGATTTTTTTTCGACACAATATTCCACCAGCACTCTCACTTGAGTTAGTTTTGGCAACTTGACTACAGACTACATTCAGGCAAAGATTCTGCTCTACAGTTTTCATAAATAATGTGTTGATTTCAGGTGTTGTGCTTGTCAGTAGATGGTAAATTACTTTACAAAATTTATCCAGTTGTCCATACAGCTGTTCCTCTTCATATGGGCTTTTCCTTCCAGCTTCAAACCTTTGAGCAAGAAACAACTTAAGTATTTCTTATTTCCTCTGTCGATGTTAACGTTGTTTTAAGCTTGGAGTGCAGCTTTAGTTGCTTTTTGCATGAAGCTGTGAGTTGACAAAAGATAAGACAAAGTCATAACTAAGAACAGGACTCTTTTTTTCCCCTAACTTTAATCCTAACTCTAATTGCAGTTTGTTCTGTGTGCTGTTAATTGGACACATGTGAAGGTATAACAAAGGGAGGATCAGTTTTGCATAAGAGAGGCAATGAGGGATGTAATTATACATACTTCTGGTACATTCAATAGTATGAACAGTAATGACTCTTTGTGTTGGAGCAGTGACCGAGGCAGCCAGCAGTTTGTTTGCTGCCTGCTGGTACCTGATAACTATATGCAGCAGACAAACATATGGTACAGCTTTGTGTTATCTTCAGGCTCCGCCTGTGGTTTCCAAGCTTCCAAAATCAATTTATGTTCAGTGTCTTTGAACAAAACTTTGTAATTGATGATGAGAGTCTGTGATCCATGCCTGACTGTGTAATTGTTTTTATTTTTCTTCCTGACTGGCAAACCAGCAGCTGGAGTTCAGTCAGGAAATAGAAGAGATCAGGACCCAGTTTGTGTGTTTGTGTGTTGCTGTCCGGGTGTCACATTGGATTGGTGTGTTCACTAGACTACAAAAATAGCCGCTGCACGCTAACTGGCCTGGGGCATTTATTTTGGGATAAGCTACTTTTTTTAGTGCAGATGATTTGCAGCATCATCTAGAAATGTAGCAGTAAGCTTTACATTGATCTTTCATCTCTTGATAAATACAGTGAAGTGCAGCAAACGGATTCAAAAGGTTTTGAGTCAAAAAACAAGCCTGATTCACTTCTGCACCTCTACCTTTTCTTCCATATTTGGGATGTTTGCTGGTGGTCAGTAAAAAAGATTATTTCTAAAGTTCCAGATCTAGGGGATCTTAAGTGGCGTTGTAATTGCAAATACTAAGACTTAGTTGCTTTAATTAATCACCCTGTTGAGCTGAGAGGAAGCGTGGGTGTCATCAAAGCGGAGCAGAGCCCCTTTGAGGTGGGAAACTCAGGGCTCAATGACTTAGGCTCCGATCAATTTCAAAAGGGGCGACTGAGTTTCAAAGTCTTGTGTTAAAATGCTCATGGTGTTTTGTATTTCAGTCATTTAGCCATATTCTGTTGGCTTCAGAGAGACTTTCAGAGAGCTGGCTGCAGACTTGTGACTCAGATCTGTCCACTTTTAAACACTTTAAGGGTTATGACACTCAAAAGTCTGACAGCCTACACTTAGTAATTTGCAAATTTTTGAGGTTCCACTTCTGATGAGTAGGTAATAGTAGCTTTCTTTAATGTGGAAATTTAACACCTCCTGTGGACATGTGAGAAATCCTCTAGGAGTCCAAGTTGTGCCTGCATGTACTAGAGGTGATGCTATCTTTCTCTTATCTTGCCACACCCTGTGATCTGCCAGAAGCCAGGTGTATTTTCACATGAAAATCTTGTTCATGTAGTCGACCTGTGCACCAGATTTTGATATTCCCTCCTCCTGTGCCGACGAACCCTCTGCAGGATCATAAACAGAGTTGTAATTGCTGCTAAGGTTGCACGGCGGCTTTAATCAATTACTGCACCATCCTCCATCCTGTGAGTCGGGGAGCGCAGGTGTCATCAAAGCAGAATGAGGCTCTTTTGAGGTGAGGAAACGCAGGACTCAATGACTTCAGTCAGCTGGGTCACTGGACACACTGCCGAGCTTTGACGCGTACAAATTGTGCTTGAAGATGCTGCGTTGATCCTGGGAGGCTCAGCGGCTGGCAGGGGACCAGCCGAGCGGGGACATTGCACTCCAGATGGCCCGGAGAGGCCAGAGGAAGAGAGCCGTCCAAGCCCAGCTGGGAGTCAGGGGAGCTGGACGGGCACGAGCTTGTGTGTGTGCGTGCATGTGTGTGTCTCTTTGTGTGTGTGTGTAGGTGATTCAGCACAAGGAACAGAGAGAAAAAGAGGTTTGCCTGTGTGTGTATAAGTATGTGTGTGTGTGTTACTGGGGGAGAAAAGGGTGGGTGATAGAGAGAAAGAAATGAGAGCGAATGAAACAGGCGCCTGTGTGTGTTTGTGAGTTTGTGTGAAGTGTGTATGCGCATGTACTGAAGTAGTGGTAGGAAAAGTGTGGGAGGAAGAAGAAATAAAAGAAAAGATGAAGGAGCTTGTATGTCCCTGTGCTTGTGTGTGTGCGTGTGTGTGTGTGTTTCTGAATGTGTGTGTGTGGGAAAGGAGTGACAGGGAGGCAGAAAGGGTTGGAGACTCAGAAAATGAAAGAGAGAGTAACGGGTGTTTGTGTGTATGTGTGTGTTTGCGTGGGTGGGAGAGAGAAAATGAAACTGGGAGAAGCAGGCATTTGTGTGTGTGTGTGTGTGTGTGTGTGTGTGTTCGGTGTGTGTTTGTGTGTGTGTGACTGCAGAGGAAGCATTGCTAGGAGAAAAAATTGAGGGGACTGAAGTGTGTGTTCCTCAGAAAGTGAGTGGATGAGGGAGTAAAAACAAAAGGAGTAATACGTTGGGATGCTAGATTAAGTGTGTTATATGTGCTCGTAATACACACAGTTTGTACATTGTGCAGCACGATAAATTACATAAAAGGTAACCTCATAGAAAACTTTTTGATTGAGTCTCAAAGCTCTGACCTCTGACCCCCACATCTACTGTATTTCCCTGCTCCTTGAGGAGTCACATGACGTCACATGCAGCAGTAGCGGTGTGTGTGTGTGTGTGTGCTTCATGGTGTATGGCTTAAGGCCCGTGACATCCTGCTGTGAGCTCAGAATCAGATATTCTGTCTCGCTCTGATTGAGGAGATGTGCTGCATGTGGGACACTCTCCTTTCTTTTCTGCTACGTGTTTCATCTCAGAGGCGTTGCACTTCTTGTGAAGTGAAGCCACCTGAGAACGAGCATAATGTGTGCACACATGCACACACACGCGCACTTATGCACACATATACATGCACACACACACATTCAAAGAGCAGCTTCACAGAGATGACTTCACCTCACTGTTTTCCATTTGGAAGGCCACCAGAGAGCATGTGGAGGAGAAAGCGTGCTCTTTCCTTTCTGCCACATCTACTCTGTGATGGAATGGAGCATGATCTGCACTTTGATCACAATGAATAATTCCTATGCCTGGCTATAAATATGGTCTCTCCCCAGCACCCAATCTCTCTCCCCTTCTCTCCTTCTCTCTTCTCAGAGCAGGAATCTGTGCTCGGCTCAGAGTAGCGCTCTCCTGAGTGTGTCACTGCGGGTGCACTGCAGCTCTGCTTTTTCTTCTTCACACTGTGAAGGAACCAGAAGCTCTACCTCAGTGACAGCCTCTTCTGGAGGAGACGGCGACGTGTCTCCCCAGAAAGTATTTATAGATTCAGACTGCCTCAGTGATAGCACTATACTGAGCAAAAAGTTGTATATAAGAAACCACAAAGGAGCATATGGGGTGAGGCTGTCTTGTTTCTCTATTTATCCCTTTCATAACAAACCCACTGGCAAAAAGTATTTTGGTCTACCTCTGAACGCCACCTGACTTACTCTGCTTTTCTGTTACACCTATACAACAAAAACAACAACGATAACAGCCGAGTCTGCTTCCTTTAAACTTTAGCTGCTCTGTTTCACCGTGCAGCAAAACTCGTGTCAGCCCACACAGCATCTTAAAAACGTCATGTCAAAGCTAATAAAGCTTGTGTAGCTGTACAGCAAACTGTAATTAAAGCTTTACGTAGAAACAAAATAATGAACAGGAATGTTTACAGAAGCTTCACTTATTTTATTTAAGTTCAGAGATCAAAAAGGAAACAACAAGGTGGCAACAATTTAATTTCAAAAGAATAGCTCACAGTACCAAGACTTAAAACTAAACTATAGAATCTTTGTGCAAAGTGAAAAACAAAGTAGGAACTAAACTTTTTGTGCCCAAATGCCGGACATTTATGCTTTTTCATATTTTAACATGGATATAAAGTAACAATGCTGGATGTTGTCATTATATAATCATATGTTGTAGAAACAAGATCTCCTCTACGTCTTCCTGAGACTTACTGAAACATTGAGGCCATTGCAAAAGAGTCTCCTCACTGCTTCATGACATGTTTGTAGGGTGGGTCTTAAACACAGAGGCCTACCCATAACTCTGCCTCTGACAGTCCTCCAGAAGCCTGGCCAATCAGAGGGAAGGGGGTTTGTGGAGCAGGGCCTTAAAGGGACAGCAAAGAAATCGAACCACAAGTTTTTCATAACCCCGAGTATGAGAGAAATTGGGCTTTTTTTGTGGTTTTTTTTTTTTTTTGTAAATCATGTAAAGCTATTATGAGGGTACCAGAGGGACAGTATAAAGCCTTAATGACACACAATACGCCCTCTGTGGGTCAAGTATTGGTTTCATTTTAATATTTTTTAAACCAAGTTAGTGGTAGAGTCACTCATCTTTAAAACAGAAGGTCCGGGGATTTGGTACCAGGCCCCAAGTGTCTTTGGGCAAGGCACTTTACCCTTAAACTGCCTCTGTCTCTACATGTGTCATGTAATGTTTACAAGTACTTCAAGAAGTCAGAGGACTTGAGCATGTGCTTCATAAACAGTCCATTTACTTATTTCTCAATGTAGAAAATCACATAATCACAATGACCAAGGGCTCTTACATTTTGGGGGGTATGACAGAATTGAATAACCTACTGGATATAATATTCAGTTTGTAAACTTGGCATTGATTTGATTCAAACATTGATTGAATAAATAGTGCTAAAGGAATTTGCTTGGTTGCGACTTTTGAATATACATTTTTGAATCTTGTGTACCCCCTGGAGTGTCTTCTGGGAACCACTGTGCTAGAGTATTATTACAATTAATAATGGTTGAGTGAGCTTTTGCTTTTGATCAACAGTTTCACAAATAGTTTGGAGAGGTTAGCTGTTGAAATAACAACAAAGTGTTGTTTTTGGTGGCTGGAGCTCAGTGGTAGAGATGATCGTCTTAAGATAAGGAGGTTAACATGGCTGCCCACATGTCTAAGCTGATGTTGCTGAATGATTAGTTAAAACTGATGGACACTTAACAACTAATCCTCTGGGGGCAGTGAGTACATATGTGATGACTTGTAATGTAAAATACTTTGACATTTCAGAAAAGACAAGGATTACTGACCCAAACCAATCAGCGCTTATTTTCTTACTGTTGTGGTTAATTAAGTCAATCATTTGGCTCCGCCCACTCAACTTATACTGCAACTTTGTTAGAAAAAGACTGTTGCCTGGCAACATATTTGCATAATCTTGCAAACTTGCTACTTAGTCTGTGTGTGTGTGTGTGTGTGTTTGTATTTTCTGTATATGTATCAGGCTACAATAAACTAAGTAACAAAATGCATTTAATACTTCTGTTGTAAGAATATATTTATATATATAGACACACACACACACAGGCATTTGTAGGCTTTCACCCACACACAAACTGATAATCCAAAATATGAAATCATATGTTTGATGAAAATCTTGTGTCCATGTTTTCATACTGTGTGTGTATTTACGGAAGGAAGACCGTGTGTGGGATTTTCTCAAAATAGACTGCATTTGCCATTTTCATTGTGATAAAGGAACATGTCTTCCTTTCCTACAATACATCTCATTGATGTCTCATTGATGTGCTTTTTTAGACCACAATGAGCCTCAATGACACAGAGGAATAAGATAGATCCGGATTTAACTTCAAACATCATCCAAACAGGATGAATTTATTGTTGTTCTGAGTATTTTTAGTGTACATGTGCATACACAGAGAGGAAAATGTCATCCATCTCCTTCCTAAAAGCTATATCGGTCTTTCTTTAGCACAAATAAGCAGTTCAGAGTTTTATATTTTGGATTTATATTTTGGATTTGAGGCTTTTCAGAATAGCCTCATTTAAAACCAAAAATGAAAATCGTGATTTATTAAAGCACCAACAGACCGGATAGCCAGTTTTACTTGGATCCACTTTCTGTTCACACATCATTTCTGAATCACATTTTCCTCTACAAGCTCTTGAGTGGCAATCAAAAAGCCTCTGATGTGTCAGGAACAAACCACGGCACAACACTTTGGAGAACATGGAGGTAGTGGCAAAGAACGGCTTCAGGCTGTGCTTTAAGAACAATCAACAGAGGCTGTATCCATGTCTCTGTGTATCAGTGCACCCCACAGGGACACTGTGCTGTGTTTTCTTTTCTTAGCATCGATTCTCATGCCTGAGAGTTTGGCCAGCGCTAATAAGGAAAATTCCACGTTCCTGAGCAGAGCACATTCACGTTGTCACAGAGCCGGACACACGAAGTGAGGCGCTATCAACCTATCACCTCTAATGAGAACAAAAGGTCAGGCCTTAATTATTCATCCGGGATGTCAAACAATGCCGGCCGGCTGTTATTTAGGGTGGGGGAGACCCATTGAATTATTCAGGGGCAGGATTCTCTTTCCTTAGAAAAAGCGGTGCGGTGGTTCAGATGTTTGTGAGTCTTATCTCCGCTCCGTAGCCCTCTGTCATTCCTGAGCTGACCTTGGCTGTCACTGCTGCAGCAGCATGGGTGGCACAAAAGGTGGCGGGTACTCGTGTTCCTCCCGTATCTGCAGGCCTCCTCCACACAGACAGAGTGAGTAGGAAGCACTACAGGGAGCTGGCTGCTCCTCACCCAAGTTCCCTCAGTGTCTGTTTACAGTACAGCGTGTGCCACGCTGTGCCAGCCTGCTGCCAATGTATGAAAAACTGCAGATTATTCCTCTACAATGACTTATTCTGCTTTTCACCCGCGGTATGTCTCTGTATTGGTACACTTGCCATGTCAATTGCTCTTAAGCGGCTTTCTTAAGATGTAAGGGGTGTTTATTGCAGCTGAAGAGGCAAAAGCAGATATTAATGCTATTAAAGTGCATTAAAGTGAAGAATGCTGTAATGTGAGTCACTTCCAGGGAAGGATTAGAGAGAGGCGGCATGGGGAGGATTCAGAGCAAGCAGAGAAAATGTTCGTCTTGTTATGTGAGAGGCAGCAAGGGAGGAAAAGGAAGGGACAGCAAGACACAGAGAGAGCACCTTAATGCTGACACTGCTAAACAACAACAGAGGTACACACACACAGGCAGATACAGCACACTTCTTATCAAGCATGAGATGGCAAGCAGCCCAGAGGAAATCAAATCAGACGCATGTTTGTCATTTTAAATGTAATCGACAGAATGATCCCATCTTCTTATGGCCAATACCTCTCTGCTGTCTGTGGTGTAACACTCGATAACAGCTGCAGGGATCATTCTGACCGTGACTGCTCTGCAATTATAGATAAAATACAGTGATCTATAGTCATAGACACAGGTAGCTGCATCACGAGATCCGCCTGCTGAATGCAGAGAGGTTTATTACCACTATCATGTAACACCCACACATGCTGAATGGACCTGAGGATAGGCCACCCCTGGATAATTAGGTCCCAATATCCCCTAAAGTGATGAAGGTATTACCCAGTCATTAATAACCAGATCACTTTACCTGGAAGCACTTCAATGACAACTAAAGATTTAGTAATTAGTTATTGATGAGTAATTACTAGATTTGTGTCACTCATTGGCCAATTTATAGATCATCAGTAACATCATATGAGGAAAGAGATCAGTTTGACAGTTTAGTGATATTTATGAACTGACCATAACAAAATGTATAATGCTGAGACACTGTCTCTGTGACAGTCACAGGCAGACTATAATGTGTCTTCTCAGTCATATCATTAAGATCTTATGGAAAAATGTAATGGCCCACCTGTACCTGCTTACTTTTGTAAGCTAGCAAGGTAACTGCACAAGACTCGAACAAGAATACGGTTAGCATCTCTGGTGCTGTTGGTAAGCAGCATGCATGATTTCGTTCTTAAAGTTATTGGGGGTGAGTATTAGCAAGATCCACACGATACAATACGGATCACGCTACAATAATATAGAATATAACTTTACTGTCATTGTAACAAGTATATAGAAATGTAAGTCTCAGCAGCAATCAAGAAAACAAAAGTAAGAAAGTGTACAGAAAGTGCAAAAAGGGCCATAAGAAAATAGGTGATGACAGCTTGTCCATCATTCTCCAGTTCAGCCAGCCTCCACCTCCACAGGGTCCAGAACTGAGCTTCTTCAGCAGTCTGTTCAGTCTCTGTCTCCTGTTTCTGCTCACAGCAGGTGAAGCTCTTCCAACATGGTGTTGGTGTCTGATGTTAGCTCTGTTAGCCATGTCTGTGAATAGCATGATGCTACTCTGCCCTCTGGTATTCCCTCTGTTGCTGGGTTAGCACAGCTAGCTCGTCCATCTTATTGGAGATAGATCTTACGTTCCCAATAATGATGGATGGAAGGACAGGTCCATGTCGTCACTTCTTAGCTCACAGCTGAGAACCAGCTTGTTGTCCTCACCTCCTTCTCCTCACCTTGTGGGAAGACATCAAGCCTTACACTAGTTAGCATTGACATGCTACAAGCTGCTAACAGCTGAGTTCACATGTAAACAATGCAGCCATGGTTACATGTAGGATCTCCAGACAAACAGAGGAGCAAAAATAGTAAAAGTATTGCTGAAGTCACAAAAAGTTTAGTATTCATGACCAACAAATGAGCCATACAAAGCAATGATCCACTACAAATACAAAGATTAGGAAAAAGAGATGAAAAAAAATACAAGAAATGGACAAAAAGAAAGAGCTGCTGCAGAAGGCAGCCATAGCCAACAGGGTGGCGCCTAGCAGCTTCATATCACAATATTGTGATACAGTGTGATATTCTACACGGTTCTGTTTTATTGTGCTTAAAATAAGGAAGGTCAGATGCAGTTTATGCATACACTGAACTTAAAAACACAAGGTGGATCAAGTTTGTCACTTAAACTACTGTAATAATAAACTAATAATGCATAAAAAAACATTGGGTGAAATGTTACTCATCAAAAATCTAATATTGCACAAAACATGACTATGATTATTAATTCATTAGTCAAATACTCTGTAAAAATTAAACTTAAAATTATTTTAAACCGACCTAAGAATAAAGAGAAAACATTAATGTTAATGGCATCAAAAGCGACATCATTATGTTTAGGAATAAATTATTTTGAATATATTTTGAGATGATATTTTTTATACAGTTTATAGGCAACATACAGAGGGGTAGCTCTAAGGCATCTAATGCAGTGGAGGTGCAGAAGACGTAATGTACTTCCAACTCACCTAAAATGTGTTGTTGTTTTTTTTGTTATTATTATTATTTTGACAAATGTGTCTGAATTAAGAGTTGAAATATCAATATTTTATCACAGGTCAAAGTATTGGAATATGGTAATCACACAGTAATCTAATGATTGTGATTATTCAGCACTGGACATGTGCATACACTAACAGACATTAAATCTCTAAAGTAACACCACTTCCCCTATAGAGCTGAACCAACAGAGCCAAAGCACAACAAAAATAATCAAGATCGTATCCATTATTTCAGTTAAGGCTCGACATCAAACAGACAATGGTTCCTCTGTCTCTGATTCTTGCTTTTGTAAAGTTTTTTCCTTTTTTCATCAGTGGTCACTTCAAGTTAGAGTACATGTCTGCAAACAGCTATAAATCATAGACTTTGAGTGTGTATGGATATGGATGTGTGTCAAGGCTGCAGCACACAAGTTAAAAATTCTAGTTTGACTTTTGGATGACACTTTGACTTCAGCCGAGTCGGGGATGCAGACTGATGAATTGGAGAATGAAAACAGAATGTTATTTGAGGACACTGACACAGGGGATTGTGTGTGTGATGGTGGTATTTCTCTGAGAGTTGCTGCCCTTATTGCCGTCGTACTATGTGCAGAGCAGTGACAACGCTCATTTGTCTTGGAGCATAGAAAAATTGTTTGAGGAGCAGCAGGTTCCATCGGGGTGTCTCTGTGTAAATATAGAGGATATGGATTGGCCCAGGGAAGCTGAGGGGTGAGGGGCAGTCTTTTCTCTCAGGCTGACAAGGTGACTGGTTCAGAGGCTCGTGCCTTGCCAGGTGCTCTTTAAGTCTGAAGACAGCATGGGGCCGAGGAAACACAGAACCAAGGACACAGGCATGCTCTAAGGCAGCCTCTCGCTCAGCTGCAGGGCTCTGAAAGCATTAACTTCTCTGGACCCCAACGTGACCGGGTGTCAGGGTGTTGATCAATTGGACCAGAGCATTGCTGCCCCACTTAATTACACTAATTTATTTTGCCTGAGCTCGTCAGTGAGGACTTGGCAACACATTCAGTTCTTTCAGGATGCAGCACCAAGGTCTTAATTTGTACAGTAGGAGGGCTTTAATGAGTTGATTGTTACTCCAGAGAGAAATCTGGCAAAAACACCAATTAGATCAAAACTGCCAGTTTACAGTTAAATTTACAAAGCACCTGTGATCTCACTAACCTTCAAGTTTTTGATGAAAGGGTTTTAGATTTTCCTATGAAAAATATGCAGCTAGTTTTAAATAAACAGATATCTGCTAGTGTTTGAGTAAAGAGGGCAATTTAAATGTCAATTTGAAAGTGATCAAATGTGTCAAACTCCCACAGCTTTCTCCCAAAGGAATTCACAATGCCCTCAGAAAATGCTACTTCGAAGAATCCACTTCACATCTCCAGATTTTTTCTTTTGCTGATGCAGTCATGTTGTTATGGAAAAATTGTATTATCTGCTCCAGAGAAACATAATGTGGCAAAGTAGAGCACAAGAAATGTGAACAAACAAAGAGTCTGCTCAGTATCCGTTAAGTGTTTAGGTTGGAGTTTGATAAACTAAAGCACTGGGACTCTAATCTACTTTGTAGTCACCTGAGAAGGCCGTTACCAAGTTTTGGCCCTTGATCCCTTGCAGGACCGATATCTAACCCCGTAAAGATTTGGTGCATGTCAGTATCCCTCCTCACCTGTCCAACGTTCCTGTCCCTCTCTTATGCTGTCCTATGAAAATAAAGTCAAAAGCCGCAGAATAATCTGAAGCATCTGAGCTCTGACCTTAGACAAGGACATACTACAGCAGCAGAGATGGTGTGTGACATATGTTTCGATAATTTACGGGAAAAGAATCATCAAAAACTTTAACCTCCTTCATAGGGCAGATGTGAAGCAGCTTAATAAGTTGTGTAGGAGTGTGTTGGTTTTCACATTGTTAAATACAAGTATTGTTATTGCCTGTTTGTAAAAGTATGACAAGTCTGTAACATGAAGTTTTACACATCACAAAAAGTTTTAGGGGGAGGGTCTAAACTGTCTCCTGCCATGTATAAGCACATCACATGAAACGATTTTGTCTTAAATTAAGTCTAATGCAGCAGAAACATGGCTGAAGCACCAAAGCGCAATTATAAACCCTTGTTTCTTGTTTTTCTCTCGGTGCTTCTCTTGCACCCACCAGCTGCGAGTGTGACAGTAGCTCAATGAAGCAAAAGTGAGAAAATAAAGCAATTCCTTCATCTGCCATGTTCCAGCTAACCCAGAGTACGACAGAATGGCAGTGAAACAATCAACACAAAGAAGTTTTGTATCGTTCACTCCAAGAGCGGGTGACAGCTTCTTTAAAGCCCATGTAAGAGCTTGTTGAGGGTGTATCCAAACTTCAAGCTCTGAACAGAACTTGTCCAAAAATTAAAGGACACTTTGTGAAGCAAGCTGACTCAGACAGCTGAAGACCCGAACAACAATACAAAGTCTGTCAGCGATGGTGCCAGGGTAGTGTGTTAAGATAGCTTGAGGGAACTGTGGAGGCTGTATCAATTTCAGCAGGTGCTACATTTTTTAATCCAGCAAACCATGACAGATAAAAGCCTCACAGAAAGGAAAGATGGCTATATCCCCAGTCAATAGCTTAAATGCACAAAACTTAATGTGTCACACACTTCAGAACAAAAAACCTGTCTACTGACTAAAATACTTCAACCGGGGGCAGAAACACTTGAAATGAAAATGACAAGGAAAACTCTTTGATCATGGACGTTATCCTACAGAGAAAACAGAGCCATATGACTTCTGCTTGAAGTTGTCTGTCAGGTCCAACTTGCTAACATTAGCCCAAGCAGTCGACAGAAGTCACTCATCTTACACCAATATAGATTTCTTTTTGGTCAGAGAGTCTTCTCCTTTAACCTCTTTAAACCATATTGTTCTCATTATATGCAATCACCAAGTCTGAATCATGTTAACACTCACATATATGGAGTTATAGTACCAACATTACGCACTCTGTTTTTTTTTTTTTTTGTTTTTTTTTTGTGGTGGTGAATAATCCATATGTAATTGGCTTTAAAATGTCAAAACACAGTTGTCTTCATGTAACAAGCATAAAAACTAGGGCTAGGCAAGTACTGATACCAGTCATAAGTATCGGGCTGATACTGGTCTTATTACTAGGTATTGGTACTCTGCAGATACTCACAGCCGATACTCAAGGCAAAAAAAAAAAAAAAAAAATCTTACGTCCTGAACATAGACTGTATAAAACATGGACATAGTCTCCTGACATCACCCATCTGTTTCTGAAACGGAAAATGTAGCACATCAGCTATTGCGGCCATATTGGAAGTGGCAAGGGCTTTCCATACAGCCATAGGGCACCTGTCGGTCACGTGACCGGAGCTGCGCCTCTGATTGGGCGAGCTTGCAATCTTAATATCCTCTAAGCTGCCGATTTAGAAAAAAAATTAACCCCCGTGCAGTGGGTGCTGATAGTAAAATTAGCGACTCAGGCAAGGGACATTTTTTGAAACCAGGCTGTCAAAAGGTTAAGTTGTGCTTTGAAAACTTTGAAAGCTTTTTTTTTTGGCCTGGTGTGTTTGTGACTTCTGGTACTTTCTGAGCCAGCCTCAATAGGACACTTGAGCAATAGAAGATTTTAGCACCTCCGTGTTGTCTCATAGTCTTAGACCGTAGGTTGCCGCTTGGTCCTGAAAGTCCTCCTTGCCAGTAGTTGGCAGTTTGACACACTGTGACACTAAAAGGTGTCAGGTCCTGTTCAGACAATATGAATTAACCAGGGAGAGTTAACAGTTAAAATGTTTCATTTTGCACTTCAGTTAATCAAAAAAATACTGAAACTCTGACAGCTGCAAGTTTTATTTTGCACATTTTTTAATTTATTTAAAAAAAAAAAATCAAAACTTAGACAAAGTTGTTGTTGTTCATAACGTGCTGGCAGAGTAACGGTGCAGTCTTTGATCAAAATGATCCGTCATTGTTAACTGAAATTTTATGAATCATAAGTAAAGGTGGTATCGGTACTCGGTATTGGTGAGTACTCAAGAGGGTGTTCTCGTTCTGGTATGGATCTGAAAAAAAAGTGGAATTCAACTTTCCAAATAAAAACAGCTGGTTAAGAAATTGCTCTAATCATTTTGTTTATTCAGAACTGTTAAATGTCCCAATTACTAATGTCAGTAAGGCTGAAAGTCTAAATTTCTTATGCTACCGGAACATAACAGCATAACATTTCTCTACAATATCAAACTACTGATAAGGTTACTACAAATATGTGCCTGTTTGTTTTAATTTTTGTTGAAGATAATTTTTCAATTCTATCATTTCTGTAGTATAAACACGCAGTAAGAGTGCAGAGGGCAGGGCTTACACCTCTCATTTTATTCTGAGACTCAGCTACCTACTCACTGCAATGTGTGCAAATGTGAACTCCATGTTCACAAGTGACACAGTATGACTGTGGATACCTGCTGCAATGTGGGTTTTTTTGGAAGATCAAAGTGGCGGGCTGTAGTAAGGTGACCAGCTGGAAGCCTCGCTGGGGCTTTCAATACAGACTTCAAACTTCTCCTCTGGTAAATATACACTCAGCCCCTATGAAAAAACTCCTTTAATCTTAAAACACCTTACACACTCCCTGTGTGTGTGTGTGCAGATGATGGGAAATAGACGGGGTTGTGATTTCCCAGGGGAAGAAATCAGGTGAGTGCATTCATCAGTCATACGAGGCTTCCTGCAGGGTCAAAGAGGGCAGAGATTGTGGGTAATTAAACGTGTTAAATGAAACACTAATTGAAAGAGCGCCCTGATGCCTCTGGTTCTTATTTAATCGTAAGCAGATAACAAAAAATGGGATTCATTTTCTCTCATGAGGGGGGCTGTAATTATGGTGGTGCACGCATTGATCAATTAACAATACACATTAAATAACAATCAAGATAAATGTGTTTGTATTGACGCAATTAAAGGGGATGTCAGGATTGAAAGATTAGATGTTTTAAGGTAAATTACATCCTAACTAAAGTAATCAAATGCAAACGTGATTCATTATACCTAATGGTTGAGACCAAATAATGAGTTGCAATTAACTGAATCAGTTCAAAGGTCAAAAATCTGAAATATTCAAACTGATTTTGTCTCAACCTCATTGCTGCACTTGAGTCTTACTCCCCTTTTTTGATGCTGGTCAGTCTTTGTTTTTACTCCTGGTTTAGTCCAAGCACTGAGCTGTTGATGTGCAAGGTGTATCAGGTTGACATAGAAATATTTTTAATAGCTTTCCAAGTTTCTTTTTCTGAAATTGCCCGACTGTTGAACTTTAACATTTTTCAATCAGCCAAAAACTTCAGCACAAGACTTTAAACTCTATAATCAGCAGCCTCACACTGTGCATTTCTATCAAGGTAAAATCTGGTAATCAGCAAGTGAGTATTCTTAATTTCTTCATCACCTACCAGTTGACTGTAAAGGGTGTAATCATAAGTTGTCAACACTGTCGCAGAGTGAGGAGCAGTACCAACCATCATGGAAGTAGCAATTGATATTAAGAAACTGTTGCAGTTTGGTTACTTTTCAGTGCCAAAACCAGGAGGTAAGGAGAAGGAAGTGTTAAGAACATGAAGTAACTCATGTCAGTTTAACGGACAAGACAAACACTACAAAAACTGAAAACCGAGTGAGTTTTTTTTTTTTTTTTTTTTTGTCTTTGTCATTGTCAAGTGTCTAGTACAAATGTCTTATTAGACAAACATTTAACCAAAATGGACAAAAAAGGTTTAATATCCAGATATTAGGAGAAAACAATTCCTGGATGGCTGACACTGATTTTGTCTGAATTAAAAAACAAAACAAAACAAAACAAAACAAAACAAAACAAAACAAAACAAAACAAAACAAAACAAAACAAAACAAAAAAAACTTTAAAAGTGAACCATTTTTATCCTCACTGGCAGATTGTTTAAGTCATTTCAAGTAATCCAGGCTTTATTTTTTACTTTGATATGTTGACATAAAATATTATCTATACTTGCCAGTTGAATATAGCTTAGCTTAAGTCTTTAAAAACTTTCTTTTTACTTGATATAAGACAAAAACACTTGCTTAGTTCTGACTTTTTGCAGTGTAGCACAAACTGGGGACCATTAATAAACCACAAACTTAATTATAATTCTTAACATCACCAAATGGTAATTTTTTAATCTCTGTCACCTCTGCCACCATGGCCAATTTTAACCAAGCAATTAACAATTAGCAGCCGGCAGTTAGTGAGGTTAATTCAGGGTTAAGTCTGTTTACACATTCACATTTTTACTTTGCACTCAGGCTGACTACTGTGGTTACTCCTGCTGGAACATTTTACATTTGGAACAAGGAATTAGTTTGTCCAAAAAATGCCCACTGATGTATTAATGATTCTGACCATGGATCTGTCATCACTGAAAGAAGGGAGGAGAAAGAAAGACCAGCAGCTGATAACATGCTGGTTAAGAATATGTCTTCATATTTATTTATGGTACCTCCAAACTGCTCTGTACGATACAGTCCAGGCTGTTGCCGAGATAAACACATCAACAACACAACGTTGTTGCACTCTCACTTTGTTTGACAATCTGCTAACCACAGATAAACAGCCATGCTTCTGACTGTTCATATGCAAGTAACACCCCCTGCATGTGAACACGCTCATTGAACCTCTGGGTTGACTTATCAAGTTAATAACCAGCCTCTTGTTCATGTTTGCATGATCACATTTGTCAGGGTAGATAAAGCCAGATAAGTAAAAGTGACTCTGGATTTATACTGAATGCTCTTACTAACATAGACCTCTGGTCTCATTGGTAGAAGTTCTGTAATTGTTTCTTTGACACATTCATCCACAGCATCAAAATCCTATTTCCTTTTCCAAATTTATCAGACCTCCACCCAAGCTTTATTCTCATCAGAGGTACTATGAACACCACACTGTGTCCTCTAATCCTGCAACCAGTATGATGAGCCTCTGTAGACAGGCGCTTATGACAGCTGAGCTCGACCAACCACCCTGTTTAGTGAATTCTTTGTTGTGCAGAAGTGCTGAATATAAATCAGAGCATAAAGAACGTGTGGGAGGACACTGAGCAATCAATCAGATTTATCAGATATATTTTAGGCAGGAGTTATACTAACACACACTGAGAGACAACACAGAAAGAAAACAAAGAAGAACAAAGAATGACAAGAAGAGAACAAGACGCATAAGTTTTGTTTTGTTGCTTTGTAAGGGTTAGTATGTCTGTGTATGCACTTATGATTAATTACGATTATGTGTTGTGTTTGTGAATGTGTGGTATGAAAAGGGCTGCAGCAAGAGTCTTAGACCAGCGACCCTCAAGTAATGCAAAGATGCGGTTTTCTCGAAAAGTGTCATTGCTGCTGTTGTTGATCAAAGTTGGCTTAAAAATGACCACAGCCTCAGGCACAGATGGCCTAGATGTCTAGGTCACGTCGGGTTGCCTGGGTTCCAGTCCAGCCTGTGGCCTCTCTCCCGCATGTCACTCCCAACTCTTGCCCTGTTTCCTACTCTAACCACTGTTCTCCTCTATCCAATTAATGGCATATAAAGCTCCAAAACAACTTCAAAACAAAACAAAACAAGTGACCACAGCCAAAGCCATGTAAGTTACTCCTGTGCATTTTAAACTCTCAATCTTGCCGTTGCGATCTGACAATGCTGCTAAAATCAAGTGAGTACGTTTGATCAGTGTCTGATGTTCAAATGTACATTGGCAGCTTTAGGTGGAGTTTTATTATAAGAAGCATATTTTGCTCTTGTTTCTGCATGAGAGCAGACTCAGAGTGCTCACAGCTTGAATAACTGAGGCCATCAGATTGTAAAAACTATATTAAAGTTTCTCCTGAGCTATGAGCTTTCCACCGTGTTGTTTCTCAAAGAACTTTGTCAGTGGAATTAATTGTACGTGTGGAGATGATAAACTCCTGCTGTTTATAGTGACCATGCAGTGGAATATTATTCCTTCAACATAAGTGGTTTGCATTTGGTTTTAATGAAGGATGGCTATTAATAAACGAGATTAAGGAATGCAGCATTAGAGTCTGACCGTAAGCCTGGTGTTATGTCTTCAAAATGACTGCATTAAGGAAACTGTTGTCTGTGGAGCTTATTACAAACAATAATCAATTTATTCAGCCATTAAGAATTCACATGAGCATTAAGTTTCTGTTATTAAGCTCTCAATCAGATGTGAGTCCATTATGCTTTAGCAATTTAAGCTTAGCATTTAAGAAGGTATTAAATCAGACCCACGTGTAGGGCAGGGAAATTCAGCGAAAGTCCAAAATGATTTTGAAACTACATCATTTACATATTTAAATCACACGCTGCCAGACATCATGTTTGGCCTCTAATCACTGTTGCAATTATGTTTTCAAGAAATTATTTCAGGAAATTACGTTTTTGGCTTTCTGTACGTATACTTTGGTTAAAGAATTCACGACGGCAACTTTCGCCACAAACACAAGACTGTTTCATACTACTAGTTCATTTAGGCCTCTATTAATGTCTCATCATCAATATAAGTGTGACAGGAACATGATGGGACAACAGAGGTAGAAGCAGAGGCGTTACAGAGATCAGGTGGGATCGTAATAAGTTGGTGAAGCATGGGGAAAAGAACAAAGCTGTGTGAAACAAGCCATCCCATTTTTTGGGACCCTTACGTAGAGGTGCCAGACTAAGCCGCTCATCATCTGTCAACATCATGCTATTAATTAACTGATGTGGCTATTGGCATCAGGCTTACATGCCCCACAAACAGAACCAGGCTTAACCGAGCCAACCTGTACCAAACCACACTGATCTAAACCAGACTGATTGGTGGAAACAGGGCTAATGTGACACTTCTTCTATGTTTATCTCGTTTTAATACACTGGTGTGACTTATTTCTGGATTTTATGATGCACCACTGTAGATCACACTAAAAACAATCATGTTCTAGTCTTTGTAGTTGCTTTAATGGCGGCTTTTGATAGTACAGTCGACCATCCCATTCTCTTGTCCTGCCTGAATAATTTTGCTGGCATCTGTGGAACTGAACTCAAGTTGTTTGAGTCTTACCTAACCACCGGGACTTTCTCTGCGATGATTGGTGACTTGTCCTCCTTTGTTGCGTCATTGTTTTGTGGAGTTCCCCAGGGCTCCATTTTGGGCCCTTTGCTATTTTCTCTTTACATGCTGCCACTGGGGTCAATTATAGCGAGGCATAATTTAACATTTCACTGCTACGCCGATGATCTCCAGTTGTATTTACATGTGTCCACAAAAAAAAGTGGTGCTCTTCAGTCTCTGACTAACTGCATCAATAACATCATGTCATGACGGGGGAAAATTTTCTCCATTTAAATGAGGACAAGACTGACTAGGTTTCGTTTGGCAATAATGTTCTTATTGTTAAAGCTAAAACCATTTGTAAAGAGCCTCAGGGTCATTTTTGACAGTGGTTTTACTTTTGCCACACAGATGGACATTGTGGTCAGAACAAGTTTTATATCAGCTGCGTGTTTTATCCAAAGTAAAGCCTTTTTTAGATTGTGATGACCTTGAAAGGACCAACCATGCTTTTATAAGCTCACATATTGATTACTGTAATACTCTTTAGGTCTGTGTTTTACAGTCTGGACCTAGCCACCTTCAGTTGGTGCAAAATGCGGTAGCCCATTTCTTGACAAACACCCCAAGGCACCAACACATCACCCCAGTCCTCTTTTCCCTCCACTGGCTTCCAGTTTCTGCTTGGATAGATTTTAAAATTCAACTTTTTGTTTTTAAAGCCCTTAATTTATTTGACTAAGCTTCTCTCTGTTCAAAACCCCAACAGGAAGTTAAGGTCTTCATATCAGCTGCTTCTAGATTTTTCTAGGACCAGGTTCAAACACTGGGGTGATAGAGCTTTTTCAGTCGCTGGACCCAAACTCTGGAACAAACCCCATCCCCAACACAATTACCGACTTTGGCCTTTTCAAAGTCCGACTTAAAACATGTTTTTTTTGACTGGCTTTTAATACACAGTAATGTGGTGACATGTCATTTTATTTTTTCTTGTTTTATCTGTTTTTATCTGATTCTATTTTCACGACATGTTCCAGTGGTACTTTCTTTTAATCTGCTTTTATTTCTTACCTTATTATCTATTAAAATCTGGAAAGCACTTTGGTCACCTCAAGTGTTGAAAAGTGAAAATATTTTTTTATTGATTGATTTAAATCTATTCCTCATTCTAGACGAACATTGTTTAATTTATCACATCTATTTGCAGTACTGGCTGGCCTGTATTACATTTCCACATAAATGCAGTTTCCGTGAGGCATTGTTTTTGTTATTGTTGCTAGAAAGAGACTGTAAGCATTGCCTCTTCCTCCATTCAGAAGCTTTGTACAGAACATGTTCACACCATAGGAGCTGCCCATCCGCTGCTGCTGCTGGCTTGTGAACAGTAACTGAGGGTTTCTGAGCATTACTCATTCTCTTTTCCTCGCCAAACTTCCCCTGCTGCTTCAGGAAATCACACCAGCATCTTTTTAATCCCAGACCTCCTTGTTTCATATGCCGTGTGATCCTGCTCATGCTTGAACCTCTGACTCCACAATAACAGGCTGCTGTACTGTAGCAGTGTCTGTGTCAGCAGAAGTTCCACTGTGATATTCAGAGTTCATGTTCAGTATTTTATCCTCATGTCAGCCAAGTTTAAAGATTTTTCTTTTTTTTGGAGAGCTCAGATAAAACACAGAACAAGAAAAGGAATATGTCTCATGCCTGTTGGGTGCTTTGAAAGAGGGACAGGGGAGAACATTCGGTCTGAAGGAAAGCAGATGATCAAAAAACAGAAAGTTAGTTGGCACATATTGAATAGTCTTAGTGTGAAACTGCAAATTCTTAGTCACCCTTCCGTGTTGCTGATCAGAACTGCCTCCTTTTTCATCACTTTCTACAAAGACAATCTTCAGTAACCCTGAGCTAACCCTGCAAAAGTCCCAACAGATGTTTCTCCACTGAGAAGGAAATAAAACTGATTGAGTTGAGGTCATGGTGACTTTTGAATAGATACTTTTCAATATGGCTGTCTGCTTTTTTAATATTTTGTGAAATGAGAATTTCCGACAGAAATATGTGCTCTCGGCTAAACCCAAAAATAAATTTACTTCCCCAAAACAAAGGAATGGCATCGATGAAAGGGAGGAGCGGAATAGAAACAAGAAAGGTTTATAGTTTGCTGTGAAAAGAACCCACAGGGGAGAGAAAACTTTTTTGATTTGGGAAAGCAGGTCTGATGTATTAAAAGTTAGTTACACAAGTGTAATTAGAGACGCAATGCTACAGCTCTGTTCAGGTTCAGTTACATAAACAGAGGAGCTCACTAATCCTTCCGCCTGATGAGCATTCAAATTATGCTCTGACTTCATAAATTAGCGAACACTGACAAAGCACGGTGTTCGCAGCAATGTTTCACAGAGAACCAAACGATCTCACAGAATGACACAGAGAGTCGGAAATGACTCCTCATAAACTTAGTCGACAGCACAGATGTTTTTATCATTGATGCGGTTCAATTTACGTGTCAGTGGTTGCAGACTTTAGCTTGATAAAACACTTTTGAAAACCACCCAACAACACATTAGGCTTTCATCTTTGGATTTCCTTGTTCCTGTAGAATAAAGCAAGAAAAACAGCATCAGTTTAACACTTTCTTCCACTTGCTATGCTGTTGTTTGGCCTCCAGAATAAGGACTTTGTAGTAACATGTTTGAGAGGGAGTCTGAGTCACACTGTGAAAAATTTCTTGTAAACATCCTGCTGCAGCCCTACAAAATTCCTTTGTGAAAAATGCCCTCTACCGTCCTTTAATTTAAAGGAAAGAAAATCAGAACATGCACAGGTTCCTCCAGAAACAGCATCTATAATCCACCATCCATAATTCATGATTTGACCCGCTGAGTTTGTATTTGTTGTTATGAAACAGTCTCACATCTGAGAAACACATGATACAGCTCAGAACGGGAAAGCACTTTACATCGGGATAGTGGGTTTGTACCACTTTATGTTTACAATGCAGTCTCGTAAAATGATTCATGGTTTCCTGTGAGGTCGCAGTTTGTAATCCCCCACTGCAATATCTTTTTCATTTCCTTGATAGGTAACACTCCCCTCTTCCTTATGAGAAAAATCCAGCTTTGATACTTATTCATCTTGTTAAGGACTCCTGTCATAGATGAATACTGTGACGACACAGCAGAGGCGCCTGTGCAGATGGATATGTGGAGGAAATTTGGACCTGTGTGCTACTTAGAGGATGAATTGCGGTGTTAGATGATCCCTAAATAGTTTAGTGTCTTTGCTTTATGATGGATCAGCCCATAGGTTAGAAAGTCTGGTACAGGCGTCCATGTTGAAAACAGTGACTTATGATATATTGTGGAAACTCCTTGACTTTTCATGTAACCCCAAGTTAAGGCAGAGTTTCTATTTTGAAAATAAAATGAAATATCTTCACCAGAGCTTTCAGTGTTAACACAGTCATCATGGTATAATTGAGGCCCTGAATTAAGGTTTCTTTTATTCTTCTAATAACATGCTTTCTCATTCCCTGCCTGCACACCATAATAAAACTACATCCCCCCCCTCCTGCTGCTGTGTGCTGGAAAATAATACCACCTTGCTGCAGAAGACTATTCTCATAAAAGAAAGAAAAAATCCAGGCAGCACAGTTGGCAAGTCAAAATAAATATGCACTTGCATCAAATGGGATTAGAATATCAATAATTGGATAAAATATATACCACAAAGGAAGTAGGCACACAGGAGTCGCTCATCCAACTGAAGTCAGTGGCAAACAGCTGACAGAGCACCATTTAGGTGATCACGCAAATTTGAGGATGAAAGTAAGTTGAAGAATTTACTAGAGCTTGCTAAATGGCTGGCAACCGACTGAAGGCAGGTCAACATTGTGGAAAATTAAGGTGTAAAAAAATATTTTTTTTTGGCACACTGAGATACCCTGTGCTGCCACAGTCAACAGGAGCTTCACCAGGACTGTTAGTTTAAGATCAAAAGTATCTCACACTGCAAAAACTAAAAGCCAAGCAATAGTTGATGTCTTATTGCTGGACATGCACCGATTGATCGGCTGGCCAATTTCCTCGATTTTGGGGATCGGTGATCAGGGATTGGTGACTGGCCAATCCTTACATATGAAAGTGATCTTGTATACGTCTGGTAAGGTCTGACAGCCAGCCACTGTTGCTTTTTGCTCTGAGACCTAAAACTCAGGACACTTTAATGTTTTTTTAAGTTAAATCATAGTTAAAAGATTATTTCACGGGTACTGTTCAATGATTTTCAATAAAATGAGATTGGAACATTGAGGGTATATGCCGTCAGTTTTAAAAAATGAAAAATAAAAATTGGTATTGGCCCAAATCAGTATCAGCAGGTCAGACTTTTTAAAATTGGAAAATTGTGATCAGTGCACCCCTACTTATTTCAAGTATGAATATCTTATTAGACTTGATATAAGCCAACAAGTACAGAAAGAAATATTATATTCTTTAAAATATTCTATTTTATTTTGAGATATTAAACAACAAAAGTGAAACCTGAATTTCTTTTTGAAAAAATAAATATCTACTAATAGGTAAGAAAAATTGTTTTTATTTCAAGAAACTTGACGAGTAAATCTTTATATTTTTGTACATCTAAATGTCAAACTCATAAAGAACATTTCATTGCCTTCATATGATTTCCAAAAGGAACACAGGCTCTAACTTGTGAATATGTTCTTTCAAACTGTAGGAGAATCAAATGGAATTTTAAATGTGCATTTAAAAGCATGCTAAATTGTGATCTACCGCTAAAATTCTGCAATTTCAAAAATAACTGTTTGGCAGCCTTACTCTTTACATATTCTCTAAGATAGAACAAATCTGGTTTTATAACTACATAGCTGCTAAACTTATGACACTTTTTAAGGCAGGCCAGCAGTGAATCAACCTCGAGAGCAGGTTGACCTGCTTGACACAGTTTCTAAATTCCTGCAGATCCATCTTGCCAGAATCAGCAGAAGTGACGAGCAGATGTCAGCAGACTTTTGTACTTGTCAGCGTTCGTTTGATTCTTAAGTTCACTTTACAAAAACAGCAGCAGTCGTCTAACGCCATTATCACAGCTGTTTCTCGTGTTCCTGTAGTTGTTCATCCATTGTTTCTCAGCAGTGGTGCACATAAGCAACGTCATACTGTGGCTTGATGTGGATTGGTCTGTGGTGAGTGTGTCAATCAGAACGGTCGTCCAATCACCAGCTGCTGATTTTTTTGAAGGTCCCGCCTCAGAAAACAAATCTGAAGAGCTGCTCCCCAGATAGAGGAGTGAAATATTTTCGTGGCGGATATATGAAACTGTCTATCTAGCGTGTCGGGTTAGCAGTAAGTAGCCTAATGACAAACTTCAATGAAATGGTGATTGAGGTATTTCACTGAGTGTTTTTAAGATCAGAATTCAGACGTTGCCAATGTGATGTGTCACAAAGTAAGGGCCAACACTGAAGCAGACTCTGAGACTAAATCATTTCTTCATCTGTTTTTAGTTTCTACATTCACAATGCACTATTAGAAGACATCAAATGTGTTTGTGACGAAAGATAATTTATCCCATTTATGCTTTTTTATTAAATGAACAGGAGAGATTTTTTTTCACTTGTTTTCCAAATCACAGAATTAGGCGAAAAGTAGTCCCCACTGCGCTCTGAAAGCCGGCTTGTTGGTTGTCAAACATTTTAAATGAACATATTTTCATTTATAAAAGTTCCAGATATGCTGCTTATTTTGATAAACTGCTGTTAATTCTGTCCCCCGCGTGTTGGTAACAATAAAACAGCACAGGGGAGCTCACATCCACAGGGTAGTCTATAAAAACATACCTGATATTCAAAAGGACTGTTCTCTCAGGAGCCTTCAGAAAGTGCTGGAACTGGAGTCCAACAGCTTTCACACTTTTCACACAAAGCATCGTTTTAATAACAGGTTTATGTTTTATCAAGAAACCCATATGTAAGTGAAAAACTTTCTAGTGTTGCGTTTTGATTTTTTATTTTCCAGATTATTTACAAAGAGATTGTTGTACATTAAGAGGATTATTGTAGCACAGAGCCTTTGTTAGATAAATCTATGACAATGTGCTGTTCTTGACCCTCAATGAAAATGTGAACAGAAAATGTTTTCAACCACCTGAATCATGTGCTGACAATGATGTGGATTTAATTGAATAACATCAAGCTGCTTTATTGAAAAGCCCTTTTCCATCACCACAATTAGAGAGCAGGTGAAAGGCTCAATTATAAACACTAATCCTGTGATTTACAGTAAATTATGGGACCTATTTTCAGAGGTTTAATCAGGCTGATTTATCCGCTGCTCTTTCTACTGAGCACAATGTCCATTAATCAAAGCCACAGTAATCCCAGCAGGCTTTGAGTTCTTAATGTCACCTGGGTTTCTCCTTCATAGCCTGGAAGGTAGCCGTAAGATAATAATTGTCTTTTATAAAAGAAGCTGGTTTTCTTCAAGTTAACAGGCACACCTTGAGGATTTAATCTGGCAGCTAAACTACTTTTTGGTTTCCAGGTCGACCTCAAGACATTTTCTGTAAGGAACCCTGAACAAGCAAACTCACTTATCCTCTGATTCAATCAATTTTTTAAAAAGTTCGAATAACCCTTTTCTCACTTTTTCTTACTTTCTCACCTTTTTTAATTAACTACTAAAGTCACTGACAGTTTCAGGTTTTGTTAGCCTTATACTTTTTTGCTGAGTCATGTTCAGACGGCTGAGATCTAAAGCGGTACGAATAGCATGTGATGAAAGAGAGTGAGAGTTGTTGTCTTTTTTACCTCAGCTCAGTGAGATGATCTGGATTGGAGCTGAAGCTTCTTGTCCACAGGTAGTCAGTGTGTTGGTACAGTCAGCCAGGTCAGACGTCAGCTGTGTTTATTGGTGTCCACGCCTCTGGCCACGCGCTCCCTTCAAACAGACTCCCTAAACAAGGCAGGATTAGGAGAAAGAAGCTGAGGATGGCTTTTTTAAAGCAAGTTTCACAAGTTCACTTGTTTAAGACTTGCTAGCTGGTGGCAACAAAGCTTGTACTCTTAATCCAGTGTTTAACAAAAAAGTAATAGCAGCCGTAGCAAATGATTAATCTTTGTAGTTTGTGGTCATAAGAATAAAACAGAGTTTTTTCAACCCTTTGTTATTGTTCTTACACTGCCATCATGAGGACGACTTATTTAGGAATATTTATTTTTCATCATTATTTTTATGCCATTACTCAGCTGGAACAGGACAGAGTAAGGAGCAGAAGACTGGGCAGAGGGTGTCCGGGCCAACATTTAATGAAGAGCTTCAAGCTGACTTTAAATATCTTGTGGACTGCAGTCTCTGTGATTGAACTGGCATGTAAAGCTGTGGGCCTCGTTGCTGCCATTTTTCCATTTTTGCTTAACTTTCTTGCCATTTTTAACACTGATTTTCATGAACTCAGAAATAAACACATATGGTGCTTTAAGACTCATAATTTCTGACTTGTGTAACTTACTTCTCCTCGAGTGCCACCATGAGACTGACCTTAAAGGTTTAAAATGTCTCATACACTTATCAGACATTTGAAACCTTCGTATTGATAGGAGAATATCGGATTGGGCTGTATCTGTTCTACCCACCTGTTCTGTCTCTACTTAACTATTTGCCTCCTGAGGAGCTGAACTGTAAAAATCAACTGCTTTGGATGTTTGGCCACACACAGCAGGTAGCTTTCTTTGTGCGCTCCAGTGTCACACATTGTCTGTTGCTGGTTGAGACGGAGCGACGCTGTCGCACGCACGGACCCACCGACACACCAAACATGTCCCTCTCCTCCAGTGCTTAATTAACACGGAAAACACCGCCAGCATCCACCCTGCCCTTCGTTTCAGCTCTGCTCTTACCAAAACATGCGGTGAACAGCTTCTGTCCACTACCGGGGGGAGGTGCGTAACATGCGAGCGCCAGCATGTCCCGCTGTCGGTTCGACACGAGCAAACAAAGCGCATATCATTTCCGTATCATAAATACGGGGGCAAAAAAAAAAAAAAAATGTCACGTGGTCTGGAAAATGTAATCTTTTCTTTTATTTTAGTTTCCCCTAAAAGTCAAGCAGTAAGAAACAGTTTCAATATGAAAAAAAAGATATTTTGTAAAAAATAAAAATATATATTTTCAACACCAAGTGGGAGGGGTTCACAGGTTAAAAGAGGACCACACTGAGCTCCATGTTTCCAACAGGGCAGTGTAGTGAGTGCAGTGGGGCAGAAACAGTGGACTATTTTCTTGAGAGCAAATACAAAAACCAAAGTCAGGAATTAATTAGAGAGTTGCACGCTAAAGGACACAGAAAATTCAACCTTGGGGATATTTTAGATACAAGAAATAGCCAGGATATCAAAAATAATTCTTTGGTTTATAAGGTCAATTGGAGTTGAGACAGGAACATATATTCAAACTGTGAAATAACCTGGACGGGAACCACAGGGAGGCTAAAATGCAATGGATAATGGATGCCAGTCGCCAAAGAACCCGAAAGAAGAAGAAGAAAAAGAGGAAGAAGCTCTCTGGTCAGTCGTGTTTGGAAGTGAAGGTAACTGCTTAGTTGTCAGGTCTGCATATCAGCCATTTCTTTGTCTTCTTTGTGTTTTTATGAGTTGTTGTGGAGCTCCATGCCGTTAATAGTGTTGTTAATTTTGTAGAAACATTTTTTCTCCCTCTTTTGCAATGCACTTGTTAGATTAGCTCCCAGTAAATTCAACCATAATCTAACTATGCTTGTTTTAAGACTTTCTTCTTATTCTTTTGTGAGTTTCAGAGACATTGGTTCTTTAAATTTTTGATTTGGACAGACAGCCTCTTGATTGGTCTTGTTCCTTTGACTGCGTGAGTGCCATAATCAGGCCGTTTCTTATGTAGGTCAATGCTTTGTGACTGCATACTGGCTACATTAATGGCATAGCCTTAAGCATCAGTTATAATTTATAAGTGACATTAAACCAAGCAAAGTTAATGACCACGTTCACAATAAACGTCTTTATATTGGAAATTCTCATGTTGTCAAATGATGTTAGCATTAAGTTTGTAGCACTGCTGTTTCCATACAACCTCAAAGGCCTGTATAAGAGTCCCTGACACACTCTGAACAGAGCCAGAGTGGCTGTGATTTGGCATTGTTAATTGTTGGTGACATTACAAGACAGACAGACAATGCTGGATTGACACCCTCATTGTAGAGCAAACCATGAACAGGGCTGTACAACAGGAAAAATGACATGGATCTGAGCACAAACACTGTGCACGCTAATGAAATGTTCCAGTGCAGCAGACTCAATATACAGCCGAGGTTTCTGAGAGCGGTGCAGTTGTCACACTAACATGCAGGTTGGGGAGAATACACAGCTTGTGAAAGCTGCTGAGTGCGGCATAAAAACAAAGAGGCAAGAATCTGCTGGTGTGTTATAGTCACAGATGTGCAAAGTAGCTGTAGTTGTGGATCGGACAGTGTCACGCTTGCTTGTACTGAGCGTGACCTCGCTGTACACCGAAGCAAAGAGCAGAGGCAGTAGGGCTGGTTATCACTGTCCAATGCAGGCTACATTTTTACTAATTATTGCTATTATCAATTACAGCCAGTAATTGTAAAAATAACACAGTTGTTGCCCCACTTTGTAGTGCTCAAACCCCCTTAATGAGGCCAGTTTAGTGTTTTTAATTATTATTTTGTTTCATGTCTTAAGCAGAGTCTGTGTCTGGCCTCCTTAGAGCTAGGGAGTACTTCCAAAACTCTGACAGGCAACAAGAAAAAAAGAGACACGAGCAGACAGTGAAATAGAAAATGGATCAATTTTTCCCTTCGTGGTTTCTTCAGCAATCTTTTAACTCCCACTGGCAACCAGACGTCAATAAAGTAACTCTTGCATTGTGTTTATTGACATTTTGTAGATTCCCCTGTCAGTTTCAATTGTGAATGTCATCTTTATTTTTGTTTCCTCTCCCTTGTTTATGTGTGGGTAATGCATTTAGTCTTCATTACCATACCTGCTCACTCCGCACAGGATGATCCTGCTCATCTTTGAATCTTTTTTGTTCAGCTGCACATATTGTTCAAAGGTCTGTAGAGATTCGCTAAAGCTTTTATCCAGGTCCATTATTTTTCCTATCGTTTCCAAAATGTAATTAAAGTGTTTCAGACTGAAATGATATCCCAGGACAGATCTCTCTTGCTCAAAAGTTGCTCAGACTTTAGTGTCTTCTTGCAAACTGCTGATATGAAAACCTGACTACATTCACAGACAGCTAGGACGGTATCAGTGGCAGGTATCATCCAACATCGGAAAGTTCAGGGGTTATATTCCTGCAGCAGCCAATTTGTGTCCATCAACAGGCCTGCTCTGTCAAAATGCCCTTTAACAAAATGCTGGCTGTCTGTTCACTCACTAACTCACTAACTAAGCTATGAGTGTGAGGTGAAATGTAAAGATTTCTCCTATGAGAGCACACGCTGGGCACAGAAACCTGTAATATTAACTTAACTTTAAGATATAAAACTTTGGCAGAAGTGACTTAGGAAAATTGAGGGCAGCAGAATATTTCTACCAGCTCATTTACTGCAGACTTCTTTTGTGCAGAAAATTGACATGTGCATTTTAAATGAAATAACTTTTGCTTCCCTCGCACATACCGACAGTTATGTTGGTCCGGTCTGGCACCAACCTCCTCTTCTCCTACACTTCTGTGCAGCTGCCAGTTTTTGTTCAATCTCCAGCTGTTCTGCTTTAGTTTTCAGTCCTTGTTTCCTGGCATTATTAGCATGTCTCAAGTTTCTATCCATCTCCAACAACATTTCCTGAAAACGCTCCGCCAATTAATTAAGTCTTCTTGTCCATTGTACTTTGTCGGTCTGGCTCAACCAGCCACACTGTTCACTCTGTCCCTCTTATTTTTTACCACTAATACTGTGTACTATTATCTGTGTTCGAAAGCTAAAAACATGCAGGAATATGGACTAAATGCTTTGTCACAGAGCATAATCAAGTCTTAATTTTTATTTTATATATCAATCTTTTAGTAAATCACATTAAAGGAACTGAAACACACTCCTGTCCTTTCAAGTTTGGGGTGCTGCATAATGGGAATCCACTTTTATTCTGCACTTTAGACTAAGGATGGGAATCTATCCAATTGGTTCCTGTTAAAAATTGATAAAAAAAATGTTTCAGTCCACCGATATTGTTAACCCTTATGCTTAACGATTCCTTTATCAATTCTTTACACTATGCCGGAGCTGCGGGACCTTACGTCGACTAGTCTGCTGCAGCTATCTTAGCCTAGCAGTAAGATAACGTTTCCCAAGAAAACTCTGATCCAGGATTTTCAGCTTAAGGTTTTACTGGAGAACTGAATTCACAAAGAAATGTACATCACTTTGCCACACAAGATTCTTATTTAATACATTCAACATGGAATAAATCTCCTTATTTACCGAAAACCCTATAAACAAATTAGCGCTAGCTTGATGTTAGTGTATTTGGGAAAATGCATCTATATGCTAGCGGTTAGCATACCTCGGTTTAATTCGGCTTCAGAACAGAATTTCAACTGTCATCACAGAAACATTATACAGTCACTCTTTGTAAAAAAAAAAAAAAGACTGGAAACTCCAAATGTCAAAATATTTGCAGGCAAATGAAAGAAAATTTAAGTGCAGGCTCATGGCTGGCTTCATAACTGCGGCAAGGTACCAAACAACTTAAAATAATGCTATAACCACTTTGAGACACTAGATGGCTTACTTGAGTCAATTATATACTACAAAACAGTACATCAACGTCATGACATGCAAGTTTAACTTATTTCTGTATATTTACATCCAGAGATACCCAGATCTAATGAGCAATTCCATATTTTTTCAGTTAAAAAACTCAATGTAATGTTGTCGACCCAGAAAGCCTGCAAAGCTTCTATTTGTGCAGAGAAAATTCATGAGAGGAATTGATAAGATAATTGATAAAGAATCAGATAAGGAGAATGATAAGGGCATCGGTGTCAATAAAATCTTATCAATGCCCATCCTTACTTTACACTCTAGTCTTTGATTCAGTGACGTCCTCAGTAAATCATATCTCTCTCACTGCACCAAACAGGTTGAATAGTTAATGTTTGTTTTCAGATTGCAGTTTGTTACATTCTTATTGTCAGCCTTATCCACATGTATTTGAATCTGCTGAATCCGAATGTCTCTTAAACACTGGACTTACAATTATCATCACTTTATTTTAGTTTGCCATATTTCATTTTCCTTTGCATTGCCATTCGTCTGTTATCAGAAGTTACAGCAGTTACTTCAGCTCTGCTTGGAAGCAATCAAGCATGAGAGGAAACTCAGAATTCAATTACCTCATCAAGGAAAGTGCTTTTCAGGGATTTGCCACTGAGTGAAACTCTAATTTCTGCAACAATATTTTGGTTAATTTGGATGTTACATGCTACTTGTTAGGAGGTTCCTTATGTCTCTGCAGTGCAACCAAACACTGTCACAAATCAAAAACTTCTTTTTGGTTTAGTGGAGAATTTGCACCCTTGATGCAGACACAGTTTACACAGAGCTGCTGGCCACATGAGTCCTCCTCTCTGTGACTTCTGAATACTTTTTCCTCGACTAGATGCTGGTTTTATTATAGTGGGCCATAAACCTGCTCTGTGGCCTTCCCTCATTTACAATCCCAAACCTTTTAAAGACAATAAGCGACTTTTCACCAGCCAGGGACCCATCTGATAAATGAGTCACGGAAACACTTCTTATTCAAAACCTGCCAGAGAGGACCAGCCTGGAGTAATGGAAATGTGTTCCTGGTAATAAAATTGGCCACAGTCTAGTGATTTTTTTAAAAGCTGAGTTCTCCCTCTCCAAATCCCATGAACCTTGGGCGTCTCCTGCTGTTCGTCTGAATCAGATTTAATCACCATTTGGAAATATACAGAATTAAATGTATCCTTCCTGTACCCGATTCACTCCTGGCAGAGGAGCAAAAATGAATACTGGAAAAAGGATTCAATTTTCCCTCTACTTTTTATTATCAACAATAATATAACGACACAAAAGAGAGAAAGCATGCACTAGATACAATACATGCAAACTTTACAACATACAGTAGCATCTACATATACAATTGAGGCCAAAATTATTATAAAATCAGACAAAACTCCCGATTTCTCCATGTAAATTACCATTAAAAACAAGTGTTTATTGTGTGTCTGTTTCAAAAATAACAAACACATAATTTTCACTAAGTTTGATGAGGATATTTCATTGATGCACTGAGTTTCTTCACCAAACATAAGCTACATCCTTGTGCACAAACAGTTCCAGTTTAGTCTCATCAGCATCAAGCCACTAAATAGCACCGGTGAATGTTTGTTTGATGATGGTTTTATCAATGCTGCAAACACTGGGCAGCATTTTAGGAAAATGGTCCAGAATTCCTGGGGGGGCTAATAATGTTGGCCTCAACTGTATGTTTGGTGAAGAAAATGAGAGACCCTTCAACTTTAAAAACATAGTACACAAAGTTAAACATGGTGGTGGGAGCATCATGCTGTGGGGCTGTTTTGCAGCCTCAGGTACAGGGAGCCTTGTCCAAGTGTATGGCATCATGAAAAAATAAAAAATCTGCTCCAAGTCTAGGCTTAGGTGGTTGTTGAGGCTTTCAAAAAGACAATGACCCAAAGTTTACACCAAAAATGGTCCAGCGGTTCCTAAAGGACACCAAAACCAAGGTCCAGAGTCCCGATCTCACCCCTATCGAGAATCTGTGGCAGGTGCTCAAAGTGAATGTCCATGTTCGGAAACCATGGAATTTAGACCAGCTGTAACAATTTGTGATGGAAGAATTGTCCTAAATTCCTCAGGAGACCTGTGCCAACCAAGGAAAGAACTACTCTAAGAGTTAGCAGACAATTGTGGCTCAGAAAGGGTACTCTATTGACTATTAATGGCCAGGGGGCTAATAATTTTGGACATCTCATTTTGCTGATTTTGGCTGAACCTGTAGCTGCCTACCTGTCAACTGAACTGTCCTAGTGCCCGTAGTGTACAGCTGGCCATGCATGAACGGGCAAAGAGGGAAAACAGCGCTTTTCTTAAACTTTCCTCCCGTGATCTTGGAGCCTCCGACCACCAAAAAAGTCGCTATGTTTGTTGCTAGTTGCTTTTCTCTAATTAATTTTCTCTAATTTTCTGGCTGGGGGGGTCCAGAAAGTCGCTAAAAATAGCGACAAAGTCGCTAAGTTGGCAACACTTGTGTACATGATTTTCGGTCTTCCTGTAGTCAGCCTCAAGCGGATTCTCAATGAACAGCAACTTTTAGCACTTCCGCACAGGCTTCATTTTTACTGACTGGATGTTGCCCCATGCTATAAACGCTTGTTTTGCAATGGTCATTTCCATGGAGGAATCAGGACTTTTGTCTGATTTTATAAGGAGGGTTGATCATTTTGGCTTCAACTGTATCTTTGTTAATATACTTAAAGTGAACAAAATACTATAGCAAAATATATTTTTACCAGAGGTGATTTCTAAAGAGCTTTCAACTGCCTCAAATATTTAAGTATGACAGAAATTAAATCACTTAAAGATAACATAGGTTTCATAAGAAGTTTCTTTCGTAAATAACAATACTTGAGAGTTTACTTAAAGGTACGATAAAGATTCTTTTGGAAGGGTTTGCCAAATATTACTCGCGTGTTCAGTGACATTCAGTAAAGCATTCATCCTGAAAACCCCAAATAATATAAAATGACCAAAAGTGTGAAAGGATTGCTTGTTAAGCCAAACAATTGGCCACCTGCTGCCTGGATGATGCAACATAAGGACAATACAAGAAAAAAGGCACAATAGAAAAAGGATTCTTTGATTACAGGTTCATTCATGTAGTATTTATTTTAAACCAACCAAAGAATTCTGGAGAAATTGCGAATTCATGTATTTCACTGGTTATAAGGTTACAGACTGGCTGTGTGTTTATGCATGCACATAATTCATATTTCTTATCTGTGCATGGCTGTGAGAACTGAACAACTCTGACCCGACTTAGTGCGCAACTTTTTAAAATCCCTGCAGTGAATGCTGCCTGCTTCAACCCAAAGTTATATCAAATATAAATGTATCACATTTCAAATGCATGCTGTGGTAAATGGCATTTCATAGTTTGCATCAGTCAAAATGTTGTGCCAATCTTCGCTGGTTGTATATTTATCATATGAGATTATATATATTTAAGTCCAGAAGATGTGCAACTGTCAGCAGGATTTGGGGAGATAGAAATATGTAGAAAGATAATAGTCAAAAGACAGACATACTGATGAAGACATTAAGACCTATTTCTTATCAGTTGTATTGATTTTGAGTTGTTTACTCAGCTGTTTCATCCTCTTGCATCTCATCTCATCTTATCTGACTGATCATCATCATAAATGGTCAGATAAAACAGAAATACCATGAAAAATAATCTTTAAAGTACACCCTGCCTCAAAATACCAGGTGGACAAGGGTCGAGATGCTCCCTCAAGCAGAAGAATGTGAAGAATCTGCTTCTCAGCTGTTGTTTTGTTTGTGATGCGTTTCCTGCAGTGACCAAACACTCTCGAAGGAGAGGAATTTCATGCACTTGCATCTCTAACACCATTCACCACGGTCCACAACACATAGGTGAAGATAAAATGCAAAATAAATCTTTGAAGTTTAAAAAAGGATTTCATCAAAGCAGCTCTATTTTAATTACAAAAACAATAACACATTTTATTTAGAGGCGCCTTTGAAAGCACTCAAGGTCACCGTAGAAGAGCAGAGACTAAAAATGAACAGTATAGAATTTTTAATACTCACTTCAACAAGACACGATACAGTTTAGATAATATACAAGAGAGGATAAATAACTGATAACATTTATTATTTATGGATGTTATTTTTAACACTTTAACAAAACAACTTGTATTTTCACTTACAGGCACTTGTGGGTGCACAGTAGAAAGACTCAAAGAATGACACCATCCATTTACCAAACCCTTTCAGACTGTGATTTGGCTTTTATCACGGCAATAACTCTTTTAAAGACAACTTTCTTGTGGCAGGCATGAGTATTGCTCATGAGCTACAAATTGATGCTGTACACCAATGGGCCAAAAGCTGTTCTGCAATGTTGTTTTTACTTCTTTACTTTTCTGGGTAGTTGTGATTTTCTCAGCTTGAATGTTGCAGAAATTGTTTTGTTTTAAGCCCAGCTACACTAAAGCAACTGACTAATCTGAAAAATTAGCACTCTTCTGTATTCTGGCAGTGTTTGCCTTGACAACAGTCTTGAAAATGGTCCAGAGAGTGAAACATTAGTATTCTGTAGACGCTGTAACAATGAAGAAATGTAGTTTCCTTTTCTTAAGACAACTCAACTTAACTCAACTTATAAATCACTGTAAAACAACCACAGCTGAAACAGAGTGCTGTACGTAAACATGGTGCTCGAATAAATAAGTATATAAAACAAATAAATCAACAAAAGAAAGGTCCATGTAGTAAAATAATCTTAAGGTTGTTCTAAAAATTGTTAAAAACAATGAAATAATTTATAGAAACTAAAACAAACCATAAAATACTAAAACATAAGCAAAGTCTCAAGCTGGGTAAAAAGCCACAGAATAAAACTAAAAAGACAAATATATATATTTAATTTCCAAGAAGTTTGGACCTGAAACAACTTAATTTGCATTCTTTAAAAAATAATAATAATATAAACTTTTTATCATGTCTTATTTTATTTTTTTGTATTTTGTTGCTGAATTTCAAAACACCTGCTCGGATCATGACAGTATTTTCAAGAGGATCCAGTCCTCACACCTCAACAGCAGCATCCTCAGAGTGACAAAATGACTGCTGTTAACAGAAGAACTGGATATCGTACGAGAAGTCCTCAGTATGCACCGCTTCATCAGCCATGTTTTCAGTGGGAGAACATCAATCCCATGATTTCAGGAAGCTATGAAAACAGTTGGCTTGTGGCCAGAATGCAAATGCCGCCTCTGTTTGTTTTTCCTCTTAGTCTGAAGTTTAAAGGAGTATTGATTTTTTCGAACACATGTCCCAGCGGTCATGCTAATCCACATTAATGCTGTGCCTCCACGCTCCGTATACTGTCTGTGCAAATGTGAAGAAAGGTCACTCTCACTTTATTCGCACTTACTGTTAGAAAGCTGGATGCATGCAAACGCAGTGACCTTCTGGTGTGGATGCATGTCACAGATACATGACGTCAGCTCCTGGTCCATGTGCAACAGTTTGAAACACACATTTTAGGAGCAGAATGATTCTGTTTTATTCTGAATTATGACACATTCATGATAAAACTCTGATTCAAAATACCTCAGGGTTGAATTGATTAACAATATTTGTATTTTCTTGCCATACACCATTTTATTAATGCTGAATTCTTCACTCAGCAGAGCATGTAACAAAATGAGATATTTTTATTTTCTTAAAACCCTGAATCAATCAAATCAATAGTCTGCATGTCTCATATTTTCAACCAACATCTGATGAAATTCTTCTTCATTCTTCACCCTTCGTCTTTATTTTTCTCCATCCCATCGGCTAAAAAGTTCTCACTCACAGTTCACTGAGTTGTTGTGTTGTGCTGGGGGAGCTGAGGCTTCCAAGATTTGAGTGGTTCTTTCTTTTCTTTTTTTTCTCATTGTTTTTCATTTCTCTAGAATTTCTGGTTTGATTTCCTGACAGCTCAGCTTTGTGAGTTGACTTGGCAGCTGATTCTCTGGTGTGGGACGTCCAGAGCTTCACACCAGCCCATGAATGCACCACCAAGGATAAGACCCAAGACTTGTCTAACACTAGATTTAATATTCTCTTTGTGTTTTGATTTCTTTTTCTTACTCTACAGACATTATTTTGAACATGCAGACATTTTTTAAAATCTTTTTTTAAATCTCTTTTTGCTCTCTTCCTGCATAACATCTGTAGTCATACAAAACATTTGTAAATATTTCCGACTCTTGTTTTTGTTTGGTTTACTCAGGTTTTGTGACTTGTTTGACAACTGATAGAGACATGTTTTGACCTTGCCTATGGAAAATCTGAAACTCCTGTCTGTTCAGAAATTCACAAGTGAAGGGCAAAGTTTTACTCCATCAGAGCTCTTGTCACACCAACTCTGCTTTTTTCCCTTTGACAGTCTCCTTCACTTGGTGAAATGTTAGACTGAAGAACACGGCAGCACTGAGATGGAAAATCTCTGTGGTTCTTCAGTCTTGTAGAGGTCCCTGGTTGACCTGGGCTCCTTTGGGAATGATAGGCGTTATCTGCTGTGCACATTAAGTGATCCTGGTGACACGTTGCATAAAGCGCAAAGGGCAGAGAGCTTAAAAGTGATGTCTGCCTCAAAGGTCACACTAGAATGATTAGTTAAAATTGAACCAAAACCTAGGCCCAGAGTCTCTAACATCATCTATGTATAGGGATGGGTACCTTTCACATTTGAAACGATATGGTAACGATGCCCCGTACCTGACAATCAGTATCAGTACACAATGGTACCAATTTTCTGTACCTTTTGTGTTTATGTGGTAAACAATTCATCATTTTTTTTAATAAGATATATATTTTTTAATTTAAAATATTTGTTCTTCAATATATAACCTTGCAATGCTGTGTTCATGTCCAGAATGGAAAATCGCCTATTCTTCCACTCCCTTACAGTCACAAGGATGCATAAACATGATACCTTATGATTTTACGTGAATCAGTACCCGCTACTTAAGACAGAATTTGGTCGGTACCTTAAAGTACCTAATTCGGTACCCATCCCAATCTATGTACACTAAATGAATCCCTTTTCTGTTTTTTCCTGTGTTATTCCATCTTGAATAGGGAACAAGGGAAAATTTGAGGAAATTTTTGAGTTAGAAACACTAGTGTAAGGCTGAATTTAACCTTTTGTTTTTCAGCAGATTGTGGTGAGTAGGGTGGTCAGTGGGTGTAAGACAATATGCAAAAGCCACAACATGAATGCAAGTGCAAAAACACAAAGCAAAAGCTACAACACAAATGTAAACACCACAACACAAGGGAAGTCCAGCCACAACAGAAGTTAAAAGAGGTTAGTTATCCCAACAGAAACATAAAGTTGCAAAAGTTAGTAAATGATTTTTTCTTTTTTTAACTTAATCCATGATAAATATAGCTTCATAGGGTCTCACCTTGTACTTATATTTCTTCATTTACCAGGAAAATACGTCATCTTATATTTAGCTTTATGAATCAGTAATGTTAGCATTAGAGCTATATTTATCATAGCTGAAGGTAAAAAAAGAAAACAGTCATCTACTTACTCTCACAACTTTTCTGTGTCTGTTAGGATAACTGTCCTCTTAACATCCGTTGTGTTGTAGCTTTTGCATTCATGTGGTTGCTTTTGCAAACTGGCTGACACCTATCGGCCACCGTAGGTGAGCCGTGCTAGCTATTTATATTCATTTACGGACTCTGACACACATTAAAATTCACCAGCCATCTGGCATCATAGCAGTTCAGCTAATATAGTTTTATTGTGTTTAGATAATTTCAGTGTCTCTGTGTACTTGCAAAAATATATAGTAGCGACTTTTGATACCACAAAGAGTAAGACCCAGGAAGCTTTGTCTGCACTATGACTTTCTTAAGTAGCACCCTGAAACTTTTGTGTGGCCCATAGATTGGCTGCTGCCTGACACCACATGCCACAGAAATTTATCACAGTCTGAATTATCGAAATGATCGATAACAATGGACAAGAACCAACTTCCAGTTGATAATTTCCCGTCCAGGTGAGGGCGAGCGGTCACATCCAAAAACATCTGTATCTGACCAAGAGCAGTTCTCTGCATTAACAGCTGCATCACAAGAGAGATTAATGACGGTTCATTCACTGGAGCTGAATGAACAGAGAATGGCTGAGTGCCTCTGTTAAAATTACACACAATCATTTTTATGGCAGGAACAAATTTAAAGTGTGCAGTGAGTGACCTCATGAATTATTGGTGGGAGGAATTTTGAAACCACTCTTAATGCACCTTTAAACCAGCCAGCCCACAGAGACCTCAGGTTTCCTGTCCGTCTCTCTGATGTGTATTGACTTGTGTTAAACCTTGCATGCCCTGCACAGGGCCCTCTGCAAGTGGTGTAGTAAATATTCCACTCTATTCAATTTGATTGTGATCTATTGGAGCTGCCAGCTCTGATCACTGCAAAGACACGAGAATAAACAAGTGTTTCTGCATGCAATAGACTCAGTATCACAGGAGCAGGAGGAGAGAATATTCCCTGTATTGTTTGCATCAAGGGTCCACTACATTTTATACTCTTCATGAGCACCGTGCAAAGACAAGCCCCTTCTTTTGTATCAGGTCTGAAAATGACCAAAAGATCAACTTAAAGTTGCTTCATTGGAGATGAAGTAGGCAGGTTTTGACAAGCAAGACCATTGTCTCCATTCAAACCTAATATTGTTTGTATTGTCAAATAAAGTGATAGAATTTTATTTAATGTCAAAAGGGCATCCAGGATTGTAAACTGGGGTTAAATTTTAACTAACATCCCATCTTCTTCATTCTCATTTTTGAGGTCAGTATACTGCTCTAAATAATAACCAACCAACTGTTTCAGCTAACACAACCATGAACTCAAAAAAAAAAAAAAAAACACTGCAAAGAAATGTTTCAGCATCAAAGAACGAAAATGAAGAAAAGAGGATAATTCTGGTTTGGCCTTGCTTGTAAATTCATTTTGGACTTTGTTCAGAAAAAAAAGTGGAAAAAAGAGAAACAAACATCTGTTTCAAGTAAAGTTAAAACTTCCAGAACTCTGCTGTACCAAGTACTCAGTGATTAACAAGAGACAAACATAAAAGGAATCAAGAAAACAATAGTAAAAACATTTGAATGCTCTGATCCATCTCTGTGTCCCTCACATGATTTGTACGTATGAATCTCCGGCTGATTGAACACATCTGTGAGGAACAACCTGCTTTCAGTTTAATTACACTCTAATTAGCATTATTCAATCTTGAGTGCTACCACCAATTCATTGAGAGCTAAGAGCATAATTTACTCAAGGACAGACCCAACGAGGACAGCTTTGTAGTTCAGCAGCAGAGTATGCAAGAGACAGCTTTCCTGCCAACAGCGCGGGCCCTTCATATGTTTGAATTGCTTTACCTCACCAAACAGGAGACAGGCCTTTTAAACCACTCCAGTGATGTTTCTGGAGGTTAACATGATTACTGATGTTGTGATTCAAAAGTGATCAGTCATGATGCGGGGTACTTCTGCTCAGTTGAGGAATAACAAGGGTGCTGAGAAGCTCGTGATTTTGCCGTCTAGCTTTCCTTTGTGCTGCACTGAAATCAAAGAAAAGAAAAGACAGAATCCACCAGAAAGCTCCCACAGAGTGAACAAAGCAGACGAGCAGCTGGCAGATCTGAGGGATGTGATGTGACCTCCCTCCTGGAAACCTGCAAACCCCCACCACAATTAAAAAAAAAGAGTGAGGAAGAATGAAGGGGCTCAGCACAGATTCGGCGCTATCGATTCGTATGAGTGTTTACATGCTGAGGTGGGAACACCCTGAGTGGGTCAAGGCTTTGCAGATGCCTGAATAAGCTGTAGGACCTTTGTCCAAAAGACCAAGATTTAATGAGCTCTTAAGTGCATCAGTGAGCTTGCTTGGGATATTAGGGCCAAAGTGACAGGCACAGAAAGGTTTCAGGGAAACATCACATTTTGAGTGGGTATTGGAAGCTGTGTGGCTGTGGCAGAACTCATCTTGCACTGACAGAGGACTGAGTGGGAGGCGGCCTTCACATGCAGTTGCCTATTCAAGCTGGTTGAATCATGCTACAGAGTATGTGCTGCTTGGATGAGGGTGGGATTCAAAGAGGTTTGATGGGCACATTCTTCAGGGCTGTTCTTCAGAGACGTTGCAATGCAGAATATTCATGGACTGAAAAACCCTTTGCAGTATCTTCTCTGCAAACTGGTAATTGCTGCTTATCTCCTTGACATTTCTGCACAAATCATACAGCACTCCTTTTATTAAACAAACCAATGATAATGGAAATAGTCTCCACCATAAACCTGGCCCAATGGGAGATTTTTAATCTAGACAGATGTTGAAAATGTGACCAAACCCACGCACCACAGTAAAACATGTCAGAGTTAACAGTTTTCTACCTTTGCATGAGTGGAGCGCAAGGATAAGTTGAAAACAGCACAAGGCAGATCCCATATAACAACAACTAGTCTCAGACTTGATGCATGTGTTGCACCCATAGGCATAAATACAGTGCTTGACAAATGTATCAGACCACCTGTCATAAAAATAAGAAAACCATGCACCATCAATAAGTGCTTTGACTCTGATTTTTCCTTGTCCAAAGATTTTCCTTCTCTTCACTATTTTAAAGAGGAGTGACAAGTTTTAGAGTGATTTTATGTTAATATCCCCAAATTTAAAGATGCTATGAAGAGGATCTGTTTTAATTGCTCTCTCTCACCACCTTGTGGCCCGGAGTCTTTGCACACTGTTGGATATTACTTTTAGTGAGGCATTTGTTGTGGAATTAAATGGAGATTGGATCAAAATAAATTTGTGTTGTTTTATACTGGATAGACTGCGCCAAGCAAAAGTAGCAGCCGGCTATATGTTAGCAATATCAGCAGCCCGGTGCTCTGATGCATCTGTAGGCTAACATGACAACAAGTTAAAACTGTCAGTTTGTAAGTAGTTTAGTAGTTGTCTGACAGTCCCTCAATCCGGTGCTCTGAGACATGTCCATAATGTGTAACGTCAGTAAATCCTGGTTATGTCCTGCCAGTCATCTACCAACCAGAGCTAATGTAACCTCACTCTTCATTTTATTCATAGACTCTCAAGTTTGAAGAGACCACTGCAGAATAACTGCTCACTGTGGGTTGAAATGGAAATTATCACAAACAGTTTGCCTCCTGTGCTATAGAGTGATACAGCCCAAGCTAAATGGTAATTAGCCTTTAGCTCAGGCTGAATCACTCTCCCGTTAAGCTAAAAACACATTTCCTTGTTTTATTTCTTCTCACTACAAAACTTCGTCAGTCAGCGTGGTGTTGCCATAGAGACCTAGACATGCCATAAATCAATCCGGTCCAACCCCAACCTGGAAGGTATGAAGAAGTCATCTAAAATAACCTGTAACCAGCAATACTGGTGCTGATAGTCTCATTTTAAAGTGTGGATTACAGTTAGGCATATATCCAGAAGGGAGACTTTACTTAATGTGCCACGAGAAGGTGGCAAGGCAGTCCAATTAAAAACAGATCCTCCTCACAGCGCTTCAAGTCTCAAGTTGATTGACAAACCATTGTAATGTTCTTCTGCATTCAAAATACGCATGTATCCACCGTTTTTTAAAAGCAAATATTTCCTCTATACTGTGCAGCTGCTCAAATATCAAAAGGACTATGAAAATAGTATTGAAATTTTATACAGTGCATTTGGCGTGTTGACACAAACTGGCCTGAAGTGATGTCAGAGGAAAAGTTACTATCTCAGCTGAAACATGGCTTTCAGAACAGTTCTGCCTGCGTCCCCCTTTCTATTTATTTATTAATTAATTTTGTTTTATGAAATACATCTGAACCAAACATTTTTTACCACAACATTCAGACCCAGTCAGCAGACCCTAGAGGGACTGATTCAGCTGAAAATGGAGTCAGAGATTTCCTGATAAAACTAGTTAAACTATTTGTAAGTCTAGTGGAGTGAGATAAGAAGGAATGGCTGCTTGACTGCAGAGTGGGACATGTCTTTACGATGATACTGCTTATCAAGTCATTGGAGCTGTGGTAAAGGCAGTTTAGTCTAAGCAGACAGAGCGCAGATAACATCAGGTCGGGCTGCAGAGTATCTGCTATTTGCTGGGTGGGAGCTGAAGACAGCTTAAAGTCAGGTTACAGCGAGGTGAGAGCACAGTGTCACTTGTTATGGATCTGAGTAGATTTATGAGAGCATGGCCCGATCCCTGCAGGAGAGCAGGGTGACAGATCAGGTTTCACATCTGGACTCATTTCTTCATGTAACTTTAACACAGGGAACATTTCAGTTTATGCAAATTTATCCTGACCTTTGAAAAATAACAATGTATGACAAATTAGAAACTTGGCTTTTTGTACTTAACACTCATTCATAGATGCAGCTTTTAGCATCAAGCCTTTATATTAACGTTTTAGCTAATACAGTGTATACATCTCTTAAATCTTTGTAAATACAGGATGCTTTGAGGCCTTTGTAGATTTTACATCAGGACAACAATACTGTAAATTTTATCTAGAAATGCATCACATAGATGTGCACAAATGCTGATAAGTGCATGTCATTGTAAGTAGTTTGCCGGTATCCAGATGACCCATGTTTTAAATGTCCCATATTCTGCTCCTTTTCTGCAGTTTAATACGGATCATTGATGTCTTCATGAAATGGTAGTAACATGTTTTGGTCCAAAAAGCCAATAAATCAAGCACAGCAGCATTGTTTCCAGGCTCTCATAGCTCCTCCGTTCAGAACGGTCTGAGTTAGTGGGCGTGGCCTTCATATGTAAATGAGCCACCGCTGATACCGCCCCACTCTTCCACGTCACTGAGAGCGGCGCCACGAGCTCCGAGTGCATAATGTTTAGAAAACAGCAAAGCTTGTTTACCGTAACATTACAGGCTAAAACAACAGGCTAACCGCAGCTAAAGTTAGCACCCTGAAGCTAACACAGAGACAGGGGGGACACAGGAAAAGCTCTTTCATCTGCTCCACAGCACACAGCATTTAAAATACTCACATTTCCAGGGTCCGAGGTTTGTTGGCGGATGGTTGGTAATGTGTCTGGATTCAGGACCAGTGTATTCGCTAGCCCTCTGTTGTACTGTCCAAAGTTGGAAAAGCAGTCGGCCGTGAAGTGACTGGCACACACATGCACAGTTTTACTGAGTGCAGCTGGCACATTTCTTTGACAAATGAACTCTAGCCACTTAGTATTGTCTTCTTCCCAGATGGGAAGCTTGTGCATGGAACTATGTGGCTGTTTACAGCCAAAAACAAAGCAGCAATGGCTCTTCAACTTTGGCATTCTCCTCCCCGCTGCTGGAGAGATTTCTCTCCAGCAGTGGGGAGGGGAGTGGGCGGGGTTGGGGGTTTGAGGGTATCTGCTCCGGTGGACCAATCAGGTAAGACTTGCTCCTAATTGGTCAACAAAGGGAATCAGCAAATTCCCCAAAATCCAAACAGCTCGTCTTAGGTCAGGATTTTACATTTACAAGCACTACTAAGTACAGGTTGTGTCATTAAATATGACATTTTGTGGGCTGGGAGGAAAGACAAAGACCCACAAATTTCACTAAAAGACTTAATAAAGTGATTTTTGCAAAATATGGGACCTTGAAATATGTATGAGTAGAAGCTTCCTGTGTTGAATTATCATGGTGTCATTGTTGAAGTGATGCGTGCTTACACAGTTTTGAGTCTCTCAGGGAATCATATGATGTATGTAGTACGTCTTGTTCTTTAGTGATCATTGTGTGTTTGATAATAGCTGTATGTGGCACAGTGGCATAATTGTTTCGGTTTTAAGACTATAGTGTCTCAAAAAAGTTTAATTAGTAGTCCCAAAATATTTATCTATTTTTCTTTTAAACTTTATCTATGTTGTGCGGTTTGAATAAGGCCACAGCTGTGTCTGCATCCTCCTGATGTAAATCCCACAATGGCTTACAGCATTGTGCTCACTGGCACACTGTGTTCAATACAAACCAAAGCAGAGCAGCTGATTGTTGAATACAGACCTTTGGAGAAATATGACGTTTCCACACTTGTGTATGTTTTTTGAAAATGTACTTCAGATTTCTTTAAGTCACCCTTCCTCTTACCCCCATTTTGAAAGGCCCAGAGGCAGAAAATAATGGGAATACCTCCTCTTTGCTGAGTTGCACCAACATTGCACCATCTGTCTCTTGGTCTGTCAAGGCGTAAAAGTTCCTCTGCCTGTCTCCTCCCATCTATCCACCTCTTCCTTTCATGACGGAAGTGCAGTTAAAGAAGGACAGAGACGGTGTGCGCTTCAGATTTCAGCTGTGGGTACCTGTGTATTCTGTTCATGTAAGAACTATCGACCTTCTGCACACAGATTTTAATTAGCTGTGAGTTGTTGGAGAGTTTTAGTGCTCTGTTACTGAGGAGAGCCCATTGAGTGTGATTATAATAGTTTTTAAAGGTAATGAAAGCAACAGCCTGAGTGTTTGCCAGAAGAGCCATTATTTTTGTGTACCAGGGTCAGATGTGCAGCTACGAGCCTTTGTTTGGAGGCCTATACAACCTGAATATAAGAGCTGAAACGTCATCTTTATAAAACCCAGAAATAAATAATCATTGCCAAGAAGCATCTGAACAACAGAGGATTCACAAAAAGGTTTAGAGTTTTTTGTTTTTGTTCCTCAAAATAGGCTTGCATGAAATTGATCCTCTTTCCTCTGCTTGTCATGAGCAGCAGTGAGGCTACACATATACAGAAACTAATCTGTTAGCTCATCTGAGAGGCCACAGCTCTGCCCTGTGGCAGGTATCGGGCTGACATGATATGGCGAGGATGCCTTGTATTTGAGCATGTCTGATTGTGCTGGAGCTGTCATCACCTGCTCTGCCTGAGCTGGTTACTTCCTGAGGCCGCAGTGCCAGGTCACCGTCACACACATTTCACAGAGATGCTTCTTCGTTGTGTCAGTGCTTTGGTGGCTCTCACATAAATGTAGAGAGGTGTACTCATATAGCAGCTTACACTGAGACTTTTCATTCAGGAGCAGTCCAGACTGTTGGGGGTGAGGATAACTGGACCAGCTGTGGTGTTGTATGTACTTCAGCAAAGGTATATATGACAAAAAAAGAAAAGAAAAAAATAAAAAAGTGAGCAGAGATGGTCAAAAAGAAGTGGTCTTAGCTGGTGTTTCTTCTGTAAACATAATCAACCCAGCACCCTGAACTAAAGCCTGCTTGATTTATTAATACTTCTATGATGGTGTGTGCTTTGGCCGGCTCTACAATGTTGCAGTGTCAACACAAAACATCCCAGGGGGAAAATGCAACCATGGATCTTTTTATGGCCTGAATTTAGAGAAGAAGATGAGCCATCGGTGGGGAAGCAGAAACAGTGGAGTCACCTTTTCACAAACCAAAAGGAGAGAGTAATATCTGCACTGAAGACACAGCACTCTGATGGAGATACTTTAAATAAGAAATGTGTTCACCATAAGAAGAAAAAACATTTTAAGTCTAAGAAGTGAAGCGGATGTGTAACAGCAAAAATTACAGCAGTGTATCTCTGGTCCATCTTCACTCTGTAATGTAACCAAATACGCTAGGTTAAGCTCTGGTAGGTGAGTTTCTTTCTTTTATTATTATTATTATTATTATTATTATTATTATTTTTCCCCTGAATTATTATTACCTTGTAGTTTAGATCCTGATGTTATAAGTTCATCCAATCAGGGGGCACAGGCCACTGGGCTGTAAGTGAGGGGGCTCAAAGCCCCCCTCTTTACCTCACATTACGTCAACAGTGGTTAGGTTGAGTTTGGCTTTTCCATTATGGGACAACTAGTTGCAATGAGTTTCCACATGATTGGTGGATAAGATATTTGCAGGCTTGGGGAGTAACGGATTACATGTAACTGTGTTGCGTAATCAGATTACAAAAAAATGTAACTGTATTCCGTTGCAGTGCAGAAAAACATGTGTAATCAGATAACAGGAGCACGCATTGCGCACCATACGACGCAAAACCACTCAATCCATACAATTGACCAATCAAATCCATACGTGGAGCAACCACCTTCTTAATAACGTGAGCTAAGGTAGTTCATCATCACGGCCACTGCACGGCAAAAAAGCCTTCACTGGGTGGAAACTCCGGCACCATTTTGAGTTTACATTATAAAAGGGGAACAACAAAGTTCTGTCATCATCCATGGACTCATCTCCATTATGGCTTCTGACGATTACAGGCTTCAAAATTCCACTTCAGAAACAGAAAAGTGATGTCACCAAGACCACGAACATGTACTAAACAGTTTAGTTGACTCTTCCAAAAAGATCAAATCCTGTGAAAAGGTTTCACTGACTGGCATGAACCCCTGTCATTGCTAGTCAGACTTCACAATTCTTTTAAAAAAGTTATGTTAGGGGTTTAAAAAAATTAAAAACTTTGTTCAGAGAGGACATGGCAGTGGATAGAGCAGGAAACAGAGTGAGGGTGGGGAGTGACATACAGGAAAGGGGCTACAGGTTTGATTCAAACTCAAGGACTACAGCCTTAGGGGGGTACAACCTTGCACAAAGGCATGGCCTTGGCGACCCCAGACTTCATAGTTTTGCAGTAAAATGGGGTCCATCTGTCTTTTGCACTTGTTAGTTATAAAATGTTACTAATCCCTGAACCCCACAAACGAAAAACTCCTGAGCCTTTCCGTAGGGATCTGCAGGACAGTTAAAGGTTTGAGGGAAATTGTACAAATGGGTAAGAGGTAACTCTCATTTGTTGCCTTGCTATATGCTTTATGACAAAATTTCTTCCCCCACCCCCTTTTAAAAAATGTATTTTCACATGATTATTTTTCTATGAAGTATGAAAACAAGATACGATTTCTTCAGCCTCATTTGAGCTCGGACTGTTACAGTCTGTCATTTTGTCTGCCACACTTACACATCAAGTAACATTCAATCTGCATTTCTTCAGAGAACTGTATACATTGTTCGTATGTTATTGACTCACATTTACATAAAACATGCTGTCAGGGTATTGTTTGTGTTTTAAATTACCTTCTCTCTGCTGAGTGAAATAACTCCATACTGGAAAGAGCATTGTGAGATGGATATCAGGTGTGATCCCACACTGACTGCTGAGGTTCATCACAGCAGTGTGGAGAATGCATTATTTCATCCCAGGGATCACCGGCTGTTATAAATAAAGGCAATTAGCAATGCTTTGAACTGGATCCTATACCAGCCCCATTCCCCCCTCATCAGATTCTCCTGCACCAAATCATTAATTGATGAAACAGACCTGGCTGCGGCTTCCATTTCCTTTTGTTTACTAGCCAGCACTGCTCATTTTCACTGACACACTGAAGGCAGTAGACATGATAGGAGTAAAATATACATCAGAACATTTTCCACATCCTGACTAACCTGCACCTTTGGGGAAATCATGTTGTTTGAAGGAAGGCATGAAAAGTGTGTGACATTCACTTCAGATGCAGCCTTAAAATTAAGTGATTTAACCAAAGACAAGATGAATACAAGTAACACAGAGTGAGCACAGCTCTATGAGCTCTAGGAGGTAGAGTGTGTTAACTGGCTCTGCGGGTCAGCCCACTCACCCTTGCAGGCCAGTGTACTCAGATTTGCATCGTCAGAGCCATTAGCCTCTCACATTTTCCACAAGCCCAAGGGGGCCGAGCCTGATACTTTTAGCACTCTGCACTATCACACTGACACATCTGTTGAGCTCAACTCAAACTGTGCTAAGAAGAGATTTAACAGCACCAGCGAGCCCACTAGGTGCTCAAAGAGCTCAGGAGAGTCATTGATTCATTTCTCTTTCAACCACATCCTGTTGTTTTTGTTTTGGTTTCTTTTGTTTTGTTCAGAAGACACTGTGTCATGGAGATTGAGGGAGTTGGAGTTCATCACTCAACCTCTTACCACAAAAAGAGATGCAAAGTTTTAGAAAGACTTTAGGAAGGTTGGTGAAGACTTTTACACAACAAGAGCATCTGTTTGTTGGGTGTAACTTGCAGGAGCTTGAAACTAAAAAGCAGTTTTCTTTGATGTGTTTTGCTCATAAACATCAAACACCTCTTTATTACAGGTCTGACACAGAATGGTTCTTTCCCGGCATAAAATGGGACATGTAGTGTCATTTCTTGGCATATACATCTGTTTGGAAGAGGAATACAAAGACATTGTTTTTGAAAAAGAAGTGTTCTTTGATCATAATGAGATGTTTGTGTCAAGTTGCAACGGTTGCAGGATATTGTCTCGATTTTTGTTTAATCATAGAAAGTTAAGACTGAATGTGTTTTTTTTATCTTTTCCCTGCTGCACATTTACAGAGCTCTGTAGGGTTGTAAAATAAGATCCGATCATTTGTTTAAAATTTTGTTAAAAATAAAAATTTGTTAATCAGATCTATCAATTAAACCACAAATCAATGCGTTATTAAAATGAATGCAAGATTAACTCATTGGCTGCCAGCCATTTCAAGGGCAGCTTGTACGATCTTTCAAGACCCAAATTACGGGTGGGCGATATAGCCTCAAAATTATATCACGTAATTTGAGGTAATTTGCAATAACTTATATTTATGATGACAGCATTTTTATTGCACACATAGTATGTAAGACACTTTTCCAATCATTTACTGCTACGACACAAGCTTGAAATGTAAACTTGATAAGTAGGTCAGATCCAGAGGAAAACTTCATCAGTCTATACGACACAACACATTCTTTCTATAAGGACACCAACAGAGAGGAGGGAGGGCCAGATGAGCTTAACAAACTGATTAATAACCATGAAAGTGTGTTGTCATGGGTGGGATTCCTGCAGGAACATGTGGTTCTCATGTGATCTTGTGATCTCGGGTATCCAGCCGTGATGGGCGCTGCCCTGAGCTGTGCTGCGCTCCAGAGACGCATCTAGTATGAATTGGTATGCACCCAAAATCCGCTGCACGGCGCTGCACGGCGCTGCACGGCGCTCACGCTTAATGTGTGAATTAGGGGTAATGCTGATATAGAGTTTGAATGTTCAACTCGACAACACGTCAGTCATAGAGGCAAAAATAACGTAGCTTTCATGTCCTCCTCACGTGTCTTCATAACCTGGTTGTATTCAACAGTGTGTTTCAGCTTTAGGTGGTGGAACATGTTTGTGGTGTCGCCACCCTTTGCGGTAATAGTTCTCCTGCACATGTGTTGCATGTCTGATCTTGTGATCTCTTAAACCACCTCCACATCACTGAGGTAGCTCCTCTTTTGGGCACTAAATCCTCATGTGAGTACGAAGTTGATGCTGCCATGCTACTTTCGCTCTTGGTCTTTATTGTATTTGTACAGTGCACCTCTGCACTGTAAATAACCCGAAATTACAAATTTATATCGTCCAAAAAATTAGACATGTATTATCTTAGACGGTATGATATGGCACACCCCTGACCCAAATGATTCTTTTTGCTATGACTATGTCACCAAAACTACCTAAGAGGAGTGGACTCTCCTCTTTTATGTCTCTCTTCCTGTTTTTGATCCAAAAAACAAACAAAACATACTTCTTTTGATCGTGTTCATCTAGGGGCACTCAATCCTTTGATCCTCTCCATGATCTCTGTCGTCTTTTTTCTGTCCTCAACTGCGCCGCTCTTTCTTTCTGAACTACCCCAACACATACTCAGTTTGATTGTGAGCTGCCTGAACTATTCGAACTTGCAGCGTCTCACTTTGCCTCTGTCATCATATCCATGCTGATCCCTCATCCAAAGAGAGCACCACTCTCACCCACAGAGTATGATTTTGATCAACAAGCTCCTCTAGACCCCCCCCCCCCCCCAAAAAAAAAATAAATAAAAATAAAATAAAATAAAATAAAATAAAATAAAACATTACTTCTATAGACGCAGTAATTGACATCTATAGACGTCAATAACAGTGAACATGGACATTTTAATTTTGACCAGTTGAAAAAAATATACATTTTCAAATCTTCTCTTCTTTATGTATTCATTTTATTTGTCATGCACTGCAATTCAAATTCTACATTTGGGGACCTCAAGCAGATATGAGATAAAAATGCAATTAATTCAATTAATTAATTAATTACAAATCCTCTAGTTGATTAGTTAATTATTTTAATCCCCTGACTGCACTAGTTAAAAAATTTGGTTTTCTGATAAATGTTTTTGGAGTGCTTGTATTGTTGAAACTAAAGGATGAATTCAATAGCATCATAATATCACACAACAGGAAGTCATTAAAGCAGTGGAAGTAAAACAAGCTCTGTACTGAATGGCTGCATTCAAACTCCATGGAGACAGCACTAAGAATGGATTGTGGTTATGATTAGCACTAAGTGTTGTGTATCATTTGCTATCCGCTCAGTCTTAAGGTCCCATTTCCAAAGTCTATTGCTCTAATGATATTATTGCATGAGGAGTCTCATAAAGTTTCTGCCCACATAGAAATGATGAGATAGAAGACACGTCTTACCAGTTTATTGTGAAGTCATTTCTTGACAATTTTAACATACATATCTTATATATGTATTTTCCCATTGTTTCTGAATCAGTCCAGAGTGGCAGTGACCTTACTCTCTCATTATGCAGTGACATACAGCTCTTGTTTTTTTATTTTTCTAACACCATTCAAACCCATTCAAACACCAACGTTTGCTGCAGCTCAGGGATCCGCCAGACAAAGCAGGTCTGTACCCCCCCCCCCCTTCCATTAACTTAACTCTTAACTCTAGAGTATAGATTCAACACAGTGCTGGAGATTCTGGTCCATGACCCGTGGCACCAACAAGGCATTTTATCCCTTTGTGAAGATTCCAGTAGATCACCAGTTTGTGAAATACTCAGACCAGCCCGACAGTCAACGACAGCCATGCCAAGTGCAAAGTGCCTTAAATCGCCTGTCTTCTCTATTCTGTTGCTACACATCGAGTTGCAACGAGTTGCTGCCACGTGATTGGCAGACAAGATATTTGTGTGTACCCAATATAGCAAACAGTTGGGTGTATGTACAGTATTTATACATGTATATATTTCTTCATGTGTTTGTTTGCATTTTTATTTTGCTTCACAGCAAAAAAGGAATTTGGTAAAAAGCTGAAATGTCAGCAGTGTTCCCAGTCAGGCATTCTGTGTGATTCAGTTGTACTCAAACTTAAAAAAAGGGACCTGCAAAAACCAAACACTTGCTTTAGGCTAATAAAACAAGGACAGTCTTTTTAAATCAACAGAATCGACATTGAAGTAAATACATGTTTTTCACACGTTGCTGACTCTTTGCTCCACAGCCATCCTTTGAGCTGACTCAGTGGGTTTAAATCAGAACATTACTGTGTGTACTTAAAACATCTCCTGTAGCCAAAACAACACACGAGTGCTCACCTGACCCCAATATCAGGTAAGGTGATGAAACTGTAGGGAAAGAGCTGAAAAAAGCTGAAACCTTGAATGCTTTTCTGTGATAAGGTTACATGCTGTTGTCTCAGTTGTGTCAGTATGAATGGCACTGGGATGTTAAAGGTCAGACTGCTGACAACAAGACAACTCATTTAAACATCTTATATTAAACGTCTTTATGGCTCTACAAGTGTTGGAGAACAAGGAACGTTAAATGGAGAAACTCACTCTAGGTGCTGGGGTTGATTTTGAAATGAGGATGAGAAATTTTAATGCAGAGTAATATTAATTTGACGTTATTATGTTTCAGTCAATCTTTAAGCTACATGTAGTTTCTATTTATCCATAAAGAAAATGCCCTTCCTTGTGCTGAATGCTACATGTATCATGTGTTTAGTTTGGGATCTACAGGGACCAGTCACATATCTGACAGGGGAAAAAAGCATCACTTGTTCCTGTAATCTGTCCTGAATCAAGCTCTCTTCTGGGATCAGGGTTGTTCTTACATTTTCAGATCAAAGTTGTCTCCAACAAAAGTTCCAGACAACAAAAGGTTTTATCAGGACAGAAATCAGGATTGAAGTACCTCATCTAAGCCTATTTCAAAACCCCTTTTTTTCTTTTTTGAACAACACCTTTTCTGTTTTTGATCCTGTCTGGTAGTTCTAATTTGAACGGATCACTTTTGAAAGACTGGGCCCTGTCGTTAATGAACAGGACAGGAACTGGCTTTATAACAGCTCAATAACTAAAGTCTCCATAATCCCAGAACACAACAGCCTAATGAGTTTAATAGCTTAAGCACAGTGTTTGGAACTATATGTCCTCTAAAAGAGAAGTTTTACTTAAAGGTGTGGGGACAAATAAAGAGGTGGGTAATTAGAGCAGCCTCCTGGTTACTGCCTTAGCTGGCATGGCAGGTGTGCATTGCCCATACTCAGCAATAAGATATCCATAATTACACTCTATAGGCGTGCAAACATCACAGCAGATGTAATTTTTCCTCTTAAGACGTTGTCAAGAGTTGTAGATAACTTTACATGATTTCTCCTTTTCTTTTATTGCATTTCTCTTCACAGACTCAATCCTCTCTGGTGTTCAGGTTTAGAGATCAGAGAGAGACAAAGAGCTGCAGATGTGAACCGACTCCTTTAAAACTCAACACTTGTTATTTACTCTGCAAAGCACAGAGGGTACAATATCCTCATTATGCAACAACAGCCAACAACCTGCACTGCAGGGATCACTCACACCATCGCATAAAAAACATGTCTGTACAAAGAGTTCACAATTTATGAATCATATCTGTACTTCAGGCTTTGTTAAAGCTTCTCTTATTCTGCTTCCTCTGTGTACGGCTTCTATACTGTTCTGAAATGATAAACACACACTGATATAATGGACTTTTAAGTAATCATAGATATAGAAATATAGATAGTTGTCTTCCCATCACATACAGGGCTGGTTGCTCATAATGATAACCCATATGCACTGAGATATCCGCCCTCCTGCATTATAATGACGTTTTTATATCTAATGTGAACCTCTGCATGTATGGCTTCCCCCCTGAATGACCTGGAAACATTCATATGGAAATGAAACATCAATAGAAAGCTGCAGAAATGTGTTTCAAGGTGGTCTGATGGTTTCTCTTCCTATGAGTGGTTTAATACCCACAAAAGAAATGACAGCAATGTTTTATCTTTTGATATGGACATCACTGCTGTGTCAGTTAAATTACCATCCGTCAAAGTGAAAACTGTCACTCTTATTTTATATTTTCCCGCAGTGGCAGCTATTGACAGCATCTAACGTGCATTTCACTGTGGGAGCAGTTTTTCTGGAGACGGATGGTTTTTAAGCATGATTCAAGAATCTATTTCATCAAGTGCTCCAATTATCGTGGCCGACATATTTAATTTTCTAAGTCCTTTAATGAGGAGAGGTTAAATGGCATATGTGTTTGTGAGTAATCACACGAGGTACACAGAATTAAAATTATGCTGGAGAGAAAAAAAAGATGAACAATGTGATGAGTGTTTGTCAGTCACTACCCCTTGTAAGATCTTTCATTTAATGGTTTAGTGAACAACTCCTGAGCTTTTTGCAGCACCCACCTCAAAACAAAACACAGTTTATCACATAATCAAGTAACAACAGATAACATAAATGATATAATCATGCTTTAAACTAGAGGGATAAACAAAGGGAGATATATAACAGTTCTGCTTGTTAGTAATGTTGTTTTATTGTTTTGATTATTTATGTCGTTGACATCAACTTGCCAAAGGGGCTAAAGATGGAAATAGGCCTCTGGCTATAATCTTACATATGTACATGTATATGTTCATTAATATGTATTATCCATGTTTTAAATAAATAAACTTAAACTGAAAACCCTCTAGTCCTTGCTCCCCAGAACCACTGCCCTAAAGCAGTGTTTCTCAACCCTGGTCCTGGAGACCCCCTGCCCTGCATGTTTTAGATGTTACCCGACTCCAACACACCTGATTCAAATGATCAGCTCGTCATCAAGCTCTTTTCTAGCCTGATAATGAGCCATTCATTTGAATCAGGTGTGCTGGAGTGGGGTAACATCTAAAACATGCAGGGCAGGGGGTCCCCAGGACCAGGCTTGAGGAACACTGCCCTAAAGTAATGGAGAGGAAAGCCAGGCATACAACACAAACAACTGACTTATGTCAAGATTTTTTGGCATTATATCAAGTTTTTTAGTAGCACTTCATAATACAGCCCGTGTCTTACAATGTAGTTTCCTAAACTTTTAGGGTTACTTTCCAAAATGTACACATCATTTAGTGGAACCTGTACAGTAGTTACACTTGTGTCATGAAGTGTAAGTCCTGGAGTCTTGCAGTGTAGTTTCCCGTGTCTTACCATGAACTCATCAAAACTGTTATTTTCCTGAACATATGCTTTCAATGTGCAAACCTTAATGTGCCACTTCGTCTTAAGAATCACTAGTAGCAGGTGGTTACACAAGAAGCAAAGCCAACATTTGTTCACTTCATAATCCAGCGCGGTTCGGTTCCACATGTTGACCAGTAGTTACAGGTTAAGTGGAGGGTAGTTGTACATAATGACAAGACATGCAGACATATAAAAAACTTTAGTTTTTTAAACACACACAGACCCCACATAGTACTTTACCTTTCAAGTTACCCAGCCATTAAGATCACGCTTGTCTTTGCTTACTGTCTAACTATCCAGTTCTTCCACTGCAACAACCCAGCACTTAACCTGTAACTACGGGTCAACATCTGGAACCTGGCTGTATTATAAAGTGTACATTTGTTGGCTTTACTTTTTGTGTAACCACCCGCTACTAGTGATTCTAAAGAGGAAGTAGCACATCGAGGTTTGCACAGTAAAAACATATGTCCAGGAAAATTACAGTTTTGATAAGTTCATGGTAAGATACGGGAAACTACACTGTAAGACGCGAGTGTAACGACCCCATAGATACTGCAAAATGTCATGGTGGATGTGTGAGAGTTACCCCAACAGTTGAGAAAATTAAATATTAAGACACGGAAAGCTACACTGTAAGACAACAGCACTTGTGCTTTAACACACAAGTGGAACTACTAAAAAGGCTCCACAAAATGACGTGCACATTTTGGAACGTTACCCTAAAAGTTGAGGAATCTAAACTGTAAGGCATGGGCCATATTATAAAGTGCTACCAGTTTCTTCTGTAATCATCATATTGTAGACATGTTGTTAAGGATTCAGAAGTGAGAGAGTGTCTAGTAGAGGTCAACCAGACAACCAGGGTACTGTGATATTTGTTAAGTTAAAGATTAAGAATAAGGTTAAAAAACAAACAAACAAACAAACAAACAAACAAAAAAACTTAGAATGGTCTTCCTCAGTCAGTTGACTGCAGGAGTAGATCTAGAGGAGTGCCATGGGTGGGTCCCAGTGAAATCTGGCTGACCACCCCAACTCCTAACCTCTGACTGACAAGCCATCTGGAGGCCTGCTGGGGACAAAGCTATGGGCAGACCTGGGTGTTGATGAAGATCTTGTGCTGTTCCCAGAATGGAACATTTTGATCATTTTACCAACAAATTCAAGGATTTCTGCAACATGTTAATCTGTAGCAGTTTTGATACTACAATTTGATTCTTTGGTCAACTCCTTGGTTGCACGGACATACTTAATATCACCCCTCTATACGTCAGCGTCCCTGTTGGGAGCTGGATCTGCCTCTGTCTGGCTCTGGGACTGAAGCAGCCTTAAATGTAGTGACAGACAGAGTGGGACAGAGTTTATGAATAGATGAGATGGAAAAAAAAACTGCTTTCATGATTCACCAAGCTGCATTATATGTGTAGACAGGGCTTCAGTGTTTGCTACACTAATGTCCCTCATGCCCTCGTGACGACTATCTGTGCATGCTGTGAAAAAGCAATCTCACTCTGGTTTGAGCACTGAAGACTGCATTTGTACCATTAAAGCATAAAAGCAAAGTTTAACGGCAACAAAATGCTTCAGAATAAGAACGTCATCCTAGGAATCTGAATTCAAAGAATTATAATGCGAAGGACATTTTTTTAATTTACCTCCCCACTTGTCTCTTTTTAAACTTACCTACTCTGTTTCTTCTCCCTGTTCTATTTTTTTTATCTCCTTTATGTTTTTATCACTCTCCTCCATGTTGAGGTTTTTATGTCTCTACTGCTCACACTTTGTTACCTTGACTGATCATAGAGTGAGATACATGATAATTAAACCCTCAGTATACAATGTATCACCAGTGTATTTGTAGTTCATGCTGTATTGTACTGTACTGCATCATCTCTGTATTTTATCAGCCATAGAAACAGGTTTACAGATCAGTGATAATCCAGAGAGAACTGACTCTATTAACATCACAGAAGAAATCATGTCACATTCGTTATCAGACACTCATTTACAGTTCATCTGTAACCTCTGCTGTAAGCACAGGGTGCAATGTGAAAGTCTTGACATCGCAGTATCTTAGTGGTGCTTGAAGTTAATTTGCATATTAGTTTGGAGACAGATGCTGCTCTGTCTTTGTGCCATATGAGCAGAGCCCAGAGCTGGGCTGCTGTCATGCCAGTCCAACTGGACTTGTGTTTACCCAACTGCATCCTTACAAACAGAGCACAGATTTCTTTATTTGGAGGATTTGTGTGTTAGCTTATCTTGTTGCCGTGCTGAATGTCTGAACAGCTTTAATACGTGAGACTTCATGAGTTTTTCCTTCTAATTCAAATAAACACAGGTGTTGGATTTCAGTGATTGAACATGTTTTTATATTTTTCTTTGGTGTGTCTGTTACCTCCTCCGAACTGCTTTAACTCATTTACTGCTGGTTTAAACTCCAAAAGGGCAGAATAATAGAAACATCAGGACAGCAGTGGATTGTTTATTGTTCTTGCACACCAAGAGCTACAATGATGCCAGACCTTCACGAGTGAATTTGTTCAGCCTGTCATTTTCATTCGTCACAACATACATCTGTTGTAATCAGTGAGGCACAGGAAGCTTATTTACTAGTAATTGGGGTAAACCTGGCAAGACTGTCATGTAAACATGTACTTGTTCAGTAAATGATACATTTTTGAATGATTAAAGTATGTAAAATGTCTTTGTACAATGCTATAATAAATCAAAAGTATGAGCAAGTCCTAGTTAAAGTTAAACATCTAAGAGTTGGCCTAAGGGGGAATAATGTCCCTGTTGTAGTTTTGCATGATTAATGAAAAAAAAAAAAAAAGATTAAAAAAAAAACTGTTTTTACACTGGTGTTTCAGAAAACCTTTATTCCAGCCTCTTTTCAAAATGTTTTGTTTAAGGTGCTGTCTCTTTAAGAACCATCAAATGATAACCCTTCCCTTCCCTCTGATTGGCTAGCCCACCTGAGGGTGAAGCTATGGGCAGACCTTAGTGTTTGAGGCCCACCTCTCCACTGTGTCATGAACCAGTTTGAGGATCCTCATGTGATGTCCGCATAATTTCAGCAGATGTTGTGAAGAACTGCTCTTGTCAGAAGTCTTCTGATCATTTTACAGACAGATTCAGGGGTTTCTACAACATATGAGCATGTGGCGGTTTGAAAATCTGCAATTATTGAGTATCAGCTCCATCATTGTTACTTCTGGCGAGTCCTCTGCTGTCTTTCAGTGAAGAAATGCCTTCGTTCAGATGGCTCAGTCGGGAAACAGACAGAATGTGGTGCAGGTTGCCCCTCATGATAGAGAGCTAGTTGTCTTCTGCGTGATTATGTTGTTAATTTTCATTGTGCAGTTTGATTTTAGAGGTTAAGGTTGTAAAATCTGAATAAAAACTCATCTAAGTAATGACTGAGTTTAAGAATGTATGACTCAAGTGTACCAAGATTACATCTCAGTTGTTGAATAGAAACATTTAAAAAGAGCAGTTCTGAAGCCATGTTTTTGTGCTGAATGACAGATGCACACACTATAGATTGTGTTATGAATAGATGTAGTCTCTATGACATCATCCATCTGTTTTTGACACTCTTCTATGAAGCAAATGGTCTGGAGGACCTATACTTGAAATATATTGGGGGCAGGCTTCGAGCTTCATTACTATCATCTACAGGGCACCAGCCTGTCAGTCATCTGAGCTGAGCTGTGATTGGGCAAACTCATCATCTTAATATCTTCTAAGCCACTGATAAGAAATGAATAAATAAAATCACTCTTGAACAGAATGTGCCTTTAGTGACATAAGCCATTTAGACTGAAGTCATTTTTTGTACCAGGCTATAAAAATGTTTATTTCTGCTGTATTTTTTTTCTGGTGTATTTGTTTTGGTACTTCCAGAGCCATCCCCAAGTGGACACACAACAACCTGCAGATCTTTGCACTTTTGCACTGCTACGCATTTTTAGACAGTAGGTTGCCACCTGGTAAACACAGATCTAAGCAACGTGCACCTAAACAGATTTAAAACATTTGTGTTATTTTTGTGAACACTGTTATTTTTGTGAATGCTGTTATTTTTGTGAACGCCGTTGTTCAGTATGAAATCTGTATTTTGAACTGTAATGAAATGAATGATACAGAGGAATTAATACACATTCTTTGACTCACCCACCTTTGTCTTTGTCTCCCCTCCTCTATCTCTTCCCTGCACTCTTTGATTTCCCACAGAAGTTATTACAGAAGTGTCTGACTGTGTCACATCATGCTGTGGATGAAGTGGAAGATGGTGCTGGACTCCCTGCGTGGGCGAAGAAGGAGGATGCCTTGGTCGCTCTGGTTCCTCCTGCTGTTTGCTGCTGGGGGTCTGGTGCTCTTTATCCACCAGAGGGATCTTTCAGAGATGGTTCAGCAACAAGGTCCAGGTCAGTTTGAACTTTTCAAAGAAACAGCAGACACCACATTTTACTGGACAGACTGCACCCACACATGAGCAGATACGTGTTGGAATTTCTCTTAAAGAACTGAGTAGCCTCAAAGGTGACATGAATCAGACAAATTTGTGGGTTTTTTTGTAATATACTTAATTCACTCAAAAATATTGCCAGAAACCTTGGGATTTGAATGAAACCACACCACAGAAAAACAAAACAACAAAACTCCTGACACAAAATGCTTACACCTATTATCAGTTGAACAAAGAGCTTGTCACCTTCACAGATAAATATGTTTTTTCAATGCCAAAATGACAAACCATGCAATAAAAGCAGAATAGGAAGAACATAGAAGTTTAAATGTGAAATCAAGCAGAACTATGTTTGTTATGAGCTCATCCTTGAACACCAGCAATCTCTCATAAAAGCTCAAATTTCCATCCAAAAGGTTTGCAGTTGAAATCTGAAGAGATGCCAAAAGGTCATGATCAGATGAACCACTCTGAACTTCTCTGAGTAATTTTAGCTCTTGCTTTTCTCAACATTTGCTGAACTGTATGATGATATTGTGTTGATGTATTATGTATAAGACCACCGCTGGCCGTGACTGCAGTGTGAGTGGGCGTCCTGCAGCTGTGGCTGCACAGCTTTAGTCTGTATCATGGCAGCTAAACAGAAACTAGTGGAGCCAGTTTTCTAAGCGGGTTAACCTAGTTCTCTACAACATGGTGAGACTGACTGCTGCTGTGATGGATACTGACAGGCTGTTACTTTAATTAAGACTCTTGCCATGTAATAACATTGCTATTACTCAGTCACAAAATTCTTTCCTAAGGATTTAAATATTTATTACAGCAGCAGAACATTGTTTTTGTTTGGTGTCAAGGCTCTGAACTTATCACTCCCTGCTGCTTTAAATCTCATCCCAGCTTAAATAAACAGCAAATTTGGAGGATATGTTTGTCATGTGATTGTGAGATGTTGAATGTGAAAACAGAACTCGTGCTCAGACATTGCTCCATTAGTCTGCTTTGGTTGTTGCTGCAGCCGTTGTTGCTGCTTGTTTGCTGTGGCTACGGATGTGACACATTGCTTTACCATAGGCTAACTACATGCAGTTGCTGTGTTGGAGTGTTACATTTATTTGTGTTGGCTGAGTGTTGTAGTGAAGTGCTGAAGCTATCTGAACTGTGTGAACTAATAACACATCTGTCGTATCTGATATATTCCTTTTGGGTTGACATCTTGCACGTAGCCCTATCGGAACAGTAGGGCCATAGAAACAAACAGTAATGTAGCTGTAGGCAGAGAAATAAGCATGTTTGCAGCCACGGCTTCACCCAGCACAGCCAGGCACAGCAGCAGCAGCAGCTGTGCTCACGGCCAGTGGCTGTGCACTGCCACAGTAATGAGCAATAAGTGCTTAAAGTAAAGTGTCACACCATCCCTGTTTTCTGCATTTGCAAAGCATTTCTCTGAGCTGTCAACAAACTAACCCTTGTTTGGGTCTGGGGGAATGCAAAGTGTAAAACAAGGGAAAGCAGAAAAAAAGATTTGGAAATCATGCCCACTCTGTGACCACTTCCTTTCAGTGAAGAGATAAAATCAGAAAAAAAAAAAACCAACAACCTCAAAATAAAATATTTTTATAATAATAATAATTATCATCATCATCATCATCATCATCATCATCATCATCATCATCATCATCATCATCATCATCATCTTTATTCTACATTTGCAAAAACATTTAACCTTTTGTTGCCTTTAGACCCAGAAACAACTCCTGAATGATCAAACGTTGCAAAAATACACAAAGTATTTGCAAATGTATACAGGACACAACTTTTTATTTTTATTTTTATTTTTTTTTATTTAACCTTTATTTACCAGGAACATTACCTTTAAGAGACAAGATCTCCTTTACAAGTACATTCTGGTCAAGACAGCAGCATAAAAAAAGTTTCACGCAGAGGGCAAAACAGAGACAACAGACAGCAATAAATCAACAATTCATGACCTCGTAAAATAGCAGTGTTCAGCAATAAAACAAGTACACAGTCTTATCAGATGATCCTTAACCCTAGTTTCAAAATAATCCAAGATAACATGATTGTCCAGTTTTAGATGTCCTTTGGCTTAGACAAAGATGAAGGAGCAAAAGAACTAAAAGTTCTTTGACCAAAGACGGAGCGAGTCTGAGGAGCCACAAACAGAATCTGACCATTTGACCAAAGATTACAACCAGCGACAACCTTAGGAGCCAGTCAAGAGCAGAAATAAGATGGCAGATCATTTAGTATGAAAAAATGGCAAAAAAAAAGATGTCTGCAATTATATAAGTGCATACACAAAGGCACATCCACAGAAGTGATGAATGAATATTAGCAAACAATAAAATTAGTTTACACTAAATTACACAAAGACCCTCTAATTTCATATCTATTCTTGCTAACATATGTTACCAGGCAGTAATACACAGGCATGTATAGAAGCAATCACGTGTAATGACAGCACACATAGATGCACATTTACACTCACTGTATACAAACACACATAGGAGCTGTTTTCATGTTCCGTGTGATATATTTTTATTCAGGTTTAAGCCTGGAGTAGAAAGGACATTTGTTCCCCAAATACTCTCTTTTTATTCCAGCTCAGTGGCTTTGTGGTCACAGTGTCCTCCACAAAGTGGTCGATCTGTCAATTTCCAAATGAAACCTTTGTCCTCATAAAGGGACCCGCTGTACTCCTGCTTGGCACTCAGCATTAAGGAGATTGGGGTTTAAGCAGCCATGATTGAAGAGCGTCCTGAGCGTGTAAGACTAAGCTGCTTCATGTCTCAGAAACAAGAGATCAGCTGCTTGCTTATGTGCCTCTCTGGCTTGTTTTACACTTTCCACCTAAATGAGATTGACGTTCACTGCATGTTGCTTCTGGTTTTGATTGACTCAGCTGCTTTTGAGAGTGTCACGGTCTGATATTGGATATTTTATTTTAGGTATGTCAGATTTCACAGTCCTGGAGTTATTTTAGGAAATATTTGAAGATTGAATGTAATTCAAAAAGACAACTTTTTACATTTTTGTTTCCAGTAAGATACTGGCAGTTGACAATGAATGATGCTGGTCTACATTCTCTAGGGGAAATACCATCTCCAGTGAAGTCAGTGCAGCTGGTTTATGACTCCACCGTGTGTCAACAGCTCTGTGAATAATGAATATTGGAGCAATGTCACACTCCACAGTCATAAGAGCCACTTAGCCAGAGTGAAATCTCTCCAACCCTCTAATATTCCCCTGATTGTCAGATGCTTTTAGACGCAGTGGCAGGTGGAAAAAAAAAAAGACCATTCACAATGACACATGTAGTACACACAGAGAGGCTCATAAACAAGACTGATTCACACAGCTTGTTAAAATATACCGGTTTTGACAGCCAACATTTAAAACTGATGACAATTACAAGACTAAGACCCATTAGAGCTTTTAAAAGTCTGGTCATGAGTTTGAGGATTACAAAAGATAGCTTTATGTTTCTAATTTTGAGCAAAAAGACAAAAATATCACTTTAAATTTTGTTAGAGGAGCTCTGGTCAGTGGAGCCACAGGCAGTGAGGGATAAAATTTAATGATCTGTTTCCTCTGACATGTCCATTTTTTAACATTTAACATTTAATAGACTCATTCAGGAAATGTCTGTGCTCTTTCAACTTTTGAATTGTTATAAAAAAAGCTTACTGATTTATGAAAGCCTTTTATTTTTATTTTGTCATAATGTCAGTTTAAATGATAAACTATCAAAGTTATGCTGGGATCTGGAAACAGTGTAACATCATCGCAGCTTTAGGCCAAAAAACAGGCAGTTATACAATCCAAAAGAATGAGGACACACCAATAACAAAGGTCTGAATTATCTTGTTTATTTTTTTGGTAGTTACAGAACACTGTTTTTACAACTATGGTAAGCACAGAAGGTCATAGATAAACTTTCAAGACAAAGAAGACGATTCGGTTGTTTGTTTTTTATTTTTAATCCAAAGGTTCCCAAACCTTTCTGCTGGCAAAGAGAGTGGTGACAGAAACCAGGGACCCCCATGCCACAGGGAAAAAAAAAACCAAAACAAAACAAAACAAAAAAAAAACACTTACAGGTAAATACAAAAACAAACAAAAAGCACAAGATACTTAATTTGGTTGATGATAGAAAATTAGTCTACCTTTGTGCACATTTTGTGTTTTCTAATTTAATCTAAAACCTTCTTCACCTCAAGAGTCTTGTGGCAACAAAGAAATGTGGAAAACTCATCAAACATTTTTTTGGACTCAAAGGGGCTGTGAGGAGTCACAAAGTGATCTTGAAAAAGTCTGCCATCTAGATATGTGGCCGATCATAATCCACACTTTAAAATGAGATTATCAGCGCAAATATAGGTTATTTTGAAATGCTTCCATAGCTCATACTCATATTCCCGATCAGGTCAAGCGGGACTTGATTGATTTACATCGCATTGAAGTCTCTATGATAGCGCCACGTCAGCTGATGAGGTTTATAAGCCAAAAGAGAGATCTGTGGTTGTCTCTGCTGAAAATGATTTCTGTGATTAATTTTGTAGTGATGGTGGACACAGGTGCCTAACTGTCGGATGGAAAAAGGACAAAAGAGCAGAAGAAAGCTAAATGGGAGAGTGGTACAGCCTGAGCTAAAGGCTAAAAGGGCTGAGCTGTTTGTGATAATGTCCATTGTAACCCACAGTCAGCAGTTATTCTGCAGTGGTCTGATCAAACTTGAGCGTCTATCAATAAAATGAAGAGTGAGGTTACGTTAGCTCTGATTGGTAGATGACCGGCAGGACATAGCTAACCAGGATTCACTAATGTGAAACGACACGTCTTACAGCACCTGGCTGCGCTACATATAGCTGCATACTAAACTCCTCACAAACCTATGTTTGCTTGTTGTCACATTTCAAACAGTGGTGCCATGCAGCTGTACTGATGAATATCTGACCTTGTCAGCAAAAAGTTGCGAGGCAGTCCAGTTAAAACAGATCTCCCTCACAGCATCTGTAACCCCCTTTTATAAAATATATATATTTACACACTTATAAATGAAACATGCTATTGTAAATCATTGTTAGTTTTGGAAACCCCCTGTCAGTGTTTCACAACCCCCTCTATTGGAGCCCTGCCCTGTCACATCTGGAAGGTCCAGCTTGGACGCAAAACATCTGTCTTTGCCGGAGCAAAGAACACTTAAACATTTGGTTGATTTTCAAAATAAAATACCCTGTGTTGAAACCAGATTATGGCTTGCTTTCAACTACCAACAACAGTAATCGTGTAAGGTCCAAATAAAGTAAGAATAATGATCAAAATATCCTCCATATTTTTTATTGATGCCAATATTTTTGCCACATTGTCAACAGGAAGAGCTGAAATCATAAACATATAAGGTTGCAGGACTTCCTCCTATAGACTTAGGAATTTGTTGCCTTTGTTAAAGAGTTATTACCAGTAAAAATCAACTGTTTATTAAAATTTATCAATAGAAAGCCGGGTGATAAAACTTCAGCATTTCAGTTAGTAGAATACTTTGTTTTGAAGAACTGAAAGTAAACTTCTGTGTAACTATGTGGATATTCAAGTTTTGACACATTTGACAACATTATTATCTCTTCCCTCTATTTAGAGCAGGCTAAATTTTTAATGAACAGTTTACACATCCAATTAGGTTTACACTAGCAAACTAATGGCTCCCTTTGAAACGGTCCACCAACTTTAAAATGATTTCTTTTAAGTTCAAGCACACCAGATAGAAAAATAAAAAAACAATTATGAAAATCAATGCTGATGTTTTAGAGCAATTTAAAGTCCCTCCAGGATCAAACTTTTAAGCATCCATCTTTTGAAACTTTATCCACAGCATGATAAAAATAGATCTTTGATTTTTCAGTCCTCCTTCATCTCCACTCCCACTAACCCAGGGGCGTCTGAGGGAAAACTGTTGTGCCGGTTAAAAGTTGTGTTATTAGAGATGGATTTTTTTTTAACAAATCTAATGTTTGAGAGACATTTTTTTCTGCCTGTCATCCAAGCTTAACATTTGATTTAATCTGTATTTGTATTAAGCTGTGAGAGAGTAATCTATGTGTTTGTGTATTATAATACACTCTGTTATAATGACACAATGTAATCCATCCCCACAACAGACACTGTTTAACAGACAACAGAGTGAGTCCATGTGCTGATTGCTGAGGTTTTTGTGAGAGGAATATACAACATTGGTTTGTTATGTTGGCAGAGTTGAGTGAACGCTGAAAGTGAAAGAAGTCTGAGCGTGATGTCGATGAAACCCTTTCGCAAGCAGAGAGGGTTTGTCCTGGGATAAGTTTTGCTGGCTAAGCACATCCTTTTATCTCATTTGCTATATCATCACTGGAATAGTGAAGAATCCTAGTTTACTAAATCATGCATGAGAGACTGACTGCTGTGTACAGAACACAGTGGCTGAACAGTGTTCTCAGTCCTCTCGCTAAAGCACAATGAGGAAGAGGCTTCTTAGCCTTAAGCCATGGTGCTTCACCCCGGCAGAAGCTCATATCTAATAGAAGTGAGTTATAATACATTGGGTGTCAGCTTTTATCTCCCTCCCCCTCCCTCTCCACCTCTTTATTTGGCTTGCAGTGAGCTTGAGAGCCTCGTATCCCGTGGTTTGGATGGCCTGCACGATGCTAGTGGAGAAAACTGCAGTTTAACTGGCAACAGCCCCCTCCTGATCTCTCCCGAGTAATTGTTTAAGGGACAATTGAAGAAACAGCAGCCGTTTTCTCAGAGAGAGGAGACACCTGAAGCGCTAACAGCTCGAATAAATTGTCTGCACAAATTTACACCTCTGGGCATTTTATCAGAAGAGTTTGGCAGAGAGGGCAAACTGCTCTGGTGAGTGGGAGGTCGGCCTGCGTGTCATCTCCAAAACCCTTGATGGAGAATAATCAATAAATAGAGGAGCAGAGGCAAAATGTTACCCCTTTGGATGTGTGTCTGTGAATACGTGTTCTTACTTGCAAGCAAGGGAGGGCCTAAATCTGAGTCTGAGTAATAATAGCATGGTATTTGTTCAGTGCTTTTAACAAAAGTAGCTAACATTACTGAAAGTGCATACATATGAGCACCGCAGGCCTCTACTGACTGCAGCTCAGGGGATGGAAACAGGCTCACACTGCAAACAGAACTTTTTTAATCATGTACAGTTCTAAATCAAATAAAAGAAGTTGGAGAAGAAAAAAAAAAAATTTAATTAAGAGACAGTATATTTACATCCAGCTTAAGAACGAGGACTATGAGCTTAGTCAGGTCAAGAGTGGACTATTAAAATGCATGTAAACAGCTTAGTCAGATTGAGAACAGACTAAACATAGCTTGGTCGACACACATAATTAATATGATTGCTATCTGAATCAAACAAACTCAGCCTGACTCAACAAGTCACGGTACGCCTTGGCATTCAGGGCAAAATTTACCCTGAAGAGGAAGTTGGTGACCATGATAAAAGAGGCTGCTGCTCTCCAGCGCAACAAACAAACACCATGGCAACAGAGGGGAACAAGTTTCATTGTAATTTAATATTATTGAATTTAACCCAGCTCAAGAAACTGAGCATTCTATAATTCATGAATGGAAAAAAAAAAAAAAAAAAAACACAAAACGGTGATCCATTGGAACTAGTTTGATACATGTGCAACTTCACTAACCAAAAAAGGACCCAGCATAGCCCATTGTAATGTTAGCAGAGTAAGACATCCCCGGCTAGAAGTCCAATTCTCTTTCCTGCCTGTCCACGCAGACAAGACTAGATCCCCCATTGTGACTTTACGACCGAGCTTTGACCTCAGTCGGACTGCTAGGTGGATGTTAAGATACTGAATGTCATGTATAATAATGTTGGAGTCCCTCAAGGATCATTCCTGGGGCCAATTTTATTTAGCTGGTACAATAATGATCTGCCTCTGATCTGTCCAGAGGTACAGATCCAAATTTAAGCAGATGACACTGTAATCCAAACTCTCTGTAGCATTAACTAAAGTGTTACTCTAAGTCTGGCTTACTTACAGCTGTGTAACACTGAATGTGAGCAAAACTATAGGAATGTATTTTTCAGTCAGGGGAAACAATACACCTCAACCTCTTATGGCTGTAAATGGAGAGGTGATACAGATTGTTAAACACTTCAAGTTTCTGAGCATAACAATTGACTCCAATCTTGATTTTAAGAGCCAGTCGATGAACTTCAGACATGTCAGGCATCAGTTACCTTTGGCCGCTGCTAAACTATACATGCACTCACTGATTTTTTCTCATTTATTTTACTGTGTCACGAGCTGGTCTCAGGCTGGAGCAACTACTTTAAAACCATTATACCCTCTCCACAAACAGTCACTGAAAACTCTGATAAGAAAAAAAGGAGATACCTGTCAAATGAACTAATTAAATAAAATAAAGTAAATAAATAATGAAAGAAAATTTGATAAAATTTGAGAGGCATCTCAGAAATTTGAGTTTTTCAAAACCTCTTAAAGTTCAAAAAAAATTACATACATATATATATGTCTAATACATTGATGGCTCTTAGCTTAGTAGATCTGCATCTTTCAATACAATAAACCTGAATCTGTGTTTTATCATCCAGCCTTTTTTTGTAATTGTCCCTCTCTGCTCTCAGCTGCAGCATCAAGGTGTCACGGTACAGAGTCTGATCAGCTGTTAGCGAGACTGACACACAGCCCATCAGGCGATTCAGCAGCACAGTGCCTCCAACACCTACAAATCAAATCAAAAACAAGAGTGTGAAGACAAAATTATTTCTGTTTTAACAAGTCCCAGCAACAAACCAAATGAAGTTGCTGATAGTGTTCGGAGATAACAGGCAGGTGTTAATGGATTATATAATTCTCCATCACACTCAACAGTTTCAGAATTTTAACATGACAGACAGTCCTTCTCACTTCTTCTTCCTGTTTGGTTTTCTATCACTTTTTATCCGTGCCATGATTCGAAAACCACATAAAAAACACGAATCCTTCCTCAATGTTGACTCTCTGCAGTCAGTTACTATCCGTTTAGTTAACTCCCCAGTCAACGCTCTGCAAGGTTACGTGATGCTTTTGCCCCCCGACATCAGTCAGCTTGGATGCACCTGTATGCTTCGCTCATAAACCAGGGTCATCTGGAGTTTTTCAAAGTGAATGTTCCAGGTCAAAAGTGCAGTGTTGTTATTTTCCATCACAGAGGCAGCAGGAAGCTGGAGGACACGCCAGCAGCTGAAATGTGGGGTGCTGATAAGGACAGAATGTTAAAACAGTGATAAATAAAAAAACACACATTAATTTTGAACCTTAATCACATTGAAGTGGTGCTGAAGTGCTGAAAGCCCTCATGATTTTAAGTCAGTGTGGTGTTTACAGATTGTTTTACTCTTCACAAAAAGAGTTTTATGTCAACTCACTGTTAGCCTGAGATGGTGGTGCAAATTGAAAAGGATTCCTGGATGACAGCACGAGGATTTTTCTGTCCCTTGCCAGCTCGATGTACCCGACTCAAGGTCTGATTCACAAGGATATTGTGGTAATGAAATTATAACGCATACACGCTCATAAAGTTTTAAATGTGATTTGCCCTTGTTATGTGTCTGATTGTTGAAAGGGGCTGTCAGCAGCTCCACTCTCACTCTGCCCTCTCATGCTGACTGAGTTCAGATGATGAGGTGGGAGAAGAGCAGGGCAGCTTTGTTCCAGTTTATTACGGGGAACAGACTGGGTTGATGTGTTACCAGTTTCATGTCTGTAACAAGGTTTTGGTGAGTCAGGCAGCAAAGGTGGACAGAGGGAAAATTGACAGTTATCCCCAGTCTGCACAATGGCTTCAGACATGTGGAAAGTAAATTATTTATTTATTCAAGTGTCAAGAACTAAACAGCACAAAGAGTGCAGCCAGTTATTCTAAAATTAACATGAAGGGTTTGTGTGTTAACCTTTTTTTTTTTTTTTTTTTTGCAGACCCTTTCTGCATCTCTGCAAAAGTTTGTGCATGATGCCTGTTAGGGGTGTGCCATATCATACCGTCTATGATAATACCAGTATATATTTTTTTGACGATTTAGATTTGTCATTCCGTGATATTTACAGTGCAGAGACGCAATGACGTATGACGCTCCCTGCTGTGTACATAACAACAATGGCTGAGAGCATAAGTAGCACGGCAGCATCAACTTTGTCCTCACATGAGGATTTAGTGCCTAAAAAAGGAGCTGCCTCAGTGATGTGGAGGTGGTTTGGCTGACCAAAGATCAGACATGTGGTAAAACACATTAAATGAAAAATGTGAAGAAAAACTATTACCACGAAGAGTGGCAACACCACAAACATGTTCCAGTAGACACGCGAGGAGGACGTGAAAGCCACATTATTTTTGTGCAATAATTCATACTTCGATGTGTCTCTGGAGCGCCACGCAGCACAGCGCTGGGCAGTACAACGTTGGGCAGCACAGCGCTATACAACACAGCACAAGGCAGTGCCCATAGCAGCTGGATACCTGAGATCACAAGATCACAGGAGAACCACATGTTCCTGCTTTCCCGCCCCATACTTTCATGGTAATTAATTAGCATGTCAAGCTCATCTAGCCGTCCTTCTCCTTTCTGTTGGTGTCCTTATAGAAATAATATGTTGTGTTGTATAGAATTATGACGTTTTTCGCCTGCAAGATTAACTTTTCCTCCTCTAAAACATCAAATTTCCTCTGGATCTGACTTACTTACTATGTTTACATTTCAAGCTTGTGTAGTAGTAGTAAATGATTGGAAAAGTGGCTTCCATGCTGTGTGTGCAATAAAAATGCTGTTATTCAGAAGCAGCAACCACAAATAATATATATATATATATATATATATATATATATATATATATATATATATATATATATATATATATATATATATATATATATATATATTTTATTTTTTATTTTTTTCCCATAAATATTGCTATTGCAAATTTCCTTAAATTATCATGATTTAATTTTGAGGCTATATAGCCCTCCCCTAATGCCTGTCATAATGCTCCAGTTATCAACATTTTCCCATAGTCGCAGGATTTTCAGACCAACTGGTACTATTGTTTGTTCCTCTTTTTTCCTTTTTCCGTTTATTTTGGCATTAAACACATGCAAAGATCACATGAAAGATTTTTCTGTTTTCTCACCTAACACTTGAAGACAAACAAGTGAATATCTGAAAGGCTCTTGTACCTTGCATGGTTCAAATATATTGATTTTTTTTTTAATCTTCTGCACAGTTTTAGTGGCTGCAAATGTTGTTTCTTTGATTACCTTTCATATATAATAAGGCTGATTCCAGCTTCTAGTGTTCAAAAGGTGTTACTGAGTAGAAAGGCTATGAATGTCAGGCGTCATTGACTGACTCCCATTAATGAGGTAAAAAAAAAAAAAAAAAAAGAAGTGTTGAAACCTGCCTCCCTTTGAATTCCATGTAACATTTAATCCCATGATACAGCCCAGTCTGTTTTACTACCTTCAGAACCTTGAAGAAAAGGAGGAATAAAAAGTCTGTTTCCAGTGATGCAACATTTAGGCAGCGTGCCACAGGAAGCTGGCAGCTGCAGAGGAGAATAGTGTTGAATAACACACAGGAGATACATGCCTTTTAGGATAATAAATAGTAAAAACCTTTGGAGACATCCAGACAAACACTGCATGTGCAGGAGAGGTTAACCGATGGGAGATACTGGGGGAAGCATGGAGGCAGAGGAGAGAAAGTAAAACGATAGAACAAACTCTTTGACATACAGACGCTTGTTTTTCTTTTTGTTCAGCTTTGATCATGTTTAAAAACTGTGCTTTTCTACAGGCCATTTCAAATAGAAATATGGAATTAAATAAATAACCTGCCTGCTCCCTTTAGCTACCGTCCTTTGCTCTATCTCTGTCCACATGAAGCCTGCTGGGAGCCCAGCATATTGTTTCATGCTTGAAGGTAAAATTTGATCTCTCCGTCAGAGGTCCAGTAATCCCTTAAGCCATGTCTGTTTGCAGTGTCCAATTTAGCCGTCTCTTAATGTAATTAAATTGTGCTGATGACCCTGAGAGCGCTGGAAAAGGCTGCAGATTTGAATGCAAATCCTCCACTGGTAGTTATGGAAAAACTGGATGTTTTTTTTTTTTTTTGCCTGATTTTCTGTTCATTCATCCGTGTGTGCAAAGCTTCTTTAACAAAGCCTGTTTCTGTTGTGCTGGCACTCGCCTCCCTGTTCCTCCCTGAGAGCAGAGATCATTGGAAAGCAATACTTGGCAGAGCTGGCTCAATCGCAGTGTTTTTAACCAGACCGTGCAGAATGTACTGCCTGAAAACAATGAATTGTACATCCTTTGGGTTTAAGAGCGCATTATACCTTTCACTCCTCAGTGTGGGATCACATGGCATCTGGTGTTGGATCTGGGTTTCCCAGCAACTATTACAGCAACTGCCTCTCCACATTCAGCTCCTCCTCTCCTCCTTTATCCCCTGTTCAGTGGAGAAAACCTCAGAAGGGACCTCTGGGATGCCCTGAAATGGAAAAAAAAACAACAAAACAGACTATTTTCATGCATGGGTATCAGGTGCCTGCATCACCGTCTCTTCAGCTGTTTTCAGACTTTGTGGCAATTGGATTTAAAATGGAGCCGCTCAGAGGCAACTGCAAGGTCATGTGGTTTTCCATTAACATTAATGCCTGAGGTTATGCCATGGGAGCCCTGCAACATAATCTGTTTTCCCTGCCATCTGATCCTGCACGCCAATGGTTTCTGTATGCCAATCTATACAAACAGATTTTATTTTTCCCCCACCCCTGCTCCAGCAGAGGTCAGTGTCAGGAGACGGTGCACACTTATGTACAGCTAAATGAAAAAAATTAGCTTTTAATGGAAAACTTCATCATATGTGTAGGCAAAAACCACATTTGTCGAAGAAGAAGGTTTGGTCTTCTGATCTGAGAAGGTTTTTTTTCTGCGCGGTGCAGCCCAGTGGGGTTGAGTTTACAGCCACACATCACATTTCTGCTGAGATCTCCACTGAACACGTTTTTACTCTAAAAGTAAAAACTTCAAACAGCTGATCTTGTGCTATCCAGAAAACCATGAAAAATGAAACAAACAAAGATCTGACAGCCCTCAGAAAGTATAAGAAAGAGGATTGGGGGGAGAGAGAGTATATGTTGATTGGAACACCCTCAAAAACCTGGTAGAAAAACATGTCCTGTGATTTTTCTGTAAACTCAGCCGAGCTGAAGAAGCATCTTTGAGCCACTGACAAGCAGACAGGGTTAGGACCCCTGCTGAGAAGCAGAGCACAGCTTGGAGGTCCTACTGGTGGTGGTGGGGCTTTCAGGTTGCCCTTTTCCATAAAGCCATGCTGGGTAACATTAAAAAACTCCAAAGGAAATAAAACAGAACAAGGCGAGGGCACCAGGTGGATCCAACAGAGAGGCTGATTTTTGAAAATGTCTTTGAAGACAGTAATCACATATGCTGCCTCTCAACGCTGTCAGTCTGTCTCAGGCTGCGTCAATGCAGGAATCACAGCTGAGGCTCAAAGCGCTGTCTGTGTCTGTGGCTGTCAACACAAAAGGGTTCATCTATGGGAGGACAGTTTCAGGTAAACACAGACAGTCGGAAAATAAAAACACAAACAGAGAGTTCAGAGTGACATTTATGCTCCAGGGTCCTGATTTATGACCACGGCTCATTTTTTGGATGATTGACCATATCTTGTCCAAAAAATAGAAACAAGACAGCAGTATATCAAGGATTTTTACTGAATGTCAGGATAGCTTTTTTCAGGTTCAAATAATGGTTGATCAGACCTATATTAAGTACAGCAGCATATGCACTAAGTGTGGTATTTAGTTATGCCAACATGTGTGAGTCCACTGTGATGAGCAGGACTTCATTCAATAGGATCCACCAACCCAGCTGGTATGACAACCTGTTGCACCTAGCTCAATGTAAACACAATGCTCCCACTTATACAACTTGGTGGTTTTCTTTATATTAAAATTCATTGTGTAAATCACAAGTTATAAAAGGAGAATGTCCAGGCTCATTGAAGCCTGTTGATCAATATAATGACTTGATCAGAATTAGATGGATAAGATCTGACAGCATGACTCTAGAGCCCTGATGTTTAAAGATATTAACCCATGCAAATGCAGAAGTAGTTGTAATTCTTTCACCATCAATTTTTATCATTTACTGTTTTCATTTAGTGGCAATGTAAACAATGTATTTTAGTTAGAATTACTCTGGGATAAAGACTTTGTGTGTTACATTAGAGTTCTGCTTGTCAGGAGTATGGTGGCCCCAAAGGGCAAAACACAACAAGAAATCTGAAAAGCATGACACACATCAGGGAATGCAATGACAAATTAGAAAACACAGTTACAAAAACAAAAACAAAAACAAACAAAAAAGAAAAAAGAAAAGAAAACACAACCTCAAAAAATGAAACGTGAAAACAGAAATAAAACCCAATGCTAGAGAATAGAAGCACAACAGTATATCAAAAACACAACACAAAATCCGAAAGACAAAAACAACAAATACGTCTTGCATTTTTTTTCATTGTTGTTTCAATGTTGGGTTTTTGTTGGGTTTTCTGATTTTTCATTTTGTTGTGCACATTAGGGCCACCCTACGGGAGAGAGTATACACAGCAACTTTTCAAACAGCTCTTCACAGGTACAAGGAAACTGCTTGTACACAAGATAATTTTCTTATCTGCATGAGATGATAATTTGTGCCGGTAAGAAAGATTATTACCAAATTATCAGTAACCAAATGACCAAAAGTCTAGCTATTGATGATGGGAAAAAACAAACAAGCAACAACAATAATAACAGCTACGACAAACTGTATTAGATCTTTCTTTCTTTCTTTCTTTCTTTCTTTCTTTCTTTCTTTCTTTCTTTCTTTCTTTCTTTCTTTTGTGCATTTCTTTGCCTCTTTTACTCAAAGATAAAACCCACCTCACTGTAGCTTTGCAATTTTGAATTCAGACCAGAAAAGCAAAAAACTCAGGCCACGTCTCCTAAACATGGCCTGTAATGAATGTCTGTTTCGTACAGGTCAGCCTCGGCCTGTACAATCATATCTACAGTTTGCTGATTAAACCAAACACTTGGCCGACATTTTCCTGATCTGTCAGTGTCTGAGTTGTTCTGTTATCTGTCTGACTCTGAATCTTCAGGCTCCTCTGAAAACAAAAGGCTTTTTATTCCCACTAGAGCGTTAATTAACGAGGAGTGTTCTGGTTATTAAACGGGCTTAATAACAGCATCATGACTGTTAGATACACAGCCAAAAATTACAGCTCTGCTCTGCATCCAATAAGCATAGAAAGACATATCCATCAATTTATTATAAGAAAATTCTGATGGTTATTTTAAATAGGGGTATTGTGATTTTTATTTATCTATTTTTTTTTATTTTTATTTTTTAACCCATGCTGTGCCTTTGGTAGCTCTAGGTGATATACAGCTAAAAAAAGATAGTTTCTCACTCTGGTGTTTTAGAAAACCCTTATTTCAGCCTCTGTCTGACCCTTCATGTGAGGTGCCATCTCTTTAAGGCTCCTCGCTCCACAACCCCCCTTCTTTCTGATTGGCTGGCCCTTTGGAAGCCTGTCAGAGGCAGAGTTATGGACAGACCTTGGTGTTTGAGGGCCACCCTTTAAATGCGTCATAAATCAGTTAGGAGATCCTTATGTGATGAGCTCATGATTTCAGATTGTGCAGTTTTTAGAGCAGAGTAGCTCAAGCAGTTTAGTGACAGATTCAAGGGTTTCTACTACATATGCATGAGTAGGAGTTTAAATTTGTTACTGTACATCCCATAGACTGTAAAAAAAATGGACATCCACTTGCTCGGCTCAAAGTGAGGTCTTCGCAAAAACTGCTCCCCCTGGTGGCTGGCTGCAGTACAGGTCAAAAAAAATCTGTCCCCCAAGTTATTCTAGATGGGCTGTGGTCAAACTTTAAAAAATTAATACTCCTTGTAGAAATGTTCCACACGTCTGATTTTTGCGGTGATTTCAAGATATCATTTGGCTACCTTGTATTCAAGTTCTCTTTTTTTCTGAAAAGTTTCATTTTCATTAGTTACAATAGGTCAAAAAAGACGCTGTACATAGCGTTTAACAATGATTGACACCTGCCGTTCTCGTCTATTTTTGCGAAGATGGTAAAAATTGTCAGGAGGTAGAGTCAAGAAGTGATTAAACCCTTGAAAGAAAAAAAAAAAAAAAGTATTTTTGTCACCCAGCTCCACTCAGATTCTCCCAGAATCCCTCATCGTCTCTACTGCGCAGACTCCGGCTGCACAACTGCTTCAATGGCTGAGCCTGTGACAAGGGTATTTTGGCTTCAAAACCGCACAATCATAAATGGTAGAGCCACGCTGTCCACTCTATATGGAAAAAAAATATGGAAAAGCAAAATCCTCCCTCTATGTGTAAACTTACAAATATCTTTACTTTGGGGATATGATGCAGCCACCTGAATTCAATAGAGTTTCACTGAATGATCCTTTTCCTTTTCTTGGACAATAGATGTAATTTACTACTAACCAAGATTTCAATAACCTGAAATTGAATGAAAAAAAGGATTTCCACAACCTGACTCCAACCATCCTTTTTATCAGCTAGGAAACAGCTAAAATGTCTGAAAACTCAGCTTTGATTTACAGGAAATTATAAATAGTGATCATATATTGTAACATTAGAGAATTATAATGGATTTGTTATATCACAGATTTCAGGGGTTGCTGATTTCAGGACTTACAGTATATCCAAAACAATCTCCCTACAGAGAATGAGGTCTTATCTTTGTCTGTGATGTAATTTTAACACACTTTATTTCAGCCATAACTGAGCATTTTATAGGCTGTGTGATGTTAACAAGAGTGTCCAAAGACATAAAAGCAGCTGTTTTAAACACATAGAAGCAGAAGTGTAAACTGTGCATGCACAGGCACTTAATTTGTGCAGCTAACGTGACCATTGGAAAACCTTTAATGTAGACAATAAAACCTGCAGACAAGAAATGAACTAGACGCTGAAGTTGCAACGTGCTGGGAATTTCCATTCTATAGGAAGTGGGATTGGAGCCTTTTCATACATTTCACTGTGCTACTCTCATTTTAGACATAAAATAAAGGAGCTACCATGAGTGTGAATGTGGGGTGAATCTTGCGACAGGAGCAGATTTAAAGGTCCCATATTGTGCAAAAATCACTTTATTAAGTCTTTTAGTGAAATTTGTGGGTCTTTGGCTTTCCTCCCAGTCCACAAAATGTGATATTTAATGACAAAACCTGTACTTAGTAGTGTTTGTGAATGCAAAATCCTGACCTAAAACAAGCTGTTTAGATTTTGGTGATTTGCAGACGTCGGGGATTCCCTTTCTGAGCTGATTGGTCTGAAGAAGAATGCTCTAAAGTTGAATAGCCATCACTGCTCTGTTTTGGGCTGTAAACAACCACATAGTTCCGTCATGCACAAGCTTCCCATCTCTGAAGAAGACAAGACTAAGCGGCTAGAATTAATTTATGAGGGAAATGTGCCAGCTACACTCAGTAAAACTGTGCATGTGTGTGCTAGTCACTTCACGGCCCACTGCTTTTCCAACTTTGGACAGTACAGAAGGCTAGTGAATAGACTGGTCCTGAATCCAGGCGCATTATCAACCATCTACCAACAAACCTCGGACCCTTGAAATGTAAGTATTTTAAATGCTGTGAGCTGTGGAGCAGATGTAAGAGCTTTTCCTCAGTGTCCCCCCTGTCTCTGTGTTAGCTTCAGGATGCTAACTTTAGCTGCGGTTAGCCTGTTGTTTTAGCCTGTAATGTTACGGTAAACGAGCTTCGCTGTTTTCTAAACGTTATGCACTCGGAGCTCGTGGCGCCGCTCTCAGTGAAGCGAAAGAGCGGGGCGGTATCAGCGGTGGCTCATTTGCATATGAAGGTCACGCCCACTAAATCAGAGCGTTCTGAACAGAGGGGCTATGAGAGCCTGGAAACAATGCTGATGAATGATTTATTGGCTTTTTAGACCAAAACATGTTACTACCATTTCATGAAGACATCACTGATCCATATTAAACTGCAGAAAAGGAGCATAATATGGAACCTTTAATCATGAAAACTGTCTGTAAACCGTAAACACAAAAATCTATTCTTGACTGTAAAATCTTTTCTTATGAAGCCGTTGCCAGTTATGCAGTGTCTGGTAATAGTAACATGCTCACCGGCTTATTGAAATCCTGAGACGACTGTCTTCCTGTTACCTGTTGATGAAGGAGATGCTGGGAAAAGTGTAATTACCAGCAATTTCAGTCGACAGCTGTTGAAATATGTGAGGCAGCCAAGCATGAATTAAAACTTCAGGTTGAAGGGATTTTTGTTGTACCTCTGTTTATATTAAGTAGAAAGAAAAATGAGTGAACAGGTTGATCCACAGGTAACCTCCCCTCCACCAGGATCTCACCTGTACCCTGTTGTTAAGCTCAGAGGAAAGAGGCTTTCACGGAGCATTTAACCAAACCAGCTGTCTCCATAGACCAAAATGTTGTTAGAAATATATCCACTTTCTTCAAAGTTGGTGCAGATGTGATACTCCACTGCCTGCCTGCAGTGTGATAGATGGAAAGTTTGTCTGTAGAATTAATTTCATCAGACAGCATCGATGTGTTGCATAAGCAGGATGATTTTTCCAATGTCACTGCTTTCGTTCGTATCAGACGCAGTGTTCCTGTCAGAAAACTTGTCATCACTACTGCAAACACATCAGATAAGCAGAGGAGCTCGTCTTAAGTATTCCAGACCAAAGGAGCTTGTACCCATATTCCACTACAGGCTTGAGAGGCTGAGAATGCTGTAGACAGGAAGAGACTCACAAAGAGAGAGTAGGAGGAGAAAGAGAGGTTATATAACAGCCGCTCTCACCAAGGAGACTTTATGTGGCTTCAAAAGCAAAGCCGTGATAATAAATGCCAATGTTCAAGGTTGCCCAAGTTATCACACACTCAGAAAAGGAATATTATACAAGATGAGCTACCGTTGACATACCAAAGCTGCTTATTTTATTTTACTTTTAAACTTTAAATTAATCATACCTGTGAGTTTAAGAGACACTTTCCTAACATTCAAGGCTTATATATGTTTTTTTTAAAGACATAACCTGCTTATAAAGTCAACACAACCATGAGTTTTATCTCCTCCTTAAAGGCCTCTTTATTTAATTTACATTATGGATGACAGCTTTAAAGAAAGATTTGATCCATCAAAATAAAAGGTGTCTGCAGGAGTCAGACGCTTGTTTTTTCTATGTGAGTTTTCTCAAAAGGAAGCGAGACGACTACCTGACCTTTCAGAGGTCAGGGTGTTACATAAGAAATGTTTTCTTCATGGAGCCCTGCCACCTGAAACCCTCCTTTTCTTTTAAATCCACTCGCCTCCGCACGTCTGTATAACCTGTTGCTCAGTTTGACATTTGTGTGATATCTTTCACCAATAAAAAATTCTTTAATGTAACTCTATTTGCATGAACTGCAGTATTAGCAGAGACCCACGCCTATCCCCTCCACTATTATGGCCATGGAAATTATTCAGAGCGGGATTCCGCATGATTGTTCCCAAAGGATGAGCCACGCTCCAGGAGCTGCGATCCATCCCTCCAGACTGAAGCTGGCGCTCCCATTATCAAATCAGACTTGAACCTATCCCCTGTCTGCCACAGAGACGTGTTGAATGGATATCATTGTGCACTGCTGAGGCTTCCATCACTGTAATCCCTCTACAAAGTGCAAGGCACTCTTAGCCGAAGATGAAAAGAGCTGAGGACAGAGTGGCCCATTCACGGTGTGTGTGTCGCTGCAGAGGGCACGAGGCGGGGAAGTCGGTGGAATCGGTGACCCAAGCCGGCGACTCCTCAGCCCTGCCCAAGCCAAAAAAGAACAAAAGATTAAGCCCTCCTGCTATCCAGAGTGATAACAAGCTGTCAACTTCTAAAATGTAATCTGCTGACTCCGGGAGGAAGTGGTGGTGTCAGTGGAGTGGGCTGCCAGCTGATGCTTATCTCCTGAATGGCGTGCCATTGATGGAGAGAGCCGTGGCCCAGCTGGCAGATACACAAAGGCCACCTCTCTCAGAGACCAAACAAAGAGGTCTGCGCAAGCAGAGGGATCCATACCGAGCCAATTTTCCACATATTTATCTACATATATCCCCTCCAGACCTCGTCTCTCTTTCTGACGTGGGCCACAAAGGAGAGGTGATGGGAATGATAGATGACATGAATAGAGGCCAATAGACTGGGGATAATAAGGCATTACCCCTGACAATGCTGACAAGTGATGGGAGGCTCCCCTCTGTCAACTTGTCTCCTGAGCCCTTCCACTCAGTCTGGGCACAGATTGTTAAATTTAAAAGCCATATTGCTGCCAACACAAAGTCCTAATACTGCTTCAGTGGGCAGCAAGGCAGCGATATGGGAGCTGTCACCAGGCTAAAGCCAGATAATTAATCTAACCTGGGTATAATCCAGCCTTTAACAAGAGGATTGCCTTTCAGCTAATTGCCTCCTTGCGCCTACTGTATCACTCTGTCTTTCATCAACCTTGTGCCCTCAAACTACCCACTCTGTTTGTTTCTACCCAATTTTACAACCACTAAATTGCTTTTGAATTGCCAAATGGAGCTACCAGATGGCTAATAAAACATGCAGGCCATCTTTGATCATATAAGCTATTAATATTGACAAGCCAGATCTTTTGGTAATGGGATCTACGTGAGGGTTGTGTCTCTAATAGGGTAAAAAATCTAATTTTCTGGTCCTTACAAAAAGCTTCTTGCAATCTTGGTTGTTACAGCAGAGAGAGGGGAATTAGTCACACAGGAGCTATTTCAGGCTGTGTACAATTTGATTTCAGACCAGATCCAGAGGGTTTTCCCTCGTGGACTTTGGACTATTGATCCTGAAACACCAGTCATACAATATGAAATAGATACTCTTAGTTGTTCTCAGCACAGTCGAGTGGGAGAGAAATGACTTTGGCCCGGTGCTATTTTGGATACCTTGGAGTCTTTCTGGGCAGACTGCTTGGTGGTGTGTGGTGCCCAGAAGTACTGACTGATGAAGGTGAAAGAAAAAATAAAAAAACAGAACAAAGATGTCAACATTTGTTGCCAACAGCAGGAAGATCTTACAGCCAACAGCTAAAACACTAACATCCATGTATCATGGACAGTTTCCCTGATGCAACAAGAAGCCTTACTGCATTTTGAGAAGAGAACTTAACCATAGTCAACAGCCAATCTAGAAGCTCTGTGTGAGATGAGCTCAAAACAAAACTGTTTTGAGCTTTATGTAAGATGATCTGGTTAACTCAGGCAAAATCAAATGATAAATCAATGATGTAAAGCCAGTATGCTGATAGAATGACAAACTTTTTTTTATATTGTTTAGAAAAAGCTAAAGATGTTAGCTTGTTAGAATGTTAGCATTAGATTACATTATATAATAGATTGTATTGACACTAGGGCGCAGAGATGGTGTTGATGGCGAACTACAAATCCTAGACGCGCTGAAATGTCGAGTCAACGCTCTCACAATTTAACAGTGGTCGTCCGGTTAATAGCTGCAGAAGTTTAAAGTAAACAACTCTGCAGTTTTTGAGATTGTTTAAACTGAATTAAAGTAGAGGACTTCTTTAACCAAAGGCTAGCATGACTACCTAAGACTGGCACATGCTCAGTTTTGGGTCCAGTGGGGCAGAGCCAAGCTATGTGTGAGAATTCATCATGAGTTTTTATAATTGCCATCCATTTTTCCCCCAATTGTTTGGCATTTATGGATATACACGGTAAGGCAAGTTTATTTAGTACATTTTGGCAGCAAGGCAATGCAAAGTGTTTTACAGAGATACAAAGCAAAAAAATAAAATAGAATGGCAAAAACAACAAGGCCAAAACAGATTTTTCAGATTCTAATAAAAAGGGCAGCTATAAAAAAAAGTAAGTCTTCAACCTGGATTCAAAGGAGCTGATATTCTCTGGCAGCTTTTCTTTTTCCAGATATTTGGGCATAGAAGCTTAATGCTGCTTCTCTATTCTTGCTTTCATTTTGAGAACATACATACTAATACAAAATATGTTCTTGTATTTAACTTTCTTGCTGAATTATTGTGAATATGAATTGTTAAATTTTTTATCATGGATATGCAAGAGAGTAGATCATTGTCCTTAGCTGCTGCAGTAGCCATGGTTAATGTGTGCTGTCCATGGTGCTGGTGGGGCTGCAAGCTTTATTGCTTTTTGCCTTTCACCAGTTACTGACTGTTTTCACACTGCATATGAACTGCAAAGTTCAACAGTGTAATAAGAGTGCATAATTTTTGCATAGGCCACTTTACAGATTGTTAAATATGCTGCAGTGCTGGTTCTGAGTCATAATGCTGTCATAGTGATAGACTTGTAGAGGTTCACTGATGTTTATATTTCAGAGGAGTTGTTTTTATACATTTTGAGCAAGTAGATTTGATTTGCTCTTTTGTTGTCTGGACCTACCTGTGAAAATGAAATACGCTCCCAGTTTTTTTCATCTGACACCAGGGCTGTGTTAGACCCTAAGCTATGAATAGTTTTATCATTGTGTAACATATTTACCTTCAGATTGTTTTTTCAACATATTAGTGGAAGCTCTGCAGGTCACCTAAAGCCTTCTGAAATAGTGGGTCGTTCATAATAACTGTTTCCACTCAGCTGGTCAAACAGTGAGAGTGGTTGGAAGAAAAGCAGGATCTAAGCCTGGCCTTGGATTGAAAAAGTCAATTTCCTGTCTTGTGGCTGGTTACTGGTCCGGTAATGACTTTGTCTGTGTCAATGGCGGATGTAAGTGAAACCAGAGGGAAGGCAGTGATGTGGACTGAAGAGCCTGTTATTTGTCTTGATTTTATGATGTTTACATTGACTCATCCTGATTTAGATTGACTGTGGGATGGTGCTTTTAATCACATCCAGTCATCATCCCTCCGACTCGCACTCATGAAACTGAGGATTTGGGTTCTCCAGTAGAGATCCCTGAAAAAAAAAAATTCAAGATGTTATCTCTCTTGACATGATAAGCACTGTCGGGCTGATTTTTTTTTTTTTTTTTTTTTTGTATGACAGAGATCATAAATCAGGAAGAAATAACAAAGCAAAGACAACATAGTTTGCTAAGTAAAAATTCTGTCACATGAAAGTACAAAAATTGTTTTCAACACTTTAATTCACTAATATTCTTATAATACCTCTGATGCTGAATCTTGTTAATCCTTGATTTTTTTTTTCTTGAAAACATTAAATTTACCTATGGGCTATGAAAAAGAAGTACGGACAGTGTTGCACTGAAAAGATAAAACTGTAAAGCTATGAAACGGAAAGATGATTGCAGAGCTACTTTGCTGAGTCCAAAGTAATAATGAATATAAAGAAACAACTCCAGGAAGAAGGATTGGTCTTGGAAATACTTTACTGGAGTAAAGAGAGTGTTCTTCACTGTGTTTGTTTGTTTGTTTGTTTGTTTTTGTCCCTTGTTTTAGCTATGAAACACAAGCAGTTTACCCTAAGATGGTCACATGGAGTAACAATCTACATCATGGCCTAACAAAAATCACAGAAAACTACTGAAACTATGGGATTAATATGAATTGACAGAACTGTTTTTTTTTTAGTATACATCCCCTAACATCCTCAAAACAGCACCATATTGCTGTGAGAGGCAGCAAGGCAGAAATCACTGCTAAATGCCTCTGCTTCCTGAAAGCAGCACTTGGACTTTTAACAGCCAGGAGCAGGTGTACCTTGTTCGCAATCTGCAGATTTCACCTGAACAGGGAAAACATACAGCTATAATGGTATCCCTCTGAGCCCTGGAATATTTGATTTTGTGGACAACAGGTGCATGTGCATTGCTGAGCAAGCAGATCTGAAAGTGTCTCAAGCTGTAGTCATAACAGCACAAACTCCTGAATTCTTTCTGTAACTTTCAGTGTGTGAACACAGGGAAAACTTTAACTCTGACTTCGAGGTGCCATATTATGAAAGTGAGTTTTTTCTTTGCTTTTACATAAGTTTAGTAATTTAGTCATCATCTAGCCTTACAACCCTGAGAATATGGAATCAGAAGAGTCTCTGCATTGTTCCCTAAACCAGCTACTGATAAAACCTAGAGTCTTCAAGGCAATGTAAATCAAATCCTGTGTTGATGTAACGACAGCGTAGGCAGGTATGCAAACCTCCTCCTTAATCAGTTCTGCCTCCTCCTGACCTATCATGGCTTTTCTTTGGTGTTGCTGTACAAGTGTCAGAGGTTAGAGCCAAGCATGCCAAGTCCTCTCTAACTGGTTGCAGAAAACAACACAAATGTCCGTACACTGTCCCAGCTCAAACAGTGGTTGCTTTCTGCACGCTGCCTTCAGGTGGTGATGATTCGTTTGTATCACCAATTCACCTCAGACTGCGTCAGCAAAAGAGGCCGACCACATTGAACTTATCACTCAGAGACATGCTGTTATGACACAGCTGTTACCTGTCCTCTGTGTTGTGTCAGATTCTGGGTCATGCATTTGTACTGTGGGTTCCTCTGGAGCCCTTTATATCCCTTTTGCGTACACAATGACGTCAGAAACAGTGAGGCTGCAGATTTTCCAGAGCTTGAATTTGTGATGGGTTTTTTTTTTCCGCTGAATTCAAAACTTTGCTTCAGATAATATTAAATTGGAGGTGCAGGTATAGGTAATGGTTTGTTCCATTTGTTCTTGGAACTGGGAAGACAGGAGTGGGAATGACGTCATCTCCGAGTTAAAGTGTTCCAGTTGTCAAGTCGGAAAAGCTTGCCATAACAGCAATATTTCTATATATAAACATCAAATAATACTATGTATACAGCTGATTTATTGCAACAAACACTATTCTAAAATAAACAGTATATTGAAATCAAGGGGAACTCTGGGGACCCTGGGAACTCAGGGATTGTGTGGATGCGCAGACTTCCCAGTCAGACATTCCCAACCTCGGGAGGCGTTCCCAATTGGGCATTCCCAATTAGAACTCAGAAATTCCAACTTCTGAGTACAAATGGAACGCGCCATAGGTTGATGTTTACCATGCAACTCGAAAGATCCTGGAAGCGTGGCGTGTGACAGGCTGATCAAAACATCCAAGATGGAATAGAGAATCAATTTTGTCTGCACATCCATATGCATTCATGTTGCATGAGCATAAATGCAAAAACTGTAATCAAAGTGTTGTTTCTTGGTGTTTTCATGTTGTAAACATCAAACCATGGCTTTTTCAGTGTGCATTTGTAGTTATATTCTGCCTCCTGGAGAGCATGAAGATTCATTGGACCTGAAGTTCATTACCCTGGTCAGTTTGCACTTTAATGTGTTCAGATACATGTTGTTAATGCTCAGTGTTAGTCTTCCTTATGTGCATGAAAGAAACAGAAACAGAGTTGTCTTCATATTAAACACTATATGATTCACTTGAGTTATCCACCAATCCACAGGCATCATACTCAGCGGGGCACTAAACTCCAAGTTGCAACCATCAGAAAGCACATTGCATTTCCCGATCCTCTCACAGCTCCCCAACGTTGTCCTTTTTAGCTAATGGTCTTCAACAACCCGACCAGAAGCCATTAATGTCGGCTCTTTAGACGCAGCACAACAATCTGAAACTCATTTCTGACTCTGTTACTGCTGTCGAACAATGACCACATCGGTGCTGAGGAGATTTGTATGAAAAATAAAACGAGTGCTTATTTCCTCATTGACAGCTTGTATTCTTGAAAACTGGCAAAGTTTTCACACTTGACACATAAATGGACCTCTTAACTTGAAATACAGATGAAGCAAAAATGAACTCAAAATTGCCCCCATCACTATTCTTTTTTCTAGAAAACAGACAACCTCCTTAATACTGACATTATTTGGGCATAATGACATATTTCGGGTAAAGTGAAATGGAGAAATGTGCCATGGATTTCTCCCTCTTCCTCTCTCTTTCTATTCTCACTATATACCAGAGTCTTTTAACACAGCTTTCACAGAAAATTGAAAAGCTTTCAGGCAGCTGCCAGGCAGTTTGCTGCCTGTTTCCCTGAGTCAGAGGCATTTTCCCTCTTTGTGTTTTACTGCATTAGACTGAGCCTATAACAGGTACCGACCATTAAATTACATCAAGACAAATTGAGCTATTCACTACCCATTTTCAATTTTCTCAGGGGTTGACACCAAGGAGAATTAGACATGGATGCCCTCATATTTATTTCCTGATATCTCAGTAAGTCTTGGAGGCATTTTGTCTTCCCATGCCATAAAACACCGCTCTGCTTGTTTTATGAAAGCCGACTTAGGTGAGGCAGAGGCCAAAGGACTTAACCTCCATATAAACAATAGGACTGTCGCACATTTTCCATCGCCACTGTAATATGGAGGATTTTGTCCCCCTCAGTATTGTGTGTCTCACTGGCTCACTGGTTTATTGGTTTCTCCAGACGGTCCAAGCGCAGAAAATAGAACCCCGCCTCTCACGCCTCCGTTTATTGATTATGAATCAGACTATATATCATGATAGAGCATTTCCTTATTTTTTTGTTAACTTCATTGTGGGTGTTTATGTGCAAAGAGGATTCCAGAGGATCCATACAAAACGGTAGGAGCGCTGTTAAGAAATAAGCCCACTTCAATAGAGGGATTTGCAGGGCCCACTCAGAGGTAGGAGGGAGCCTTTCAAAGCCACCCTTTTTCTAATGCTGTTTACTGCACTGTACTCCACACAGAGACCAGCACCACTCAGCATGTCTCCCCCATGAAAACTCCTGCTTCCTCTCCCACATGACTCCAAACTTTTAGCTCAGTGTGAGGGAAAAAGTAAGGCGTTCTCTGAGAGAGTGTTGATTTCCGGTGGAAAGAAAATAGAGCCTTTTCTTCATGTGAGACTGGGGAAATTAAAGATTCAGGCGACAGATCAATGTAGGCTTAAACCTGACAAATACGTGCCCGACTCTGTCTGTCCCATCTTGGTACGGCTGACCCCTAAATGGCAACTCTATCAATTCAGTGTCAATCCTCCTGGCAGCAGAGGCACACAGGGAAGTGAGGCAGCATTAATTATGAGCCTTCAAGCTCCAAAGGACAGTTAATCTTTGTCATTTTGCTACTGGAGACGTTTGGATCTGCCACTGAGATTGGAGCCAGGTCACAGCTCTTGACCCTTGACTGAGAATAAGGATTCAGCTCACGCTTATGAGAAAACCCTTTTCCCAAACGTCCCCCCTCCAAGCGGGTTTAGTCTGTGCAGTAATGTCTGCTTTGACTGGAAACTTTCTGTGTTTAGAGATTTAAAAACAGTGGAAATCTATTAATGAGCTGTGGAAACTTAGCTTTTTTTTTTACATTTGCCTTTGGCTTGATTTTAAAAGTTTTCAGACTTCTTCGAATAATTACTTTCTCATTCTGACAATAAATTCACAAAAATCTATTTATACTGCACATTTTTCACCCCCAGATTACAAAGTGCCCTCATATGAACTGATGAATGGAAATATAAGGAACAAGAAAAAATGATCAACTTATAAGGACACACATAGAAAAATACAATATCTTAAAATAAATGAAAATAAAAAACAAATGTTTGACTGCTAAAGAAAGTTAAAAACTTGGATTTAAAAATGATTTTCAGTGCCAATGATAATAAAAGATCAACTTTTTTTCTGACAAAGCGCCAAATAATAACTGGGATCTGCAAACTACATTTACAGTATTTATGTATGTTTCAGTGTGTAGAATAAGAACTTTCACATTTGGTCAACTGAACTGTTAAACATTACCTCCCCTACTAGCTGAAACCTAAAACACTAGCAAATTAAGCTGTAGATGTATGAAGATGTATGAATGTATTAAACACATTAACCTTAGTGCTGTTTACAGCCATAATACAACAATGCTAAACTACCTGGATGTAAACTAACACAGATGGCAGATGGCATCTTTAAGACAGCTTTCACACTGGCACAGCTCATTGCTGGTTCCAGTTCTTGAACCCTATTTTGAGCTCACTGCTGTGTTCAGATTGGAAAAAAATGGTTCTGAACCTGAAAAGTTGATTCATGGCAGGAATTATATAAAGTTGGTTCAGCTGTGAACCATGACATTATTGACCTATATGTGCACATACTTATTCCATACCAGATGCCTTCTATGTGACCATCTTCAAGCCTCTTTATCATCAACAGCTGTGCCGTGCTTGAATGCTGTATGAAAACAAAACCTTGAGTAAAACAACAAACACTTTTAAAAAACTGATGCGATCTTATTTTTTGCCGGTGTGTTGTTGATCTCCACCAGAGTTAAGGTCTTTGCACACTGTGTCCGTTTTTTTTTTTCGTATGTGTTTTTTTGGTATGTAATCCAGAAAAAAACATATCTCACGCACAGACACCTTGCACACTGACCCCAATGTGTTTATTTTGTATTGTTTGCGATATTTTGCAGCGCAAGAAAAAAATGAATCTTTAAGCAGAGTTCAAGCAACTGATCCTGAGCAGCAGCTGTCAGCATGCACGGCTGGCACATAGGTACACACACACACACACACACACACACACACACACACACACACACACACACACACACACACACACACACACACACACACACATACACAAGTCTTCATTCATCATCTAGTCACCGCTCAAAATGTGTAGAGAAAATATTTCAGAAAATGTGAAAATGTGATGTTGCAAGTGGCCTGCGGCGTCTTTGAATAGTCAAACTACCCAGGAAATGAGCTGGGCAAATGTGAAAAAATGCAAAAAATCAAAGCTGTTCCGAAAAAATAATGATGGACAAAAGTTTTGGATCAAGTGTGCAAGCATGATTGACACAACATGGGATCGAATTTAATTTTTAACGTGCATAAGTTTTGGACAAAAAAAAGGGACTCGGTGTGCAAAGGCCTTAACACTGAATATCCCCCCTCACCCTTCTGTTTTATTTAAACTGGTATGAATGCAAAATTGTTTGACAGAGATCACCAAGGTTCCAAGAGACTAGAGCAGAAGTGATTAAAGAAACAGGACTCTGAGGGTGTGAAAGCCCTCTTAGTGTGGTGTGGTTTGATAGTTTGGCAGTAAGAAAATGGGCACAGGACATGTGGAGGCTGTGGCTGGATAAACTGATGTATAACCGCTTAACCAGACAATGCATAACCAGCAAAGGTATGTGGATGTTTACCTGAGGGAGGAAGGTTGGAGGTACTAGCTCTGCTAGTGTTAGCCACGCTCTGTAAACCTAATTGGCATTGTTTACTTTCAGGCTCTGTGGTTCAGTTCCACAGAAAGTTATTTTAGTGTTTTCTTCCTTTCAGTCTCGCAAAACATTTAGAATTAGATTTTCTGTTCAAAGACTGAAATTCAAGACTGGGGGATTGGATGTTGGATTTGGATTAAGATTTGAACATAATGGAATCTATTTTCAGAAACTGATTATATTATTACATTGTTATTATATATCTCAGTCCAATTATAATCACATTTGTTATAAGTTTGTGAGGAAAGCGAGGCGTCACTGTGAGCTAATCAGAAAACAAAAAGTCTCTCCTCCTTTTTCCACTGCAGCAGTCACACACTGAGGCTGGTGGGTGCTGTCCTAACCCAGGTGTAAAGAGCAGATTGATTCTCAGAGGCGCGCCAGGCAACAAAGCAGCCCAGAAAACAGCAGAGAGACTCAGAGAGGGAACATTTTGACAGAATTGGGGCATCGCCTCGATTATACCTTCTCAGTGCCCTTTTGTGTGTGTTTAATATCTCTGGAACACGACAGGTTTCACTGCAATAAAAACCATGACGATCATAAACACAAGCTTGTTTTTACTGCACATGTTAAGTCCAGATGCTCACAGGAGGCAGGCTCTCATGGGTGCATGCATACATTGTCTCTGACATGCTGACAGCCAGCTGAGGACACGCACTCCCTGCATTTACAGCCTAAGCTGCACTGCAGTATGCAGGTTCATGGGCAAAGGTGGAGGAAATATAAAGAGGAGATTTCAGGGCTGCCTAAGCTCTTAATTCTGTAAATGCCTTCACACGGGTTATATTCAAATACATGCCCTGTTTGCCTTTCATCTGCTCCCCGGCACATGCTCCATCTTCTGCTCTGACAGGGTGCTGCATGTCCAAGATGTTGAATAGCGCTCTCAGGAGGATGTGCCACCCAGTAGACAGGCAGAGAGGAAGGGGAAACTCTGAGCATAGCTGCTATGAAGATTAATGATGCCTCTGTTGTGGATGTCAGTTTTAGGCCATGTCTGCTTGGAGACAAGCGTGGGATGTTTGAGTGAAGAGACCTGCCGTGCCGTGCTGCATCTCCTGGTTTTGAGCATGGTTATTCTTATCTTAGAAACAAGGAGATGAGGTGAGGAGACATACAGATTCTGATGTTTGCAGTGCATATGTTGGCGTGTAGGGAGTACACGGTGGTTAGATGCAGCTGAAAAAAGGCGGGATGTGTTGACTGTGTAAAGTTCAAAGGCATCATCAGCTTCATATGTGGCATCAGATACTCACCGTAGGAAAACCCAGACAGCTGCTCCATCTGGTCACACAGCTTCTGCAGCTACCATCTCCACAGCAACAGCCGAGGAGGAGCGTAGTGAGCTTACTACCACGCTGTCACATGAGGAGGACACATGATGAATCGCTGTGTGGGGGGATTCAAGAGCAAACATCACTCCTGCTGGGGTTCCAGCGGTAGTTTTGCTTATTTTGATCCAATTTCTCTGAGAATTAGCCTTTATTCTACGTAATTGTAAACAGAATTATGCAACAATGTCCTGCACAGAGCTAGAGGCTGCTCTGTGCCACACATGCATCTCTCTATTTGCAACACACCATGAAAGCAACATCTGCACATGATCAGCAGACACATAAGGCAATGACGCAAAGGATGGAAACCTCAACAGGGTTGAATAAACTATCTGGCAAGTGCACTGTAAAGATTTTAGTGATTATCTGCAACTCTAATATTGACAGCCTCATAGCAGACATACCTTCCCCAGGGGGCTAGACCACCAGTTGAGTACTAATGCTTCATGCAGAGAATGGAAATCTAAGCTTTCAGCTGATACCAGATGACATGTAGAGCTTTGTGTCAGTACATACACAGTTATATCAAGAAGAAAAACATATATTTGAAGGTTTAGCTTCTTAGGGCTAACTTTATCCATTTGTTTATGTGCGCTGGATATTGATCAACATTTTGACTGATACACCACAAAGTGCAGTGTGTTAAAACTATGTTTGCTCTTCTATAGTCCACAGATCTATGTATCTGCAGCTTCAGAGAAAGTGAATTCTGTGGACACAGTCACAGCTGCTTCATGCACACAAGTTTAAAAAAAAAATAAGAAAAAAAAAAAAGATAAAAGGGATCACTCATACTAGCAACAAATTAAACATCAATGTTTTCATCAAAGGTAACCAAAAGAGAAAGAAAAAAAAAGAAAAAAAAAGAAAAAAAAAAAAAGACAAGAGGCAATAATAAAGAAATCCTCTGCAGGCCTCACTGTTATTTATAAGCAACTCATAACTCATAAACACACAGCACTAATATCAGTTTGAACATAAGCCAAAAAACATCCTTTTGAATCTCAAACATCAGCATATGTTTGTATCTTGATCAAATAGCAGCAAACCTATGTTAAAGGTCTGGCAGAAATCCCATTTTTACACCATTTATTTCATCATCTTTGCAGCCACCTGCTTTAAGATATCAAATGTATAGTAGCAGAGGCATACTGTGTGCTGCTGTTTGAAAAATTCAGTGTCTAAACCAGGAAAAAAATATATAATCGTCCGCATGAGATACCTATTAGTGCGCATGATATTATTCCACGAATTAATCCCATTACACACAGCTGAAGTATGGCCCTTGTCCACTAAACCTCCATCAAAGCTTCCTTCGTCCCGTAAGTCCCCAAGAAGCTGGATCCAGTATTCGACACCCTCTTTGCGGAGGACGCCCCAACAACTCTTGATGCATTGGTTTGCTGCACTCGCCCCAGCAAAGTAGCTTCGCTCTCCGAACAAATCGTCTCCATGAGTTGTGCGTAAATCTATTTGGGTCAGGTCTCGCACAAGGCCGTTTTCTGTGCCACGGTCAGTGCTCACAAGTTTGGGACATTCACCTACAAGATAGCTTCCGGTCACTCTCGGGTCACTGCTTGTTTCGTAGGAATTCAGCCAAATTATTTACAAGAGAAGTTGTTGATACACCCATTAATACACACATTAAAAGGTTTAGTTTGTCATATGAGTCGATGTGCCAGATGTGATAAGGTCCCTCTTTGAGAAGTAATGTCTTCTGTACAGTCTCTGTAGCTGTCTGATTGCTGACCCCTCTGGATCCTGCTCGGCCAGTATCAGTCGGACTTCTTCATTCTTGACTTTTAGGCCAATTTCTCGGCACTTAGTGAACATTCACCGATATCCATGCATCTTCCCCTGACCTTGTAATTGTTCCTGCATGAAATTGGCTGAGCCTGTTGTCTTTTAGTATGCGCAGTTAAGTTCTCCTACTTAGGATTATTCCATCTCTCATGGCAAGAATAGCAAGAATGCCGTTATATGACATTCCGAGGTGGAAGTAAAAGTTAACGAGCTCACTTCTTCTCTCTATTGCGTATTAGTAAACACCTGACGTCACTATAGAAGCCGTAGTGGACGAGGACAAGGTTGAGTCAAAATGGGGTAAATAACTTTATTTCGAGGGGACGTTTTATCTTAAAACATGCGCACATTTTGATATGTTGTGCGCACATTTTAGTATCTTGTGCACACTGTTTAGCTAAATCGTGTGCACGAATAAGTATCTCCAGTGCATGTTTTAATATATCATGCACAGGAATAAGTATCTCATGTGCACGATTTGTATACTTTTTCCTCCTTGGCACCTTTGTGGCTCTGTACATTAAATACCATTCCTGTTTTTTTTTACTCAACATACATTTTTACTGATGTTATAAATATTTTTTATGTTGTTTGAAAACATTACTGTTCTTTCCTAGAGTCCCAGACTTTTTAAATAACATATTTTTAAACTAATGAAACTGTAAAACTCTGATATTTATTCGCCAGACTCCCATAGTCCCCTTTGCCTAATTATAGACTAATAATTTAATTTATTATAGTGTTAATGCTTTAGCTGGAGCTTTATGCGTAGTAACCTCATCAGATCAGACCTCTTTGTTGAGTCCAGCCATTGTTTTAACATAGTCATAAGTTATTCCTTTAAAACTCAACCTCTAATTGGATGTGCTACCATTGTATGGATTATCCACCTCTTACAGAAATAGTTTGAGCGTGGGCGAGGAAGCCGAGCATTGATTTCTTTGTGTTGTCAGCAGCGAGGTGTTAATGCATTTCTCCTGACAAACAACTGATGGGATCATACATTTGGGAGGAGATGGGGGTATTCACACTTTGTTATTCATAGATTTTCTCTGTGAAAATATCTTTTTTTTTTCCTGCAGAGGCTGAAATATTCCATCTACTGCACTAAGAGTGAGATTTAAGCACACAAAAACACACACTTACACAAATAACTCACACATTTTATGATTACCCGGATCTTATGGCTCAGTGCATTCAAAGAGTATGACACTGCAGGAAATAAGTATCCGCCAGATGCCATTAAAGATTACCTCATTTGTATTCTCCAATATTTGCAGAGGATCTGTCAATAAGGAGAGGAGCATTTCCTGGACAGCAATAAATTAGTGATGATGTTCAAAGGGAAGGCTTTCTCAGGCCCCTCAGCAGTTCAGCACCTTTAGTGTTTGGAGGGACTCTGTGCCAATCAACACATCAGAGAGATGATTACCATGTCCAAATATGAACAGCAGATTAGGTGAGATTTACAGCTTTCACTCTCTCTTCAGCTGGCTCAGAATTACAGACGGCTATGATAAAATAGCCAAAGGAATCTTTTTCTGGTCTCTTCTGCAAATTTTCTTGAAAAGTATGTAGATGTGTTTTTATTCTCATGGTTAGTAACATGAATGTTGAGTCACTCTAAAGAATTGATGGCTTCAAAGACATTAATTTCATTGTGAAACTGCTCCATAAATTGTATCAAAGTTAGATAAAAGGTCTCATTAACAGAAGAAGAACAAATTAAAAACTTTGCTGCACTTTAATTGAATGTTTCAGGAGTCACTTGATGAATGTGTTGCTGAAAAGAATAGCTCTGAATTAATCAATGCAAAACGTAAGAAAAATATATCATGGCCTCATCCGGGCGCCATCTGAACAATAAAGTGCTTTATATTATTGAGCTTCCTACCTTCCGTCCTATTTGTCACCGTCCACAGAGAGAATAAGTTATCCACAGGACGGGTCTATCGGCTCTGTCTGAATCAGGGTGACACTGAAACCTGCAGACAGAACACAGCCGGCTTATTTAACACTACAACAGTGTTAGTTTTCCAAGTGACGGGCAAATTACTGTTTAATTTTCTGTCATTATATAAATTACCATGTAGCTCAGCTCACGATGAGATAATTGTGCACTGTAAAATTAAAATTCAATAAGGGCTCTTTCTATAATTACCTGCATATATCAGAATGAGAGTGAGATTTATTAGTCAGGTATGTGTTAAAGTACAAAGAATATGACTCCATCTCTGCTTATTTAAATGAACTTTTGACTCTAATTCTTTAAAAGTCACTTGAAAAAAACATTTTCTTTTGTTTAAATTGGAAACTAATAGGGAAGGTTTAAATCATTTAGCAGAGAAACATTGATATTTAAGTACCTTTCCTTGAGCTTCATCTGTAAATTTGTTTTAAGCAATATCTTAAATTTCTCTGATGAAACTTTGCTGCTGTTTTCCTTTTAATGTCATGCTTTAGCATGAGAGTATGAGATGAGACAGTGGTGGTTTGTATACACATTCAGAAGCAGCAAGCTTGAGTTTCCTTTTTGGGTGCTAGCTGCTTCGTGTCTTTTGTGTTCTTTTCAGCATTGCCTACAACTTTTCTTTCATCCTCTAACCTTGAATATAAAATCATGGACAGAAACTCACTCGGTCAGGGACAATACTACAGCTCTGTTGTGAACTCCTGGATCCACTGGGAAGTGAATAAAAATCATCTTGAGCAGAGGAAAAACTGGCCCTGAAAGTTGCTTTTACACCTCTGCAGCAGACTGAAGACGGGCCTTCTTTTGATTTCATAAACACTATTTACAGGTTATTATTTCTAATCTAGATGAAATAACACTGATTTGATTAAATTCACGTGTTGCAATAAAGAAAGAAGTTTTAGTGTATCATCAATCTTGAAGCTGAAATATTTTTGTCATATTTGTAACAAATGTTTGTTTTTTATATTTTTAATTAGTCATCACTCTTTTCACACACACACCAACCCAGTCTATATGAGTCTCATCAGGGATGCGGTGTCTCTTCCTGGCAGTGGATACGGGTGCTTCCCTTGTTTCTTGCAGACATTGGACAAAGTCCCACATCTCCCCCGCATCATGTTCCACGTTGCCTCGTTTGTCCTCACATCTCATGAGACTCCTCTCTATCCTGGCACTGGGAGCACGTTGGCTTTGAAGTAAGGTGTTTGACTGTGAGAATAAGTCACACTTTCTTTGTTATATTTTTGAATGTATTGGACCAAAAATAAAATTCAATCTTTATTTATGTTACACCTCCGAAGTGCCTGTTTCACAAACAGAGGAACGAAACAAAAGAATCGAAATTTAGAAAGAAAAAGCAGGTCGCAGAATTGGCAAATGTTTATGTGGAGGATGATGAAGGGTGAAGGTGCAAGCAGCAAGGCCTGAGAAGTAAAATATAGAAAAGTAGGTCAGAAAATGTAACTGTGGGGTACATATGTGGATTTAGATGAATTTAGAAACTTACAGAGTACACATTTTTGTTTATTTAGTTGACAGACATGGACACCGAATTGACATTTTCATAGGAAAAAAAAAAACCTCACTGCTTTTCTTTTGGCTGCTTGTTGAGACGAACAAAACACCAGAAACAAGTGCCCAATGGCAACCCTACAAGTAGAATCTGCATGATATCCTTAAAAAAACTGTCAATTTTTACAGGAATAATCCGTATCAATTGTCTCCTACAGGCCTTTATACATGTGTCTCAGTGTCTGTGTCTGCCTCGAACCCTTTCCGCTGCCTGTATGTTGATGTTTTGGTTTTATTGGGATGGGTATGAGCATGCCCAGTGCGCAAGCAACTTTACGTGTTGATTAGCTTGTGGAAGAAGCTACCTAGCGGCTATGATAGTGGACGTAGCACCGAGAAAGAAAAAAACACCAAAGTGAAACAAAACGCCAAAAAGATAAATCTGTTTCCTAAACAAGGGTGAAGCTTGGCTCGACTTTCACTTTCTTTCGGGCACTTGAAGAGCAGCTAGGGACAAAGAGTGATGTGAGTTGGCTTTCTGCTAACCAGGTATCTGTCAAATAACCTGTGATTAGCTTCTGCGTGACTCTCGAGTCCACGGAGAAACCCGATGCTACAAGTAGTTGCTAGGCGAGTGAATATGTTTACATAGTCACAGTCGGAGGCTGTGGGTGTGCGCTGCTGCTGGCACTAAGCCAAGGAGGAGCCCAGTTTGAATGTTGTGTTTCCTAACAAGTAACAAAAATCTTTGCAGACCCTACCTTTAGAAGAAAGAACACATTCAACACTTCCGTCTTAGGTATTGACAAAAATACTCTTAAACTTTGTGTGTGAAAAGTATGCATCAGTCGCTCTATAACTTAATATAAGTGTTCAAAACAAACCACAAGAGTCACCAAAAAGCCCATGACACAGTAAAAGTTTTAAGCCAGATTTAAGGCTCGATTTGCCTCCATCTGCAAGTGAAAACACACAAAACACTGATGGCGGATGAGATTGATTGACCTCCATGTTTGTTTATCTTCTATAGCCCTGTTTGGCCTTGCAGGCCTCTGTGAGATCTCGTGTCTATAGAGTTGTTACCATACAAGTGTGTGGTCTATGGATTGTTGTGATGAAAATTGCTCTGAACTGTCTTTAAGTGTGTGGTCTCCCACAGTTTGGCCTAAGGCTTAAGATACAAAGAGAAATCATCTCAACCATCTGCACCACCCACATTCACACTGGGGTCTTGCTCACCCTGATGAGGTTCAGCCACCCATTCACTTTACATAATCCTCTCCTTCAACAGTTAGTTCTTTCCGGCTGTTTTTATGCTTTTATGGATTTATTACTATCCAGTTCATGTTGTGCTATTTGCCTTTAAATGTATATATATTTCTAGATGACTTAGATTTGAAATACTCTAACTGAGGAGTTAGGATATTATCAAACTGCATCAAAATGGGTATCACCCATTCCTATTGTGAAGAATCTGTCACATCAGCTGCCGAACAAGTATAAAGAAACAGCTGAATCACAAATTAACCTAAGAGTTATAAACAAAGCAGTGATGTGATAAACAACTTGTGTGAACAATTGAATAAAGCACCCAAAGGAAGCATGTACAGGGACAATGTGTTTTATCCAAGGACTGAACCCTGAGGAACTCCAGCTAAAGTATGAAATGTGATTTTAAATATCAAATTTTGAAAAACTGTGAAACAGATTGAATGGATGCAGATGCTATTTTTTGCACAAAATACAGCAAGTTCCCTCCAGCTGCTAACCAGTTATTCTATCTATTCGATCCAGTAAAAAAAGCAATGGATGTTGCCAGAAAAGAAGAAGAATAGAAAAATCCTCTCCTACCTCACTACTTTCACATGACCCTAAAATAATAAACTAGAAATGGGAGTATGTCATAGGGGGCATGGGGAAACGGCTGAGGCCTCCCTGCATCGCTGAGTCCAGCTAATGAGTCGTCTTAGTGCGGTTTGGCCTCATGTCCCGCCTGTATCTGGTCCCTCTGCTCAGCAGGGCCACAGGGGTCAGCGGGCTCAATATCCCCCTCTTTAATTACTCACCTCATTAACACTCGACTCCTCTCACTCCATTGCTGTTGGATGGAGGTTTGCTGGTGGCTGCAGTGAGCCTCTCATAACCGCGCCTGATTGATTAAACTAGGTCTTGTGACAGCTGTTCACATCTTCGGCACAACAAGAAAAAAGAGAAACTGAAGGAAGCTAGAGAAGAGTCACACCAGTTTAAATTTAACAGCTAAGAAACATATCTGGTTATCATTTCAACCAGTGTCTCCAAGGGGCTTAGTTGACCAATATTTTTTCCCCTATTTTGCTGTGCTGGATAAGTCATGCTTTCCCTGGCACATCCTCCTGGCCTCTGTGATTCATATACAATGAAACAAACTCTGTGGAAAGCGATTGTACTAAGCCTTTTGAAAAGAAAGGAAAGCATTCCCCCTAATCCTAAAGTAGCAGATTAAAAAATAAATTCTGAATAATGCATAAACCCAAACCTCTTTCAGGGATCAGTGGCCTCTGTGCTGACCAGTGATAAATCACGCCTGCCAAAGGTAAGGGGGCGATAAGTAAGGTGCCACAGAGACAATGATAAATAATGGCTCTTCTGTTGGAGTTGGAAGGGATTTTAGGATTCACTTTGCTCCATCGTGACATCTGTTTTATTGATTTCTTTTTTCTTTCCTGCTGCTTTAGCTCACATTCTAATTGGATTTATCCCTCGCCTGATTCGTAATAATACTTTTCCCCCAATATTAAAAAAGGTCAGAATGTTATCTGGTGGTGAAATGAATTACACAGCAGATCTAAAATGAAATGGGCCGTGTTTTCATTTGGATCCTTTTCCATTAAATTCTTCAAGGTTCTTTAATTTGAGTCTAATCTGGGGAGAGGAAGCACATTCATGATGGGAAGCACTCACCGCAGAAGAAAAGATGAGGCGGAGTGAATGAGGTGTGTGGCGTCAAAGAGACATAAATGGCTGCTTAGAGGGAATTCAAAAGGCAGCGAGTGCTTCCTTTGTGCTCACCTCCCTCTTGATTTCCTGCTCAGGGAATCTTCCTGGAAATTGTTGCTGTATATTTCACACTGATGCTCATTTGAACAATCACAGCAGGAGCGTAGCTTATAAGGATCCAGAGTGGACTGGTAGCTTTTGTTTTAGGTAAAAAGGCCTCATCCAGGCATCATCTCAATCTGAGTGAGAAGTGGGGTTAACCCTGGCCCGGTCTAAAAACAGACCCAGAGACCATAACAGATATAGTAGCATCTAATATTGGCACAGAGGCCTATAATACAGTGACATATCACTTCCAGCCAGTTTGTTCCATTTATTTGATTCCTCTCTCTGGATAGGACCTATTGTGTTTGAAGCCTGGAGTTATTGCAGCCATTTGTTTGCTGGAGAGCGGCTTTATCGAGCAGCAGCTACAGTAGAATATGTTTTCTGAATACGTCGGGCCGCCTCAATCCTCTGCACTCCGTCGGAGGTTTGATGTGATTAATATTCTCATGGACAGTATTAATGAAAGTCTATTTTTATACCCCAGACAATAGCAGAGCTTCCACACGTGCAGAAAACAAACTGAAAGCATTGAGGATCAAATGAAAGAACAGTGAGGTTTTTTTTACAGGATTATTAAGTAGAAAAGCTGCCTGCACCTGTGTAGGTTTGAGGGGTTTTATTAGTTATCATTTCTGACTCCATAGCTCTTTTTTGGGTTCACCATACAAATAAGTAAAAATAGAGTAGAATAGAATAGAACTTAATTGTCATTGTAAAAAGTCACAGCAGCAATCAAGAAAACAAAAGTAAGGAAGTGCATAGAAAGTGCAAAAAGGTCCATAAGAAAACAGATGATGACAGCTTGTCCATCATTGTCCAGTTCAGCCAGTCTCCACCTCCACGGGGTCCAGGACTGAGCTTCTTCAGCAGTCTGATCAGTTTCTGTCTCCTGGATCCTGTCTGCTCACAGCAGGTGAAGTTCTTCCAATGTGGTGTTGGTGTCTGATGTTAGCTCTGTCAGCCATGTTTGTGAATAGCATGATGCTACTCTCCCTCTGGTATTCCCTCTGTTGCTGGGTTAGCGCGGCTAGCCTGTCCATCTTATTGGAGATAGATCTTACGTTCCCAATAATGATGGATGGAAGGACAGGTCCATGTTATCACTTCTTAGCTCACACCTGAGAACCAACACATCATCCTCACCTCCTTCTCCTCACCTTGTGGGAAGACATCAGGCCTTACACCAGTTAGCATTGACATGCTACAGGCTTCTAACAGCTGAGTTCAGATGTTAACAATGCAGCCATGGTTACATGTAGGATCTCCAGACAAACACAGGAGAAAAAGTAGTAAAAATATCACTGAAGCCACAAAAAGTTTGGTGTCCATGACCAACAAATGAGCCATACAAAGTAATGATCCACTCCAAATACAAAGATGACGAAAAAGAGATGAAAAAAATTACAAGAAATGGACAAAGAAGAGAGAGCTGCTGCAAAAGGCAGCCATAGCCAACAGGATGGCACCAAGCAACCATATATTATACCATAAATAAGTAATAAAAACAAGGGTTTTTTGTATTTGTGTTTTCATTGCAGCTTTTCCCAGTCAGTTTCTGGAGACAACAGACATCCTCAGCTGAGATCTGCTGTTTGGAAGTTAAACAAGCATGCACTGTGGTGTGTAACTCAGACTGCCCAGGGCAACAGTTTGAGCAGACTGGAGCTTTTGTTCCAGCTCCGCAGAACCAAAATCCTTTTTACAATACAACGCCTTTAACCATGGAGCTGAAATACACAGACACCTGTGAGTGGTGTAATACTGACCCGACAACAACAACCGCTATGTAAGTTTGTAATGCTGTGCACATACAGAGCTGAAGAACTGTTAGTATTTACAAGTGCAGACCGCTTACACACTTCAGGGAGTAAATACTAAGTGAGTAGTTTTTGTCTCATGTCTAGTAAAAATGTTTCAAAAATTACATAAGTAGGGATGCACCAATCACAATTTTCTGGTCGATCACGGATCTTTATAAAGCCTGACCTGCTGATACCAATTTGGGCCAATACCATTTTTTTTTTTTTTTTTTTATTTCTTATAACTGACAGAATATACATTCAATGTTCCAATCTTATTTTATTATAAATCATTATATGATACTTGTGAAACAATAACATCTTTATGTTTTTCCTTTCACAACCAATAGTGTCCTGAGTTTTAGATCGATCGGTACATGTCTACTGATAAGTCAAGTCAAGAAAAAAACCTAGATTACTTTAAATAAGTAAATAAAATGGAAATGGTGAAGAAAAAATATACTGCTCTTGAACAGGGACTATATCTTTATTTTAAGAAACTGAACATGTCATTTCTTGTTCCACAGGCACATTTTTTTACTCATTAGACGGAACTGAGGTCTTATTTTTGTCTGCTATTGCTTGAAATATAAAGTTTTTTGGACTTGCTGGGCAAATCTAGCATGGATTAAATCTAAAAAGACTTTTCCTTTTTTGTACCAGAAGTTCAACAAAGCACTCTTTACACTTGCGAACCCCCATGTCTTCCTATACACTACTCCATGATGCTGCAGGCTCCTTTTTTGCATAATTTTTGTCACTGTCCTCTGTCTTATCAGTTTGATTTGGTTATAAAGTCATAAAGTGTTTATTTGGCATTCAGAGTGGGAAAATCTGCAAGAGCTGGGTCTGGGATGATAGGTGGATACAACAAACCCTTAAAATACAGCCAAGAGACTGGGCTTTAATCTCCATGAGAAACAGATACTATAGTCTGTATTTGTACATGTACATGTACATATACTACTATATGTTGTCTGAATTGCTATAAAACGATATTTCTGGGCAGCAAGTGTAGCTTTGTTCAGCTGCAGTGAAGTAACAGAGCAAGGTGGGAACTAGAGAGACCATCATCATCCCATGCATACCCATCACCCTTTGCACTCTGCTCACTGCCTCAGATGTTTTAGTGAAAGTAGTAAGGAAGATCAGAGAGATGATTTAGAGATCGTGGAAGCCTCAGCGGCCTTTAAATCTGATGTCTAGAATCATTTGAGTTTCCTCATGTCATAAAATGAGAAAGAGGAAATGATGAGAGCAATATGCAGACGATTCAAGACTGCAGTGACCTGTGCGAGAGGGGACATGAGTTTTACGAGAGGAATGAAAAGAGTTAGAAGAAACACTCAGCCAAGCATTTACAGCCTCACTTCACCATAACAGTGTGGGTATAATATATACTGTCTGTATACAGTATATACAGTATATATAAAACCACAAAGATTTTTTTTGTTCAGTTACAAAGTGATAAGATGTTATCTGAGAAGATAAAATGTGCTGGACACATTACTTTAGCTGACAAGTGAACAAACCATCTCTCAGTTCTTTTTATCAGGAGCCATCAGTGATAACTATCATTGTGACATCAGTCACCATATCAATCAGGACACAGTTTGCTTTAACAAGAAATATGTCTGATATGGCTTTTTGCAAACTGTTCAGATTTATGCAAACAACATGTATCTAACACATAAAACTTAATCCAGAAAATAATAATGTATAAAATTGACAAGTCTTTAAAAGTGTGCTTTAACAAAAATTTCAAGGCACATTTTGACATATTTAGTCTTTGTTAGCCACCCTTGTCAAACAGACACTTCCAATTGTTTTTTTGGTTTTTATTTTATTTTATTTTATTTTTTAAGTATTTTAATCTTGCTTCGTACTTGTGTGTTTAACGCTGGTACTCCTTTCATTGTGAGGTGTCCTCGAGTTAGCCATTCAAACAAAATTATTATTATTATTATTATTATTATTATTATTATTATTATTATTATTATTATTATTATTATTATTACTGTTGTTGGGTTTATGCAGTAAAACTTAAGAATCAACAATAAAACTTGAGCTTAAAATGTGGGAAAATAGTTTGTTCGCCCTTCAATATTCTCTGATTTTTGTGCTAAGCTAAATTAGAACTTTTTGCTAAAACTTTTCTGGAATATAAAGTGGCTACATGCTCTCAGTAAAAACACACAAGTACAAAATAGGCAAAAAGTGTAATCTCCCAGAAGTAAAACTGTTCCTCTTGGATGTTTTTGGAGTGTAAAGTCACACAGTTTAATTTTTGATTGCATGCCGCTCATACTGTGACAAAGAACCCTCCAACATGTTGTTTATTAATTAGTTCCTGATTTACTTATTTATTTATGCTGAACAGCTACATGAATGTAAATATATTTAAATTTTAATTTGAAAAAGCTGCACACTGTGATCTCTGGCTCACCCGTATGCACTGAGCTGTGAATGTGCGTGCATATTTTTAGTTCTTATAGCTGTGTCCATACCAGTCAGCAGAGGCCTTCTCTGGCTTGTGATGGCAGCATGCATGGTTTGCTGTGCAGTTGTTCATTCATGTGTGCTCTTATATGCCCTGTTTACTGGCAGGCTCAGTATAAATAACTGCTCCATTATCACAATGCACTTTCATATCCATCAGCAAGAGACAAGTGTTTGTAATCGTTTCAGACTGACAGCTAGCGGGATAAAACACTTCAGGCTATCTCTGTGTAGAGAGGGGAAATGTTTACAGTCAGAGGGAAGAAAAATGTTCAGAAACAACCTGATTATAAATTACAGCAAAAGGCTTAGAATTATTATTCTTTAGGCGTATGTAGAGTTAGCTGGTCTGAAGCATGAACCCATGGGTTTCTCTTTCGTTTTTCATCACATGATGTTATAGCAAATGTACTGTATATAGATTGTGCAAGCAGCAACCTCCCGCTGTAAAAAAAATTGAAAAATGCAGTCATGCTAACAACCGCAGTTTGTAGAGTGTCCGCTTGAAGCTAGAACAGCTGGAAACCATGTACACACCAAGCCAAAAAATGTTACTTCAATCAGAAAAGACTTGTACACCAGAAAGACTTAAGAACAGATTTAAAAAATAAATGCAAAGTAAGTTTGGCAGTTAGACCCCATCAAGCATTGAGCAAAATAATCAATGTAGGGGGAACAATGGCGTTAGGAATTATGATTATACCTCGATGGAGTCTAAACACTGATGGTGGTGGTGACAGTCTTAGGAAGGCTGGATCTGGAAGATTTGGTGAGGACTGCGGGGTTGCAGACTGTGGTGTTGTGGACTATGGGGCTGCGGAGCAGAACTGATTGATGGAGCCTGGTGGTGCCTGGAGGTGCCTGACAGCATTTAAGCTTTGACAGCTGTGAAATGATTGGCTTATGATTGAAGCAGAGCTACTGTGATTGGATAGAGAAAAAAGTTGACACGCCCCCCGGTCAGCTTATAGAAAGAGGCGGGAAAGAGTCCTCCAATACACCCCGCTGTCCATTCTCCTGCTGCAGGGACAGCGGCTCTGACCGTCTCCACTACCTTTCCAGCACACTTTCCGCGGTGCTGGGGATCACTCAGACCATTTAGACGCTGCGCCTCAGCCGCAGCGCATTTAAAGGCGAGGAGAGGCGCTCATTTGATTGGTGAAAACAGCGCTTGGCTGTGTTAAACCCACTCACGACTTTTCTCCTCCCTCTCTGCCATTTGTGCGGAGGGAGGCGTGGACGCCCTTGTAGGTGAGCAGGTGTGCGTGTGCTTGCGCCTGGTCTACGAAATTAGAGCCCCATGAGTCTGCCCAATCAGAGGCACAGCTTACCTGACCGGTAGGCGGATACCTGTCCTTTAATATTCATATCTGTGCTAAGTTAAACTAAAACTTGTTGCTAAAACTTTTCTTGAATATTAGTGGCTTCACTGCTCTCAGTGATCTTTACGAAAAAAAAGACAAAAAAGTGTAATATCACAAAAGTAAAACAGTTCCTCTTGGATGTTTTTGGAGTGTAAAGTCACACAGTTTAATTCTTGATTGTGTGCTGCACATACTGTGACAAACAACCCTCCGACATGTTGTTCAATGTGGCGCTATTTGTGAGGAGACTCGAAGCCACCGTCAAAACTCACAGGTGGGTGATGTCATTGATACCACGTCCATTTATTATACTAAAAGATGTGGTAAATTACAAGCTCTAGGTGGATGGGCTTTCCTAGTCACACATTTTATTCTTCTTCTTCCAAATATCATAATAAACATTTCTTCCTGTTGACTTCCCCACACAATATAAGCATTACTCATCTTTAAAATTAGACTGTTTCCAGTGATTTTAATACTTCCTTTTAAACTTCATTATTTTGAATATGATAGATACAGGTACTAGGATTTACCATGAAATCTGTTAAATTATTGCAGATCTGATAAGAGTTAGACGCAGCTGGTGGGTTTGTTTTCCAGATACCTGTTTTCACTTTGAAGTCATGTGACTTATACACATCAAAACCTCTGTGCTGTCTCATGCTGACACACTTTCACATGCTTCACTTTATGCCTGGTGTTCCTCTACCAATGCAAACATTTAACCTAACTGTACTGTAATCATGTCTCTGTTACCACCTTCCTAAAACCTCTCAGACTCATGTTGGTTTAAGCATTAAACCATCAGAGTGGATATCTGTGGGAGCCTGAGCTTCTTCCCTCCCCCTCGACCGTCCTCTCTGTGACCAACAGATGAGTCTAGACCAGTTCATAATCTCTAGCCAACATCCTCTCACTGGATATCAGTCACCTATGGCGAACAGTATATAAACTAGGTGAAGCGAGGGGAAACAGCTATTTTAAAAACCACATTTGGTTAATGAGCCCTGCGTTTTCACAGCAGCACTGGGGAGCGCTGCGGAATAAATGAATATCTGCCAACTCCCGAGTGCTCCTGTTCAGTGGAAAGTTCCCTGTTTTCGGCCCATGGCACCTCCTGTTATGGAGGTCTTCGGGGGCCACGAAGAAAGTGAGAGGTAGGGAATCATTATGAGTAGTCTTTCTCAGCGGCGGGGTGGGAAAGCAGTTTGGATTAGCATTTTAATGAGAGGAGCACGAGGTAAGCTCAGCAGGATGACCTCTCAGGTGACACTCCATGGCACGGTATGTAAATGATTAATTACAGTATCCAGAATGCATTGGGATCATTGGCTCTTAAGGCGAATGAGGGGCCTATCAGAATGCAATTCTAGTATTGATACTATCTCCCTGTATCACAGTTTTCCTCTGGACACCCACCAAATGGGTGTGATTATAATTAAATGGGAATTAATGAGATTTCATAAGGTAATATTTAAGAACATGGTCCAGTGAAAGCTGCTGTTAAAGGAGGCTGAAGAGCCACTGGTGCTTTTTAGTCTCAAGGAAGACAGATTTTCACCGTTTTATTGGTTTTTAATGGATTCCTAATTATACTGTGCTGCAACTTGGCATTACTCCTTTGCCAGAGGTTTTAGTGCTAAGAAAACAAATTAGATTGGCAAATCCTCTGAAGTTCTGCACAAATTAATTTGACCCGTCTCTCAGAAATGGCAAAGTCTTCTCTTAAACAGAGAAACCAGGCTTCTCTTTAAGTTAGCGGGTGTTGACGAGCGTGCTGAAAAACACACAGCCTTCAAATATAAATGTACCATTTAATTATGTTAAAACTTATATAAGCCGCACTGGTGTTGAAGACGCGGTCTTTTGGGGGGTTTTAAAGAGGGACATATTTTTAAATCATCTTCCTGTGTGATGATTTCTGTGCAGATGGGTCTTTTTTTATTATATACCATATGTTTTCACCGCTGTGCAGTGAGCAATGCCTCTGGCTGCTGGTAGCTGTGCTCACACCACAGTGACGATGGTGGATGTGAGACACAGACACACTATGCTGTCATACACCATTGCAGGTTCAAGGTGTAAGGACCAAGTTGTGATGACGGTTGACCTTTGCTCTAATGCTGTTGCAGAATGACATTTCGTGTAAGACGTTAATGAGGAAGAGAAGCAACTAAACGTGGCGCTGCCATTTTTAGTCGACACTGTCATGTCTCCAGAAAGGCTGCGGATTGGGCTCTTCGTATAAAAATGCATGTTACCATGTTAGCTTTCTTCAGTGATACAAGGATTTGACAGAATTCAAAAGATAAATTGTGTAAATAGGATCAGCACATACGTCCTTTAATATTTAAGTCTATTTTCTGCTTTCAAATTGAAATCTTCTCCCACTGTTTCTGCAATGTGTTCAGCTCTGTGGCAACAACCCTAACTAGACAGACAAGACAAGAGAAAAGAGAGAACAGGTGGAGAAACACATGTTTATGTCATCAATAATTCCTGACGATCTCTAAAGTAATGTTAAATCGGCCTGTGATTGTTCATACCTCAGCAGAAACTCAGCACCTTGACATCTTTCATATCTCTTCACGGTATGTATGCTGAAGGTTTACACTCTGAAAGTAAACATCGGTCATTATGTGAGGCCACAGCATCAACTTGTACCACAATGAGCAGGAACACAAGTCCAACTTGATTAATCAAGCCAGGTCTGTGACGGCAGCAGCGTCATATGCATGTTCACTCAGATAGAGGCGCCGCGTGCTCAAGGGTCAGTCCTCTGTATTCTCAAGTGAAGGGCTGCACTGAAGTAATAGCAGATGGCCTTTTTTTTTTTTTTTTTTGGCCTTGTTTAGTGAAACAAGAAACTAACTGTGTAACATGTTTTGGTTCCTTTGCTATGATTACTGCACATCCAGCCTGAGAATCAGGCATGCTGTCCACAGCCAAATGGTCCTTTGCCTTTTTAAACATCTCTTTAGTGAAATAGTCTTAGTATTTGTAAGCAGTCACAGCGTGACACAATGTGTCTTGTGGAGTAATTTTTATAGAGAGTTTTTTCCTGAGAAAAAACACAGAATTTTGCCTTTTTTTAGAATTCTGACTTTAAAGTCTGAATTTTGAGAAAAAAAAAAGTCTGAATTCTGGCTTTTGATCTTAGAATTCAGACTTTTTTCTCAGGAAAAATCATTATATAAATGAAAAAAAAAAAAAAAAAAAAATCAGGCGCTTTTTTCTAATGGCCCTAATCTTTTTCTTAAGTATCAGTGGGAAAAAGTAATTCAAAGAGAATTTAACAGCTGATAGTAATGCTTTGAAGGAAGGAAAATAATCTCCAGGGAAAAACAAGGAAAAAAATGGAAGCTAGTTAACAATCAGTACTTGAGGAACTCCCTGACAGGTTTTACAGACAAGCTAATGATTAGTTATTGATCAGTTACAGAGAAACAGTTTAAGCAAGACTGATAGGAGGAGCTACAGCAATCAAGCTGGATGTCCGATAAGTTCTTGACTTCTTATTCCTCATGGAGAGCTGAGATAATGATTCCTAAGCTGTTAATAGACTGTGTGATAGTGAATTTCAAAAATGTGTATATCTTATTGATTAGTTTATGAATATCTATAAATGTATCTATCTGACTTCCTCACACAGTCTCTCCAGATTCTGTTCAATGTAATCCTCCTGAGCAGCTCTGATCACTGGCTGTGTGATAATATTTAATTAATCAGGAACTACTTTTCACCAGCAGTTCTTTGCCAGCTTGTCCCCCGTCGAACAACTGCCAATTCAGAGTCTCATGTTGTTAAATGTTAAAGAGTTATTATGTGAGAAAGGCCAGAACATGTTAGAAAAATAACATGTTTTTCCGTGACTCACTCTTGTTATGACTCAGTGGGACAAAAAGATGCCATGCGACTTCTTTGGCAAGGCAGTAAAAACAATTTGTGAGAGAGACGAGACGCGTACTTAAGAAAATGTGCCAAAGCAGAAGCTATTACTCAACATTTATTGGAGCCTTTATTCATTAGAGTACCAAAAGCCAGCCAGTAATTGAGAAACAAGACGTGACTTTAAACAATCTTCTGAAACCTTTTCAAGACTAATTCAGAGTCAGTTTGAAATATATGTCTAGCATAGCTGACATTAACTTTGTGAAAGCTGCACTTAAAATTTGATGAGTGTCACAGGTCTGACTCACAGAGCCAAGGCAAGACATTTTAATTGACAGGGAGGGGATGGATGGGGACGGATATCCAGTGTGTGGTTTTAGGTTCATCCTTGGAGATGATCTATGGGACAGTGTGGGAGCAGAATGTAAATGACTTTGTAACACAGTGCCAGTGTGTATTTTCAGCTCCACGCAGCAGCAACAGTGGTGCAGAGATGTGGAAACTAAATCTTATCAGTATCACACCAGGTCTGGTCACCAGGTGTACTCCTAATATAGCACGTCCCCAGTGGAGGGGTTCACAGCAGGGTTAGAGACGGGTGCTTCTCACACAGGCTGTAACTGTCAGACAATGTTTAGTGTCAGTGAGATGGAGAGAGAGGGGACAGGTACATTCAGGCCAGAGATGAGGAGGAGGAGGAGGATTACTGATGAAACCATACAGCAAGGTCATTTTGATGAAATCTAGTCCAGCGTGGTGAAATGTGAATCCTCAAAATGTCACAGACGACAGTTACAAGGATACCATTACTCACCTTTTATATCCAGATAAAAAAAAAAGAAAAAAAAGAAAAATATATCTCTGCTCATTTTCTGCTAAAACACCTTAAAATCTTACTCTGAAATCAGCAAGTTGAGAATATCCCCCCCCAGAAAAGCAGGTAGAATTAGTTTTGTGTAACCTCAGATTAACTGTTGTTTTCTCTCATGCAATAATTATGAGATGAACTTCAAACAAGGTTCCCTGGTTATTTCTCCAAATGCTAGATTATAAGATTCTCTCTGTTTGAGATCATCTCTTTGTTTTCTGCAGCCAATTACGTCCCCCTGCATTCACAAACCCTGCTTACACAATTCAAGGCAAGTGTTGCAAAACTTTGAACAAAGCTCAGGCTGCTGGTGTATAGATGTAATTACCACCCAGGGACTGTGCTTAGTGGTTCATGGCATCCAAAACACCGCCTGCCCTGTGCTTTCTTAATTACTCTAATTACACTGCTGATTTCTTTAGCAGCTTTACTTCTGATTACTTCCTGAGAACAAGCCATGGGGAAACAAACTAATACAGACACACAGGGTTTAAGTAAAGCTTTAAATCCTCTGGAAATGTGTGGTAAATAGTGATTATTTAGAGATGACTTCTGAGTTGAGGATGCAATTTAACTCTCACAAAAGTTCAAACAGCTCACGTCTGCGGCGATGATTTCGAGGACTGTATTTGTGGTGCAGAACGTGTTTTAATCGACAGCTTTGAGACACATAGCAATGGAGCATGTGCTGCAATAACTGGCATCAATACATCTTCAGTCATCCAGTCTTAATGTGTTCGACATGTATCAGATACAGACCTGACATGCACAGATATGTTTCCTAGATATGACTGTAATACAAAACTATGGCTCTGTAGTGTTACATGAAGTCATTGAGCAGAATCTCCAAACAACACTCAGCTACCAGAGCTGAAATCAGATTGACCCAAACTTATCTCACACAGCAAAGAATACAAAACAAAAGTAAGTAGTGAACACTTGCTGATGTTAGCTTAAACTAAAGGCTATGCCAGGATTAATGGGTAGCAGACCAACAGCTGCAAGTACATATGAGCTCAATCAAGACCAGTGCAATCCTAATATTGAAACTCGAAAAAACTCAGAGAGAGCAGACCTCCACCAAGCATATTGTGATTGTCATGCAACACTTTAGTCCTACTTTAATGTTATACTCCCTTTCAGCAGACTGTCTGCTACAATTTGGTGTTAGTTGCAGGTTTTGTACGATAATTTTTTAGCTGACAGCGTTGCAAATTATGATGACCCAGTAGATATTTCATATTCAGGATCTTAGTATCCAGAATATTGGCAGGATCTGGAACGTACTTTTAAATCTGTCACAAATTATTGTGACTTTGTCTCTTATTGTTTTGCAAAGCAATCCGACCATTTATCGTGGAGTTATATACACATATGGTAAAAACAGCCCTATCTCACAGTGATAAAGAATCCTTTAAAAAAATCCTGGATCCAGACAGTGATCCAGATGATCTCCTAAATTTATTCCCTTTTTCCTTTTCCCATTTTGAACATTTCTTGAAAATTTCATCAAGATACGTTTGTTTGTCTGTGAACAACATAACTCAATAAGTTACAAACAGACAAACTCTCCCCAAAACATAACCTCCTTGGCAGAGGTAATGATATGATAATTATTACCCGTCAATGCTTTTAGCTATCTAAGCTAACTAAATGAGACCTAGATTATGAAGGGTTCATGAGGATAAGAGTTTACACTGGCTTTAAAACACATGGAAACTTTGCATTTAGCCAGAGCCGATTGTTTCTACTGAAATGATCAGGGCCAGCAATGAAGAGAAGAAAAAGAAGTTTTACCATCATGTACTTCAAGAAAAGACTTGACATTAAAGTGATACTCCGGAATGAAACAAGTTGGGTCCTATCACAAGGTTTAGGGCAGAAATTACCCCTACAGCAGTGATTTTGTGCAGCAGAAGCCCAGGGCGCACACACCAAACACCCCCTCCCTGCTCGTCTGCCTGTTTCCTCTGCATTCAGACGGGGCCAATTTTTACTTGACCAAAAACACAAATAAACAGACTCCCACCGAAAAAATCTGATATCGGTCTCCATTCACGCTTTATTTAGAGAATTTTCAGCGTGTTACTTTCACTCAAAAACACCGCTAAATAAGGCTCTAGTTCTCATCGTGTCTCTTCGTCCTGGCAGACTACCTGTGTTTGTTTATATCTGGCACACCGTGTGCGCGGACTGATACACCAAGCCGCGAGTGCCCCGTACCCAGCTGTGGCTCTGCAGTGGAGGTAGCGCAGTTTTACGACACGATGAGAACTAGAGCCTTATTTAGCGGTGTTTTGTGTGAAAGTAACACGCTGACATTCTCTAAATAAAGCGTGAATGCAGACCAATATCAGATTTTTTTGATGGGAGTCCGTTTATTCGTGTTTTTGGTCAAGTAAAAATTGGCCCTGTCTGAATGCATAAGAATGAAAGTGGCATGAATTAATCAATGAAAGTGGCAAAGTCACACTTGTGTATAAGACTGTTTTCTGCTGGAAATGCTCCCTCTCACTTGTAAACACTTGCTCCTCCCTTCCTGCTCTTTGTGTTGGTTTATTTGTGAATAAGAATGTCAGTCCATTATCAGAACACATGGTGAACATGCAGAAAAGCAACGTCCCATCTGCTCAGTCTGCCATCGAACATCATTGAGTTTTAAACTAACACAAGGTGCTATCAGCTAATTCTGAATGAATGATCATTCAGGAGTTGAACAAAAGTTGTCATAATGGAGTCTTTTTTTTCTGTTGTTCAGCTGATTATGAAAAGTAACATATTTTTGTAAAGTAAGCAGCTGGCTTAGATACAACAACCCCTCCTCTCTTTAATAACAGAACTGTAACCTTCATGTTCTGAATCCTGTCAAATAATCTGGGCACATCCTGTTAAATCTGTGATCATTTTCAACTCAGTGGTGTTTATTACAGCAGCTATTTTCAACATTATGTCAAAATTGTTCACAACTAAAAATGTCACCTTTTTTTTTTTTAGTGTATGACACTTGAGCTTCTTATGTGTTTCCCAAATTACGTGTAGCTTCATGCTCACTTCAGACTTTGAACTGTTTTTTTTTTTTTTTTTTTTTTTTCAGCAGTTCAGTCATGTCACTAGAATCATTGACATCAGTTATCTCCTCATTAATATCAGAATAAGCTCTTGCATAGGTCCCTTTGGACTCCAACACACAAAAAACACAATATGCTAAGCAGCTTTTACTGTAAGTCAGTGACCCTTCCTTTTTTTCCCTCAAAACTATGAATCAACCTTTTTATTCTTCTAAAGTTGATTTTAAAGAAAAGATCACATTATAAATTTATCTGCATTTCAACATACTTGAATGCGTAATGATCATCTTCCTTCATGTTCCTCTTCTTATAATAATTTTCTATTCAAGGCTTGACCACTCTTCTATATCATATGGACCAACACAGATCTGACTCAAAGCCACTTGCTGTACATTGCTGCTCTATGGAGCGTCTACTGGATTGAACTGGATTTTCATCATAATCAAAACATTTACATAATTATACTCACAAGTTGTTACTGTGTAAGATTGATTCTTGTCACATTTGGCTTCAAAGTCAGTTGTGTTTCAACTCGGGTAAAACCAATCCTTTTAGTTTTAATTCCTCATCATTGACATCAGTGAAATTAATCATGTGGTTATTGCTTCAGTAGCTATACTTGCCTTTTAAAGGAAGTGCTGCAGAAGTTAAAACATCTTGTTTAAGTTAAGTTGTCAGTTAAGTTACTCTGAGTCATCAAATTTGATTTCCTCAAATAAAATCAATGAATGATAAAAAATTTCTGTGAAAAAAAGGAGAAAAAAAATATATTTCTCATTTTATCCCCAGTATTATTAGGTGTATGGGTCTCAGTATCTACATCCCCTTTATAAAACATGGTAAAACATGAATAATGGATGAGAAAATTAACATTCTCATATTCCCCACATGTGTTTTCCAACATGTAACATTGCACCTTTAATGCATGTTTGATATCCCCTTCCTTACAGTTGTCTATTTCATTTCCTCTCTGCACCTCTCTGCAGACATGTAGGTGGAGGTAATTGATGACAATATTGACACCAATCCTGAATGCATTTCCCCGCCAACAAGTGCTTGAGTAAAACTTCAATTTATAAAATGGATCATGCGGTGTGCAGATAGCCATACAGTATTGACCTTGGCAGAATAAAGTGAAGACAATACTAACTCCAGGGGCCCTGCCCTGCATATGACCCCCTGCTCTGACTCGGCATTGGCAGTGGGAGCGATCAATAAAGTATTACAAAAAATTATATGTTGAGTTATCTCCTCACTTTACAGTCTTTCATTTTGACATTCCTCCAATATCAGGGATGTCACTGGTAGGGAATATAGATGACAGAGAATTTGCAAGTCAGACGATGCCCCTCTCAAAGGATAATAAACTCATAGCTTGAGATAACAGGCCATCTGGCAAAATGGGCAATTATTTTGTGCATCACTGTTACAAGAGAGCACATTGCTCTCACGGGAAACAAGCCTGGTAGTTGCCAAATCTTGTAATAAATTCACAGAGACTTCCATTGTGCCATGCCAAGGCCCTGTAGATTAGCAGATTGTCCTACCAATGACAGAAACTGTGTCTGTATTAAATGACAGCACACACTGGTCATATTTCACTTAACGGCTGATGCCAACAGATGCTAAGTTCTGGACTTCAGCTGGCGCCTTTATTTCCTCTGGCTCCATTTCCTGCCTCGCTCTCAAAGCTACACAAATCCCCTGATAAGTAGTATTGGAAGCTGGTTTGTTTCTCAGCAGACTTATTTACTAAGTCATTTGGAAAATTAAGTGAAAGGGGGAAAAATGCCAGTTTTTGTTTGTTATAAAGCTGGAGACTTTCAATGGAAAGAGGATTTCTATGGTGCAGAGAATGGTGTCCTCCTTGGAGACAGCACGCAGCATTATGCCAAACCCAGCTCAGTAAATTAAATGTTTCATACAGTGAAGTGTTATCCTCCTCTAATAGCAACAGAACCACTCCACCAGCCAATAATGAATGAAACCGATAATAATGTAACCAACTACATTATTCAAATCATCCCTCAGCAGTCTGAGCTGTGTGTAATGATGCTTTCTGTTTGACAGTCTATAAAACCATTCACTCCCAGACACACCAAATCTACTAGTACATGACATGATTATCATGCTTCTCGTGCCACTGAGAGGACGAGGCCATGCGCACTGCACAGCTCATAGAGAAAGACCTTTTGTTCTAAGAAGTCCTTGAAAATCTTTCACAATCTGACTCACTTATTTCCAACTGTAGTCAATACACATGAATTTCTTATGGTGACTCCAGAGCACACAGGTCTGTGCCGTAACATGAGAAACCTTTTTATGGAGCATGTGAACAGAGTTGCATGAGGGAGACAGTAGAGACAGCTCAGATGGGATTAACTTTATTTATATAACATGTTAAAGTCTCAAAGCACTCTGTAGGGCATAAGAAAAGCTTGAGAATTTGAAATGTAAAGGTAATCCAGCAGCTGAGGAATGAAAGTATACAAAGTGCTACTTTTCCATTTAAAGCAATCTTTAAGTTCTTGTGAATGATGGGGTCTGTTATTGCACAGTAGTCTGAAAACACTTTAGCTTGTCTAAATAAGGCAGCGTAGGATGTGGCCTCAAAATATAGTTTATTGCTATATCAAATATGCATTCTCCAATGACACTTTCAAACTAATGGTTGACACTCAATAACGCTGCAAATCAGTTGGTAAAGAGAACAATTCCACCTCTGGATGATTTACAAATAACATACCTGTGAGTCTGCCAACGCTACTTTGACATTACTGTTTTCACAAAAGGCTGAAATATGTGGTCGGTTGGCACAATTGATAAATGCCAATTTGGTGTAACCAATATTTTTCATAAAAATCTGATATTGCATGAAAAAGTTACCATGAATATGACTCTATCAGTCTACTACACTGAAAAACTAAAAGTTTGAAATTATTTTAAACCAACTGACTACTGATGTGTCAGTCATGAATGAGCTGGCTCTTCAAAGTAAACAACGGGAGCTGGCTCCTGATTGGGAGCCGGTTTGTTTTTTTTTTTGCTTGTTTTTTTTTTCAGCTCCGGGACTTTTTTTTTTCTGAGCCGCAAATGTTTAGAGCCAATTCAGGTCTTTTTTCGGAAAGAATGAAAAAATAAGCTAAATAATAAGCTGGAGTACTAAATGAAATAAAGACCTTAATATACAGTGAATTATTTTACATATATAACTGAGGTAATATATATATATATATATATATATATATATATATATATATATATATATATATATATATATCACCTCAATTGTTATCATGACCAAGTCCTAATGTCTGCTATGAATCGTTTTTATCCTTCACTGTGAATATTTGCTCAGAAAATGTCAACAAAGACTGGTTCTTTGTGGAGGTGTCAATTAGTCTGACACCTACTCATACACCCAATTACATACAGCAGATACAGACATGCAAATGTGTAATATGTAAATTTTTAATCTTACAGGCTCTGTGGTTTTTGTGGGCCATGAAGGAGCATCACTGTTGATTTTCAGTATGTTTTATAATTGTTGCAAAAACTCCTCATAATGTTACATTTTCCCTGATGAAGGTACCTTGTTACTGGAACCGATTCTTCACTGATAACTGCTTCTTTACCCCGGGTCACCTTGGTCCACTGGCTGTCTGAAAAGACTGATGACATGACCAATCTTCAAGGTGAAGCCAAAACACTTCTGGCTCCTCCCTCTGACTGTGTGCAGTGTACATCTATAGAAATGGGCCGACATGTAAAAATAAAGCATGTCAACAGCGTTTTCTGTTATCGTATGGTTTAGTCCGTTTTCAATGCTACAGATGTGGTATAACACCAAGATTGACAGCTCTGTTGACCAATACAACTCCTGCAGTGCTAAACACACCAAATTAGCTGATCAGAGGAGTGACTGGAGGAAAGTTTAAAGACACAAGAGTCTTTAAACTTTCCTTAGCTGAATTCTAGTGATCTGTCTTGCCTCGACTCCTTTTTGCTGTGTCATGTAGAAGTTAAAAATGGGTTCGCAGATGAGGCACAAGATACCAAAGACCTTTATGGGGGTATTTTGGCATCGGATTTGTATAACTGGAGTAGGTGGAGACATAACATCCATCTTTATCAAAAGTCTGTTGCCAAGTTATGCGCCAAGATGTCACAACTCAGGAAAGAATGAACTTGAAAGGGAATTTGATTGTACTTCCTGTTGTTGCATGTAAGTCCAGTGGATATGCCATGCCATAAATAAATGAGACCAATTAAAAGCCCTGAGCCTCGGGAATCCACTAAAAGTTTTTTGAAAGGTTAATTTTTTTTCAGACACTTTCTACAACACTAGTTTTCCGTCTAACGCTACATCTCTGTGTGAAATACAGTTTCTAGTTGGAAACATATTTGTGCATCCTCTGTGTAAAGAAGAATCTACCTGTGGCTTGGAGGTGCGCATCCTGCTGAGACTATGGTTTTGGCACAGGTGGGTGGGATGCTTAGTGGGAAGACAGATGACAAAGCAGTAGCCAGTCTGCAACTTGCAGGATGACTGCATTATCCAGTCTGCCCACCCACTCGCAGGGAAGAGGGAAGGAACCAGCGGGGCAGATGGGACCAGAATCTGACTCATTTAAATAGGCCTTGGAGTTGCCAGTTGGCGTTTAGCCTGTGAACTGAAGCAGAAAATAACACCTTCTAAATAATGAAATAAGCCTTCATTTAATGAAAGATTCAGGCTCCATGTCCTTTAACTAAATCTGGAAGCCTTGGATGAGGATTATGTTACTATGGCAGAGGTTCCCTGCATGCACTATGAATATTGCTCACACTCTGTCTCTGCCTCTGTTTTTACTCCCAGTCAAAGGTCTCTCACTTCTTTTCCTCTGGCAAGACCTGAATTGTTAAAAAGTGTCTCCTAAAATAGAAAACCAACAGTTGCAGACACATTACGACAGCCACACAGAAAACAGATTCACAGTTTAGATGACAAACAACAAAGCTGGGCTCATGTGGAAGAGATGGGGCATATTATTATGTGATATACAGCATAAGACCAGGCAAAACAAAGCATAGGCACGATGACAAAGCTGTAAGATATGCATGCATCCAGGGAGGCTAGTAAATAAGATTTATACTGTGAGCACCGCAGGGGCTGCAAACCCATCAAACCATAACTTATCATGTTCTTCTAATTAGCCCTTTCAACTGTGCGTTCCAGTGTCCTCACCAGCAGTCAAAAATTACGCCCTATTAATATTCTGCCAGTACTACTGGCACAATTTTTCAGAAGCATAATGTGACTTAACAACAGAAGACATCAATTCACAGCAGTGCAGCCTGCAAGATTTCTTGTTGTTACTAATACACATTGCCCTAAATAATGTTGCACAATGGTAATGTGATTTAACCATCAAAGACAATGCAGCCGTGGAGTGTCTATGGTTTTCTTTTGAAAGGGCTGCAAACTGTTGTTACTTTAAGGAGTCTCCTCAGGCAGAGGTGGAAAGTAAGTACTTAAAGCTACTCCAGAGGGTAACTTAATATACTGGAGAGGCCATACAATCAGCTTATGATGGCAGGCAGCTGCGTGTTGTTGTCGGCCCTGCTCACAGACTCATCACTTCATTGTACCCATAGGATCTGTCATTTGTGTGGGCTTCCTCTGTAAGTACTGGATGTCCTGAGGTGTCTTTCTCTATGTATATCCCACAGTGGCTTATTCCATGGCTCATTCTCCTGCATTATGCACTGCTCTCATCTCATCATCAAGTTTTCACAACTAACACCTGTATTGGCAGTGTTATGATGTTTTCTGGTGACTCTACTGTGGATTAGCAGTAAAGGATATCTGAGCAGCTTAATCTAGGACAGGGGTCTGCAACCTTTACTGTCAAAGGAGCCATATAGCCCCAGCTCACCTGGATTTAAGTCACTCCAGAGCCACAAAATCTACTTTTTCTTAATGATAAAGACAAAAAAAAAGATGTTTGAAATTCTATACATTGTTAAAATCTAGTAAATAGTTATCTAAACAGGAAGTTTTTGGAATTTCTGCAATTGTATGTGCGAAATGAAAATGTAATACTTAAAAAAATGAAATATTTAACAAAAAAAAAAGATATTTAAAATCAAATAAATAAATAAATATTTTTTTTAAAATCTGCAAAAAAATGAAAAAAACAAAAATTTAAAAAGTTAGAAAATTTAAAAAGTTTTGACATATCAAAAAACTTGCAAAAAATTAAAATTGTATGAATTTTCAAAACTTTTGAAATTTTTGAAAAAAGTCTTGAATTTGAGAACATATATAGATAGTATTGGTCAACTTACCATTTTTTGTTGTTTGCCTATATCTCTATACATATGAAGCATGTATAGTTAGCTATATGAAACCATCCACACAGAATTAAAATCTGTATTTTCACCCAGATTTGTCTTTCTGTAGACTCAGGAGACTCTGCAAAGGAGTCAAAGAGCCGCAGGTTGCAGACCCCTGATCTAGGAGGATGCATTTGCCACAGTGTGAACAGGCAGAGGTTAAAAACGCCGTACTGTCCTGAAAACTGCTCAATAAGATGTGTGATCAGGTTGTTTGGCTCTGAAATAACCTGAATCCAGTAGTTAGCGCAGCCAGTTACCAAGTGACCGTGCCTCGGTTTCTGTGTTACTGTAGGTTCTTGTATTCGTGTCACAGACAAGAGTCACTGCTCGGTAGAAGCCACAGAGTCCCTGTGTGAGAGACGCAGAGAGGCTTGCCAAATTATTCTGGTGTCGACAGGTAGGGTGATTGCCCTCACAGCAGAAGATTGTAGACGACAGCACCAAAGCAAACAGAAGTGGACAGCTGCTGGCCGGTCTGTCAAGGGAACAAAACTACATGCCAAGGCTGAGGGTTCACTGAGATTACTTTTCACCGCCTCAAGTTGTCACATGATGCAATAAGGACAGGACTGTGTCCAGCAGGGGTATTACTACTAACTCTGGACTCTCAGTAGCTGACCCTGTTTCTGTCTTTGACACAAGGAGAAGAGGAGTCCAGGTCTTCTGGTCTCCATGTTGATTAGTTAGGCTGTCCACTTCATTTGGTGCTTGTTCTACTTCGATTTTATGTTGTTGTCAGTTTGTGTACTTTGTGTTAAGTGTAGGGAACCTTTAAAATGTTAGCACCTCATGATTGAAACTTGTTTTTTTTGTTTGTGACTCCCAAATAGAGGAAGCACGACCCAAAAAAAGAAATTTTGAAGAGGGACCGATTTTCAGACCAGGAAAACTAGGCAGGCAGGATATTTCCAGCAGCATTCAAAATAATCATTCCTGTTTCTGCTAAAGGTAGACTTTACATAAATATTGATAGTTGTGGTGGAATGGAAACATTCATTATTATTTCACATCTGAAATCAAACACTCTTCGTCACATATTTGGTAGAAAATCAAACATGCACGGTTGTGCCTTGTCAGTTATGGCTGTGATTTTATCTCTTTCAGTTCATCTGTAGCCAGAATTTGAATTCAGTGAATATTTGAAGTTCCAGTCAAGGGATCATTTGAAAAAAGCAGATGCCACAGGTACATTATCTTTTGGCTTTATCCAACACTGCTCCAAAACAACCAGCATTAATTCTCTCACAAGCAAACTGCCATGGGAAGTAAACAAATACCAGCTACCAGTCCAGGTAGGGTTAATGTGACAGATTTAGCTGTATACTTTTCCCTTTTTTTTTTTTTCATTTTTTTCCCCGCTTTTTTGTGTGGACAACACGTTTTATAAAAGCTGGTCTTCTGCATGTGTTTTAAATGCTGGTATGACTACTTCTGTGCATGTGCAGCTCTTAACAAAGAAATGGGAATGAGCGACTGACATGCACACTGTGCTGTTCAGTTTTTTATTCATAAAATGGATTCATGTGCAGGTCAGGTCAGGCTGGGTCAGGTTGTAGTGACTTGTGGTCACCAAATTCAGCCATCTAAGTCTGGACACTGATGACTTTATGTGGAAGACTGAATCATAGAAATTCAACCAAACTGTTTCAGTGAAGGGCTACTCCATAAAAACACATAGTGAAAGAAATAAACAGCTTTTTTTTCGGATGGTTGAGTCTATTTTTGGTGATAAGAAAGCGCTCCAAGAAAGCAACCACATGCGCCCGCAGACTGACAATGTGTTCAGTGTTCTCAATGTCTTTTTTATGTTATCAAAGGTCCCTTTTTCAATGAATATTCTATGAAATTTCCCAAATGTCTTACACGCTGTCACCGAAAAATGAATTGCCTTGTTGCACAAAGCAGGAACGATGCTCTACAAACAAAGCGGGAGAATTATTATCTGAAATAAGAGCCTCTTTGACAAGATCTCATCCTCAGTAGAGGTCAGATGTCTTGGGTCTGAGGCGCTCCCCGCTGATTGGATTATTCTGCTATTCAAGCAGAAGCGCTGCTTGGCACACAAATGTAAAGTGAGAAAATCCAATGTGTAAGGCCAGATGAGATGCTAATAGAAAAGAAGAATTGCCCTCGGTAGAAATTCAAAGGGTATGCAGAGATATTTTAAGACAGAGGGCAGGGCTGATGTCTAATGCCATCACAGCTCTGCTGCTGGAGGAAGAGGAGGAAACTCAGTGATTATCACATCGCACCATCAGCTCCTCTCTGGGCAATCACAACAGCAATAACGTCTCACTATCCAAACTGTTACTACTCGACAAATGTCTTTGTGAAGCCTTCCACTGTGTAATAACTGTCTAATTTCTCTACCACACAAACCCTGTGTAAACACAGAAACTTAAAACTTTTTAATCCCAGCCCATAATCTTAACCCCAATACACACATAAAGCATGAGCGCTGCGCCGGGGTTTTGGGGTGCACGCCAATTCTCCATGGATGCATCTCTGGGGAGCAGCTGGACAACCAAGATCACAAGATCACAGGAAAAACACATGTTCCCGCAGGAATCCCACCCATGACAACATACTTCCATGGTGGTTAACTAGCATGTTAAACTCACCTGGCCCACCTTCAGTCCATGCCTTCTCCTTTCTGTTGGTGTTCTTATAAAAGAATATGGTGTGTGATATAGAACTATGAAGTTTTTCATCTCCAAGATTAACTTGTCCAAAAGCTTGGATTTTATCTGGAAGCGACCTGCTGATGACTTCTGGCCATGTGCCAGAGATGCAGTTTTGATAAACAAGGATAAGATTTACGATCAGGAGCCAGAACTTGGTGGTTTTTTTTTTTTTTTAATTACTGGATACTCTGATCGTTTTTGTGTCTGATTTCCTGTTTGGTAGGTTTCGTTACGTTATACTTTATGCAAGACCTTTAGGTCTATATAAACATATTAGTAGCAGAACAACAGATAATTAAAAACAAGAAATTAAAAAAGGAAAAAAACAATTTATATGTTGACAGCAATTTAAAACACAAAGAGACATTTGTACCAATGTTTCCAGTAGCAGGATGTGAACCTTGTGTCGCTCATTGAGCTGAGTAAGTGACATTATTATTTCATTGTCTGAATCAACCAAACGACCTATGAATTTGTGCATGTAGTTTCTAAGAACAGCATAAAATGTGGGCACATTGTATAAAGAAACATGTGACTTGCACTCGACCATAGAGGTAATTTAAGAAATATTCTCAAAGCATCATTATAAGCTGTCTGTACCTTTTTCATTTTGGCTTTGCTACGATCTGCTCTGCAGAGATTGACGCGTTTCTGCAGCGCACTCCGGCCAAAATAGACTCGTAGCAAAACAGCCGCGCTTAGCCGTTAGTGATCCTGGTGCTGGCAGACTCCAGTGCATGCTGTGTGAGTGCAATGAATGACTAGAGTGGTATCTAAGTATGGCTTAGTGCGGGGTGTATTGCGCAACATAGTGGGGGTTAGTCTAGACTCCAGTGTTGTGGAGTTCCAGTTTAGCCTTTACATGCTTGAGGCCTATTTCACATGGGGTTGTCTTGTATGTAGAGATATAATCATCTGAAATAACTGGTGGTAATATAACCAAATAAACAATATGCTGATATTGATCCGACAAAAATATCTGATCAATATTAATAAATAAAAAATATTGTTGTACAGCACAAACCCTGATGCACAGGCGTCTGCACAGTGGCCACCTGCATTCAGCCGATGTAAGCAGAGCCATATTCATAGCAAGAAAAGCTGTTCCTCTCTCTAAATGAGCCTGTCAATCACAGCACATTCCCAGGCCTCTCCCATTTCCCTCTGCTACTGATTAATGGCATGAAGTGAGTTTATCAATGTGCCATGTGCAGAATGCAATTCATTACCCTCATCTCCAGTATTCAGCAAAAACCATGTGCTGCCTGACTGTTTGTGACTGTCCACCAGCAGAGGGAATATAGCGTACACAGAGTAATGCTGCTTGTTAGTATGCTAATGTCAATATCAGTTTAGCACTCACCTACAGTTTTCTGAGCAACACGTTATGAGACAAGCCATAACCGCCTGCAGCTTGACACGCATCATGGGGGGGACACACTGGGACTGGGAGGGGTGGCCATTAATCAAATCATCCAAACAACAAGACAAACTTATTTTCCTTTCTCGATTAGCAAATAAGAGCCTGGGGAGTCACAGCTGGTTACATACGCATTAACCACAGGATAACTTCATACAAAGCCGCTTTGAAAGCTTTGATCGGGCTGTGTTTTTTTTTTTTTTTCTCACCAATCTGCCGGTTGTCTTAGTGGCTCAAAGACACTTTCTAACTGATGATTTATGACAAAGCCTGTGTAGTATTTGCCGTGTTCATTTATCTTTTAATCAACGCAATATGAATCTCAGTTGGGGAACTGCCAAGGCTGATTCTTCATTTTCTAATACAGTTTTACAGATTGGGATTCATGCTTTCTCAAAATATGGCACTTTACGATCCACTTTATCAAATGTCAATTGTAATTACACTAATACATTCCATTGATTTAGCTGGAAAATGTTTTTCCCAATCTGTCAACTCAGCACTGCGCAAATGATCCATTGCTTTGAATCAGCAGATAACTACGCAGAGGACTGATTTTTTTATTGTCCTCAGCTGTTAGACTGAGCTTAGCTGATAGCTTTTATTCAATGCTGAATCAACACAACAATTGAATAAAAAATCTGCAGTTAATGAACCTGGGTAGCTGTGTACTTTGCATTAATAAACCAGGAGGAGAAGAGATACTTAAGTGGCTGTACTCTGTATCAGCCTGCGTTGCTATAAGTAACGTCACTTTATCTGCTGAAGCAAAGCTTCAAATGACTCTTGGAGATAGGAGGCCTTAAATAGCTCGTTCCTTTAATCCATGTGTCTGTGACTTTATCTTGGCAGCAGCATGGTGTCATCTGACTGAGAGCTCCCCAGTGAGGCCTTAGTGAGGGCATGAACAGAGAGACACTCCATAATACACAGCTGCAACAGGCCCGAGGAAAAACCAGTGTTAAAAAGGAGGCAGTGTGTTCACCCGTGTTTGTTTGTAAACTGTTACACCATGAACCAGTAACTGCCTCACTGACATTAAACCCTGGATGTCCTATAAGTCCATTCATCTCAACTCAGCCCCTTAAACAATGATTTTAACATGAAAGCGAAAACAGCTGACATTAGATGTTTAGCTGCCTCTGATGACATAGTAGTGGGCCAACAGGGTTTATGTTATTGGAATTTAAAAACACTGGATGATCCAGACTCATAGACTGTATAATGAGTGGACGCATAGAGTAGGTCGGAGGCACCGCCATTGTGCAGCCAGAGTCTTAGCAGTAGAGGCTATGAGGGACTTTGAGAGAATCTGAGTGGCACCAGGTGGTGAAATTATGTATATATTTTTCTATTAAGAGTCTAATCTGTTCTTGGCTTTCCTGAAAGACATATGTTAAAATCCTCGAAAAAAATACCTAAAAATTGCAGCTTCCAATCATTATCAAATGTGATATAAAGAATCATTTTTTTACCTCTTATAACCAATAAAAACGTTTTTTTGTTTTTTTGTTTTTTGTTTTTTTTTCAGAAAAAAAGAACTTGAGTACAAGGCAGCCCATAAATACCTGCAAATTACCACAACAATTGGATGTGAGAAACATTTCTACGAGGTGTATAAGATTTTTACAATTTGATCACAGCTCATCTGGGATGCCTGGGGGGGATTTTTTTTTTTTCAAACCTCTATTGCGGCCAGCCACCAGGGGGAGCATTTCTTGTGGCAACCTCAGTTTGTGCTCATAAACTGTATAAAACATAGATGTAGTCTCTTTGACCTCACCCATCTGTTTCTGAAACAGAAAATGAAGCACATCGGCTACAGTGGCCATATTGGTAGTGGCAAGGACTTTGCGTACAGCTATAGGGCGCCTGTTGGTCACATGACCCTCAACTGTACCTCTGATTGGGTGCGCTTGCGATCTCAATATCCTCTGAATGGCTGAGTTAGAAACAATTCACCCCAGGTACAGTGTGTGCTGATAGTAAAATTAGCGACTCAGAAAGGAGACGGAGGTTGCCACTTGTTTGTGCCAAGCAAGATGACATCCGTTTTTTTCTAATTTTTTTAAAGTCTATGGCCAGACCACATGATAGTCAACTAAAGTTGTTTATAAAACTTTGAGTTGAGTTGATATTGAGTCGATATTTAAAGAAACCATGCAATATCCCCCTCAGACCAGCAGCATCAGAGAAAACAATGAGGACAAATCTCAGTGCATGCAAAGTTTGCTATCAGCAAGGAAGAAAACAGAAACTCCAGTAAGAAAAAACTATCAAGGGAAAATATTAGCACCCTGACAACAGGGGGTGAGGGCGCCTTTGGTGTGTTTTATAATGTGTATTTTCTTCTTCTGGAATAATCCAAGGTAGAATCAAACATTAACAAACCTAGGAGATGACGAAAGCTGCAACTCGCCTGGAGTACTTCTGCTTTTTGATTATTTTTGCACCATCCTGAAGCAAAGACAGTCCCCGGTTGTAATAAACACATGCTTTATGAATAAGAAATGTAAGATTTATTTGTCCATGAATCATTCATTCCTAATATGCTGTGCCAACATCAGCCCAGAGCCCGCCCTGCTCTGCATGTCTCGTCTGCGAGCCTGACAGGAGTGACAGGAGTAAGGAGTTACTCTGGTTACAGGGATTCTCTCATGCTCACCTGCACCTGTGCAGCAGTCTGAGCTCGCAAAACTGAGGTTTAAACACAAGACACCCTTTGTAAACTCTCAGAGGACGTTTTGGTGATAAGCTGAGACATAAAGTGTGTGTTACAGCAGGTGGATGGTTGCTCCATGGGGCCGAACTATCCTTATCTTTTCCACTGTGGTATAAAACAACGATCACACTCAACATTGCCAGAGTAAGGCTGTATCACCTCATCCTGTGTTTAATGTGAAACAGGTTGAGGTGTTCTAGTGTAGATAAGTCGTTTTGCTGCTGTACTGGCTTTGGACATGCTGTAACAGAGGTGGAATGGCCTCACCGTGAACAGTTAAGCAAGAAGAAAAAGACAGCACTGTGTGTGTGTGTGTGTGTGTGTGTGTGTGTGTGTGTGTGTGTGTGTGTGTGTGTGTGTGTGTGTGTGTGTGTGTAAACAAAAACCTTGTGCTGTTTGTTTACAAGCCCCACCTCTTTTTTTCTGGTATGAAACCATCATTGTGTGGAACAACATGAAAATACCAGGGTGAAATATTATTGTTGGATTTGCTTTGAGCTGCAAGATGTTATACACCAGCACTGTGTGCTGTGTAAGAGGAGACAAAAAGGAAAATATTATTTTATTGAATCCCATTGGGGGCTGCACGGTGGCGCAAAGGTTAGCGCTGCACCCTCATAGCAAGAAGGTCACCAGTCTAATTCTCATCTTGGGCCGGTGGGCCTGTCTGTGTGGAGTTTGCATGTTCTCCCCGTGCATATGTGGGTTCTCTTCGGGTTCTCCAGCTTCCTCCTACAGTCCAAAAACATGCTCATCAGGTTAATTGATCTTTCTAAATTGTCCATAGGTGTGAGTGTGTGCATGAATGGTTGTCTGTCTCTGTGTCAGCTCTGTAATTGACTGGTGACCATAGACTGTAAAAAACTGGACGTCTGCTTGCTCAGCTCGAAGTAAGGTCTCCACAAAAACTGCTCCCCCTGGCCACTGGCTACAGTATAGGTCAAAAAGCCGCCTCTCCAGTCATTCCAGATGGGCTGTGGTCAAACTGTAAAAATGTAATGCTCCTCGTAGAAATGTTTCTCACACCCCTTTGTTGTGGTGATTTGAAGATATCATTTGGCTGCCTTGTATTAAAGTCCTCTTTTTTTCTGAAAAGTTTCATTTTCAGTAGTTATACAAGGTTAAAAACAAGGTCTTACGTCATGTTTAACGATTATTGACAGCTGCCACTCTTGTGTATTATTTCGGGGATTGTAAAATATGTCCGGAGGTAGAGTCAAGAATTGATTAGACTCTCGAACGAAGAATATATATTTATTATTTTTGTCACCCAGCTCCAGTCAGATTCTCACAGAATCCCTCACAGTCTCTACTGCACAGACTGTGGCTGCACAACTGCTTCAATGGCTGCGCCTGTGACGGGGGTATTTTACCCCGCCTCTCGCCCAATGACAGCTGGCATAGGCTCCAGCTACCCGCGACCCTGAACAGGATAACAATTCAGAAAATGAATGAATAAATGAACGAATCCTATTGGGGGAAATAGTGCTGTTGTACAGCATCAACAACAAAAAAAAGTGCAAAATTCAGTAATAAAATAAGAAATAGTAATACAATTTGAAAATGTACAATCCCCAAAAGATGGAACTGATGATTATGAGTGACTCACAGATAAACTCTAAGTGACTTAACTTCCAGATCATTACTGTAAACACTCCATCAGCAAAATGCTCTATGCTGTGTTTTCTGATAATCTGTAGTTGGAAACGCACAGATGAGTTCGCAACCATATATTTTTGGGGTCTATGCAGGTGTTGAAGATAGCAATTAGTCTTTTTTCACATTCGTTTCCCTCACTAAAATTAACATGGTCCCCTACATTTGTTTTTGTGTGAGAAAGTAAAACAAGCAGGTTATGGAATATTTCGTTGTAATTGACAGAATTTGGGCACAGCTTGTATTAAAAACCGTGGTGGCTGTTTTCAGAGGGGACTCGCTGGTAAATAACCAGCACAAGGAGGACATGTCTGCTCATTCCAAAGTCCTATCAGTGGATTGGATTTGTTTTCTTCAATGACAGAGTGAAGTATGAGAACCATGAGGGAAATCACATCAAATTACAGATTCCTCTGCAGACTAATAGTAGAGCAGGCTCAAATTGGTTCTATTAGGATCATGAAATTGCAGATTTCGATCTCCCGTGAATTCGGTGTCGGCTTTCACCACTTCAGATTCGATTTGCATGTCAAATGATTACGAAAGCCAACCCTCTCATTTACCGGTCTATTACTATAACAGCTTTCGAGGATTGACACATATCAACACTCTGCATTCTGTGCTTTCTGATTTGATACAGCCAAGATATGCCTAGTGAGATACGCCCATTGTGATTGAGCATCTTCATGTTATTCATGTGACAGATTTGTGAGACCTACGATTAAAAAAATGAAGGCAGCATTACCATAGAGTCATCTGCATTCAATATGGAGAGTCTTATTTCATTTGGGTCATGTATGTAAAAGCAAGCTCCGCCCTACATGTACGTGAGTGGTCAGTCACACAGACTCACAGGACTCTGCCATTTTTCACTCACAGCCGCTCTTCCACTGATGAAACGAGGCCTCGGGAAGAAGCTGCATGAGAAAACACGATGGTGATAAATATATTATCAAATGGGGTTTAGCGCTGGGCGGAATGAACATGAAGCACATTATCTCATGATGAAGATGTGGGGCAGTGCGTCCATGAATACTGAACGTTGCTTCTGAACAGAGGTTTTGAGCGCTGGCCAGTGATTAAGCTGTAAATTGAGAGGAGGCAGCACGGGTGCAAACTGCCGGGAGGATAATAGCGCGTTGTTTTCAGGGGGTCAGGGAAAACTAATTATACAGACTCCTCTTCTATTTTACCACTCACTCTTTTTCAATTCTACTCAAGAGTAAAACAAATAAGTGTCAGGGTTTTCCCTTTTTCATTTTGTGAGCTTCCAAAATGTTGGGCAAGGTGCCATCTGGAGAGAAAGTACGTGGGGAGAAATGTCAAGTATAATTCATAGCAGCATGTTGTGGGTGTGAGTGGAGCGCTGGGTAAGGGAGTTGATTCATCAAACTTCAAATGATGTGCCAGTTTTGTTATGTGGCCTTTTCCTGCTGCCCTCGGGACACTTAAAGGCTCTTTTGAAAATCAAGACATATTCTCTTTTCTTCTGGAAGCCTTATATCAGGAGATGAGGAGGTATATAGAATATGATTTCACACCATAACAGATCAGCCCGTCTGAAGTCATTAGCTAGCTTCAGCATTAAAAAGCCCCCTGAGTTTGGACACTATGTTAGACATACAGCCCCCACGCCTCAGAGCTTATATAAGGCTTGTGTCAACCAAGAGATAGACTTGAATGGCTTTGCCTGCAGAGCCAACAAGCTGCCTAAGGTTTTACAGCCACTGCTCGGAGCCCCATTAAAATAACACCCTGAACCCGGCAATAACTCACACTCCTGGAACATCTCCACATTGACCCGTTGCTGCTTTGATTGGGCTTTTCTGTCAAAAAGGTCCGCCATCACTGCAGGGGAGGTTTATGAGGCGCAGCCTGAAGCCTTGTTTATTTTATGACAGGCGTTTCAAATAAAGGAGAAAAGGGGAGAAGAAAATATGAGCAATATCATTAATTCCAGCACATGGCAGTGAAATGTTGACTTGTTTGTCTGCTGTGGTTGTTTCTCAAGCCGTGTTGTTGAAGCTCTTTTCTCTTGTTTGATGCAACTCATTTAATTCAGGGCAATTTCCTCATGGTCTACTGAAGTTTGAGCAACTTAAAACAAGTCCAGTGCAGAAGCAGCTGTGCATATGCTATGATTAAAAAAATATCCTGCTGCTTGTACGTTTTGTCTGATTTTGTTGAACTTAATCATTGCAATAGTGTCAGTGAGACGGATAAGCACAGATTTTTTCAATATCCACAGCCGACAAAAAATTCTAATTATGCTGGTACTGGTCTGCAGCTTTCACCTTCCATCAAAAACACATCCTCTGCTTTTCCACTGCAGCACAAAAAAAGTTTTTCTTCCACATTTGAATTTGATGTATGACTGCAAACTTGTGAGCATTACACTTTGTTGTTTGACTTTCTATTTCATTATTTCCTTACTCAGCTTCTTATGATGTGCAACCTGCCAGCTGTTGAAAATGCTTACTTTATGATGGAAAATTTCAAGCCAGAGTGTTACTGTACACTTCCTCCAAAGACCAAACTGAGAGCTTTACACACTTCATATGACTGCAACTGAGCGCAATGTTTTTCATCTTCCCTTGTAGTCGCTCTTATTTTTCTTGCTGATTTCTGCCTGCTGTAAAAGCTGTCAGCCCGTCTTCATCATGCTTTATTAATGGGGAAAATTCATGCAGTGTCTCATGGGAGAAAACTGCATAATGTTCTTCATGAGCAATGTTGGAAATTATCTTTCCCAGCAAATCTGCACAATCAACCGAACTATAAATACATGTTTTTCAAGCAACTCACTACAGATTATTTGAAAGTGCATTCTGAAGACAACAAACTCCAGTAAGTTGTTTCACCACAGAGTGGATAAAGTGACAGTTTAATTAAGATGTAACTGGAGTGCAGCGACACACTGCATGAACTAGATGATAAGTCAGGCCGTTCAACGGCGGAGGTGTCTCATTGCCAGATTTGAACAGAGACTTGATTCACTGTCTGAGTAGAAGCAATCTCAAGGTTCTCCGGGGTCACGTCTGCAGCTACCACACAATGGCGGTGGGCCCTTTTCAAACCCAGTACCAGCCTTGAATGTGCCAAAGCTCCATTTTCACAGAGGAAGGTTTTTCATAAAAGCTTTTCTTCTTCTTCTTCTCCATCTCTTTGTCTTTTGTGTCTACGCAATGAAAACCCACAAAAGATGCTAACCTGTGGATTTATGAAAGACATCATCTCGTCATCGGTATTCAGACAATCTCCTACATTATGTTAGTTTCAGTTGCTATTTTGTCCGTGTAATCCTCTTGTTTAGTTTGGAAAGTTGTATGGTGATATAGAGAGCAATATTCAGATCTATTTAATCCACAAAGATAAATGTTTCTACATCCAACAGACTGATTTTTTCCTTTTTCTTTTGGCGTACCTCAAGGGTATGTTCAAGGCCCATTTCCTGTTTGCTCTCATTTTATTTTCAAATGCTTCCCCTGTTGTCAATTTTCCAAAAGTATGATGTCCTGTTTCACTGCTCTGCTGATGATGTGCAGATTTCCCTGCCTCTGGATTTGAAAAGTAAGGGGGCGGGGGGCAAGACTGATGCCATTCTTTTTGGACACCCAAGCACTCTGATACAAGCACTCTCAGCCCCCCTGGCCTTTAGGATTTGCTCTCATATGAAAAGCCCTGTGGTTTATTTAATGGTGATTTCAAATTTGACAGATATCTTTCTTCTGTTATCATGTTCAGCTACTTTCAGTTATGATTGATAGCCAAAATAAAGGCTAGGGATATACATTTTAAGCAAGTGTACCATTCATTAACTACCCACTGTTGTTTTAGGCTGCATAGGTATGATATTCAGTTACATACTAGTTTTTTTTTTTTTTTTCTTGCAAATTTGGCACCTAACATCATTTTTGTTCATTTCCCAGAAATCTTTTGCAGCACAAGAGTTTCTGTGTTTTTCTCTGAATCTTCCGACATCAACTAGCATATTATTTGGAATGCCATTATGTTATGATAGAATGTTTTGTTATTTAATGGAAGAAAGAAAACAGCTCTCAGATACCCTAAAAAACACCATCTGGCAGTTCTATCACATTACACCCAGGGGTAAGTAAAAACAACTGAAAAAAAACTTCACAGTCACAAGAACTACTCAATCTAATTGAATGATTATTCAGATACCTGGAAATCAAAACTGATCCTAATCAAAGGTTTACCTCCATTCTACAGACCTAAAAAAGGTGATCCATATGTTCTGAGCATCGTGTCTAAATAAATGTATTTCTTTATTTATGAGCCTTTTGCAGTCTTATATTCATTGCCTGCAACTCGCTCAAAATGCTGCTGCTTGCCTCCAGGCCGAAAAGAAAAAGAGGGACCACATCACACCTGTGCTGTGCTCTCTAACAGCTTTAAGTGTGTCACAGGAATGATTTTGAAATTCTGAAATTTTGTTGGCTGTAGACTCTTAATGGATTGGCACTGCCTTACCTGGCTGAACTTCTCCATGTCTGTACGAATCAGCTGCTCCTGAAAACCAGGACGCTATCGAGCCTTTTCAGTCGCTGCCTCTAACCTGTGGGCGGGTTCACTACTTCAGATAAGATCTGCTTCCTCTTGATGTTTGAAATAAGTATTGATTATCTATTTTTCTGTCTTTAATAGTGCTTTTGATTTGTGTGGAGTGAGATTTGACTATTTTACATGGTGTGAGTTTTCTTGTCAGATCTCTCTACCTTGTAAACTGCTTTGGTCAACTTGTTTGTTCATTTCTTTTTTCGCTGGAACAACCAGTGTTTTTTTAACCAGGCAGAGTGACAAGAAGTAAATCTACAAGCAGAAAAAAAAGCATCAAAAAGCCTGTGCCACCAACCTTGCAAAAGAATGACACTTGTTCCCATGGTTATAGTGCAAAGAAAGAAAAATGTTGACCAGTGAAGCATCAAAGGGAAAAGAAAAAAAGAAACATTGAAGCCAGACAAAGAATGGAGCAGGAATCCGATTTAAAATGTTCACCGTACAGAACAATAAATGAAACAGTTTTGTTGATTAAACCACAAACATCTAACCATAACTTTTAAGTTCAATATTTCTACTTCCTTCATTTCTCCAAGAGTTTGTTAATTTAAACACAGAAATTCAGTGGGCCACACAAGGCCGACAGTCAACATTTCCAAATCAGTAATTGAGAAAGCTTTTCAGCGTGTTTGTATTCTGGATACTGTGCTGGTAATGGATTACAGCTAATATCCTACAGCTTGATTGTCTAAAATCCATTTCATATTTAGTTATTGCTGAGCTCTGTTTATTACAGCCAAGTGTGAGCATGTCCCTTCCCTATATCACAAAGTGGCCAAAATAAGATATTAGACGGCTGGCAGTTATATTAAAGTCCATTAAGCCCATTTATTGTTCTCCATGAGAATGCATATTTGAAACAAACATCCATTCTGAATTTCCAATGAGTCGTGCTCGATTTAATTCAATGTGTCCATGATAGAGGAGGCTGCTGTAAAGCTGAGCGTGTACGTGAATCAATTAAAGTTCTACTTTCATTTCAATATAAATGTCAAGCTCTGTGTGTGGCAGGATATTAAAATCAATCAGGTTTTAACATAAAGGGATCCTCTGCCTTTAACAAGGATACACACATTTCCTTCACATGTTGGCTGCTTGTGCGTGGGAGTGGGAAAAGGTCTGAAAGTCAGACTCGAATCCACAGCTGGGTTTGACACCAGAGCAGAAGCCTTGCACTAAACATTAGCCTCATACATAGAAACAGTGAGTTACTGCTGAAAAATGGATTTGTGTAGTACTTGTGTAGTCGTGGATAGAAGTAGCTCCTGTTGTGTTCTGCCACAGTTAACAAGAATTTATTGGTGTGAGTGACGACTAATTCAAACCCTTGAGGCAACTTTAAGGAGCCTAAAACAAAAACATGTTTTCTCTGGAGGCAAACTCACAGAATCAACCATGCACCTTTTGTTGTTAACATACCTCTAATTTACAGTCTCCACAAAAAGCCACACAGCAAGTGGAACATATTTTAGAGCAAAAGGAAAAAAAAACCTCTTTGAAATTGTAGCAGCATGAAAATATTCACTTCAACAACAAATATGAGCTCAGCATGAGGCAACTCCAAGGCAAACGAGCTGTACCTGAGGTAAATCATGCAACACATCATTAAACTGCAACCATGTGTACACACAGTCCTCAAACATCGAGCCGTTGCTGTTCAGACTGTTCAGACCGAAAGTTAATTTCTTTCTAATGCTAATGGGAACAAACAAAGAGTGGCAGCATTACCAACTTGAATGAACTTGTGTGTAAGTGGTAGCTGCATTACAGTGCTCGAAGGCTAATGCTATTAGGGCTAGGCATTGGCGAGGATTTCACAATATAAAACATATAGCAACACATAGTTTACAGATCATACCTATCACTAGGGATGGGTACCTTTCACATTTGAAACAATAGAGTACCAATGCCTGGCACCTAGCAATTGGAACCGGTATTTAACAGTACCAATTTTCGGAACCTTTTTGTGTTTATGTGGTAAAAAAACATCAATTTGTTTAATAATAAAAGACATATTTTCTTAAATGTAACATATTTATTCTTCAGTATATAACCTTGTAATGCTGTGTTCATGACCAGCATGGAAAGTATCCTACTCTTTCACTCCCTTACAGTAATAAGGATGCATTGAGGTACTTAAACATGGTACCTTTTGATTTTACGTGAATCTGTACCCGGTACTTTTGACAAAATTTGGTCTGTACCTATAAGAGTACCTAATTTGGTACCCATACTTACCTATCACATTACATGAGTCATGATATGATTCATATTGGGATACGGTGCATTAATGATGTGTCATAGTCAAAAGATGTGGCTCTAAGAGCCGATGCTTCATAGTAAATCAGGAGAGCTGACTCCCCTGAAGTGAGGGCCAACTCCCTTTTTATTCCTTTTGCTGCTCAGGTCTTATACAGTTGATCAGCTCTGCTCATGGCAGAACTATGTTTTATCTGACAGCTAATCACATGAAGCTACAAATAATAGTAAATTAGAAGCTCTTCTTTGGGAGCTGAGCCAAAAGAGCCGACTCTCTAAAATAAGCTGAACTTCCCATCACTACTTTGCAGTACGAGCTGCTCTAGTTCAGTCAAAACAACCTGGCTAAAATTTACATTTTGGACACAGGGTAATCACAGTACTAAGTCTTAATCTAAATATGATTCTGGTCAAACAATACCCACCCACAGACCTGAGCCTCTATCTCTGGTTCTGGGTTCGATGTTTCCACATTAGTGTATCAGTCAACCTGCAGTGGTGTAGAGCTCACACACAGTCAGAAGAACAGCACTACAATATATTGATCAGGTGACATCACGTCTGTCCTGTTTTCTTTTTTGGTCTGCAGCAGAAGGTTTCTGTGTGAGATCTGCAATGGGTAGTTTACAGTGCAGCTGCACTGCGTCCCCTTTTTTTTTTTTTCAGAGCTGTGGACGTGATCTTTTTTTTAGAACACAACTGCTGTGAGGAATCAAAAATGTTTTGATGACATAGTGTCTTTGATTGTTTTCCCATCTGTTTTGGTGATAGCATGTCTCTCACTTCCCAGCTTACTGTGGTTTTTGGCACAATCTATAGGTGAGCAACTAAATTCACAGGCCCAGAGGTTACCATGATAGGAGGAATTTCAGGACAGGATATTAAGCAGTGTGAGGGTAGAAAAGTCAAGACTGTGTTGCAGCATTTTTAAATCTGTTGTTTGAAGTCAGTAGTTTTGTCAGCACACTTCTGTTTGATATTTTCCTGTGTACAGAAACAGATTCAGCATGGATTTCATTGAAGGGAGTGGAGGAATTTATAAACCAGTCAGGGTGTTGTTTGGTACACCAATCTATTACCAAGTTAAGCAGATGTGCTGGTACAAGCAGTCCTTTAGAGCCAAGGTTGCTCTTCGGGCTGAAATCAGAGCCTTCAGCAGAGTAACCAGCCTGACTGTTGAGGACATGGTTGACCTGATGTTGGAGTACAGCAAGAGGATGCTCCAAATGCAGCTGTGGGAGTTTGATTTGGAAAGTTTTGACAAGGATGTCCGACCTCTTTTCAGACTGGTGTGGGAGGTTAACACCAGAATGCTAAAAAGAGACATGGGCTTGAGGCAAGACGACTGCTCGACTCTCCAGATGCAATGCCCCCCCTCAGTGCTCTGGAGGATGCCAGGATCCTCATGGAGAAGCTACAGAAAGTACCTAAAACAAACATAAGTAGTTACATGCCTTCAAAGAAACTCAGTGACATGGTTGTTTGAGCCTCAGACTCACACAGATGCACCCACCAATGAACCCTTAGTTAGGGTGTCAGCTCCAAAAATGAGGAACCAAGCAAGGATCCAGAGTTATCTGTGGTTCAAACTCCACATATTCATGCTGTTCTGTCAGCTGTTGCTACAGCCACAGCTTCAGTCCTGCAGGGTGAGGATATGGAGGTGCAGTCCACAGAGTTAAAACCTCCCGGAGAAGAACTTCAATCACCTAATGAAGCTTCTGTTGATAAAGCTCTCGTCGAGCAGACTCCACTGTGGAACAATCTCCACTACCTCCCATACCCTGCTAGCTGAACCTGCAAAAATGGTTTCAGTCCTGGAGGGTGAGGTTTGAGATGTGCACTCCACCAGAGAGAAGACCGAGGCCCCAAAGAGCAGGATCTGGTGATTTCTCACATAGTTTCTTCAAATTTCTACTGTTGCTTGCCAGAGGATGACGACTGAGAGTTCATCACTCTGAACATTTTGTCATATAACCATAAATAAATATCCATGACAGTCAAAATAACAAACACGATGAATTGCAGTCAAATTACACAACTCAGCGTATCTGCTGGATGATGGATAAAAACAAACCAATAACTTTCTATATTTTGGTCCTTTTTGATGGTGGAACTGGAGGTTTTTGTCAAAGTTGTAAAGGCACAAGAAGTGTAGACAGGTATAGACGTTTTTAGATCACCAGATATATATCTGGAGCTACAGAGAATACAATACACGAATGCCTCAATACTTTTCCAGTTTTCTTTTTCAGTTCAAACTTTGAATCTCGTCTCAATCTCACATTTTTGTTGGAAAGCCTTAAAAACTTGACTAAATGGTCTTTAGACAAGATGAAAAATCTGTTTGTGTGTCGATGAACTGGCACTCTTCAGACGACTCTGGCCTTCATGTTATTTTTTCACTGAAACTGGTTAACTGTCATAATTTAATATAAAAGCCTGATATTAAAACAAGAGAATAAGAAGGAGCAAGCAGTAGTACATGGTCGGACCCCCTTTTGCCTAAATTCTTTATGGTGTGGATTTAACAAGTACTGCAAACATTCCTCTGAGATTCTGGTCCATATTGACATGATTTCACAGTTGCTGCAGATTTGTGATATGGCACGTCCCCATGCTGGCAGTATCCAGATGGGTACACTGTTCTCTTAAAGGCAGGGACATGGTCAGCAACAATACTCGAGCACTGTGGCATTGGTACCATAGACTGTACAAAATATGGACAAAGCATCCGTGACGTCACCTGTCTGTTTCTAAAACTGTGAAATTAAGCCAATCCGTGGATACAGCCACATTCGCTATAACCCCGAGTGCAAGTTTTTCTTTGAGCAGCTACAGGGCGCCCGGCGGTCATGTGACCTGAGCTTTACCTCTGATTGAAAAATCCAACAATCCTAATGACTTCTAAACCCCTGAGTTAGAAAAATAAATCACTCATCGTACAGTGTGTGCGAAGTGAAATCAGCATTTTAGAGTCAAGCTGTTTCTTGAACCAGGCAGATTCTCGAGGATCAATGACTTTTAGCGCTTACACTTAGGCTTCATTTGTACTTACTGGCTGTTGCCCCTTGGTTGGTACCAAAGGGCCCAAAGTGTGCCAAGATAATATTCCCCACATCATTACACCACCAGCAGAGGCTGAACCGCTGATACAAATCAGGATAGATCCAAGCTTTCATGTTGTTTACATCAAATTCTGAGCCTACCAGCTGAATGTCGCAGCAGAAATCCAGACCCACCAGACCAGTGAAGTAAAGTGTGTTATATTTATTTAGAATAAATCTATTTTAGAAATTAATATTTTGACCTTGAACCAGGAGGTAGAGTGTGTATTTATTTATGTATTGGCAACAATACACAAGTTCATAAAATAATTTTTATTGTCCAAAAAGTGCATATTGCTTCAATACAGTAGAGATGTATCAGCTGAAGCAGTGACATGCTAACCACTACTAACTACCCTGCCCTTTAATCTGTTCTGCCTTCAGCCAAATCATTATCAGTTGGTCCAGTTGCAAACTTGCAGGTGGTAATCATAAACCAATTTTAGTTTTCATGAGCATGACATTAGGCGGAAGTGTTGAATGGGCCATGCTCAACGGAGCTCAGCAGAGGCGGGAGGGAAGTTTGAGTCCTATTAAAGGAGGTAGAAAAGCAGCTGACTATGATTTGTGGTAATTGGCAAGGCGTTCTGCTTGAGAGCGTACACACAGCCCATTCAGTCGCACTGTGTGGCTCTGATTCAAAAAGCAGAAAAAAGCATAATTATGTTTATTACATTTCCCCTCACATAGTGAGTGCAATCGATCCAAACTGGATGGCTTCAGTCTCTCACAAGATATGACACTCAGTAATGTAACACCTAATTATTTTTGCTGACTGATCTGGAGCATGGCAGCATTCACATAATGAGCTTTACTTCTGCCTCTCCTGGTTGAATTGTGAGGCTTTTCTGGATGGATAAAGCAGTCCACCTACAGAAAACGCTATGATCCCCTGGAGACACAGTGATCAGAGGCTTCAGTGTGCACAACAAAACTAAACAAGTTTTCAGTGACTACACAGGAGGCCTGAAAGAGATGTGAAGACAGGTTGTCACACAAGGTCACTGATAATGATTATATGAAACTATTTTAAAGTATTTTTCTCAGAGGGCTGAAAACTAAACTTCATCAGAGCTCTGACACACTCAAAGGCCTCCCACAAAGGTGTCAATATGTACAGACTGCAATTGATGGACGGCTTTTTACCATTATAACATGCTCCAAGAATCACTACAGAGCACAATCAGTGGAGGGTAAAGATCAGGGCCCGTATGCATTAGCGGGGAAAACAGACTGTGCTAAAGAAAAGTTGAGTAGCGGTATGCATGAGCCAGGTTAACGGCCCAAAAGAGCGTTCATTTCAATAAATGCAGACCCCACCATTACAGGCACTAACGTCAGGATTACAGCGCCTGTTTGGCTGTTTAAAGGCGGACATCACATGGTGCGTGATCATTTTAGACGAGATAAGCAAAGACAGTGGACAATCCGTTGGAATGGTGGGAATGTGTAGCCATACAGTAACTTTGATTCAGGAGACACATTCTTTCAGTCAACTGATGAGATAAGGGAGACAAAACGGCACGGCTCGCTACCGTCAGTTTTCAAAGTTTGATTCACTCTTTGCTTTTATATGTCTGGTTCCTTCCAAGAGACGTGTAGTGACATGTTGGTGTTCATAAACTGCTGTATAAGTTATTCATTAAGGTACCGGAGCATTGCTGCAGTGCTTGTTCCGCAAAGCAGCTTTCATATTACTGATGTTATTATTGAGATTTTCCACCGTACGCTCAGAAACACCACACGCATTTACTCTGTTCAAGATTGCAAAAAAAAATTTTTTCTCTTTTTTACCTGATTGACTCACAGATAACAGCTGTTCGTCCATGTGTATTGTTGAAATATAATCTCCATTTTTCCAGCTAAAAAATGTTTTCTTTGATCATCTCTCAGTCACACCGTTGCCACTCGCCAGGTTTACTGCTGTTAATGAGTGGTAGACATGCAAACTTCAAATTTTTTAATGGGGTTTTCCAGGAAGTTCCTCTTAATTATGACATAATCTGCACCTGCATCTCTTCCATGGTGTAATTAGTTAACTGGCCAATTATTTGCAGTCAGCTAACACTGCAGCCAAACGGAACGTTAGGTTTAATGGTCCTATTTGTTTAATGACTGAACGTGTATACAGTCCCTGTATGTTAAGTAAAAGAAGTGATGCAACACGGCTGAAACAATGGAAGACAGATTGTGTGAAGTCACTAAGGTTGAAATATTATTAACAAATGTAGTTAAGTATAGAATAGAATAGAACTTTATTTTAAGTGTAACAAGTACAATGAAATTGAAGTCACAGGGGCAATCAAGAAAACAAAAGTGAGAAAGTTTTTAGAAAGTGCAAAAAGGTCCATAAGAAAATAGATGATGACAGCTTGTCCATCATTCTCCAGTTCAGCCAGCCTCCACCTCCACAGGGTCCAGGACTGAGCTTCTTCAGCAGTCTGTTCAGGCTCTGTCTCCTGGATCCTGTCTGCTCACAGCATAGCATGATGCTACTCTGCCTTCTGGTATGCCCTCTGTTGCTGGGTTAGCATGGCTAGCTCGTCCATCTTATTGGAGATAGATCTTACATTCCCAATAACGATGGATGGAAGGACAGGTTGATGTTGTCACTTCTTAGCTCACACCTGAGAACCAGCACGTCCTCCAAACCTCCTTCTCCTCACCTTGTGGGAAGACATCAGGCCTTACACCAGTTAGCATTGACATGCTACAGGCTGCTAACAGCTGAGTTCACATGTAAACAATACAGCCATGGTTACATGAAGAATCTCCAGACAAACACAGGAGAAAAAGTAGTTAAAATATTGTTGAAGGCACAAAAAGTTTGGTGTCCATGACCAACAAATGAGCCATACAAAGTAATGATCCACTCCAAATACAAAGATTATGAAAAAGAGACGGAAAAATTACAAGAAACTGACAAAGAAGAGAGAGCTGCTGCAAAAGGTATAGCCACCAGGGTGACACCTAGCAGGTATGAAGAGCTAAAGAATTTTTTTAAGATTGATGGGGCCTCTGTGACAATTCTGTTTCTCATCACTGAATTAAAAACCTGAATGTGAAAGCTGAATGCTTTATCTTGATACAGATAACCCAGATTTTTTGTCTTACTTGAATCCAAAATCCAATCTGCCAGAGTGTAAATGGTGATGTTGACTAATGTGAACCAAATATAGCCCAGTGGCATTTTCTGCATTTTGTTTCTGCTATGAGTAATATCTTCTCAGAGGCCAGCTGCCAACACTGTGCTCAGTATTTCCATGGTGTATCATTTATTGAGAAGTACAATATTTTACCCCTGAACAGAAGTGGTGCTGACAAAAAGTAGCATACAGAAGCAAAGTAAGAGCACCTCATAGTGTATTTACTCAGCATTATTGGAACATACATGGGGAATTGAAGCCGGGATCCAAGGACATTAAAAAATATTGCATTATGTTTAATAAGAAACCAAGCAACATAATTACTTTTTTATTTCTACAAGGGGAAGCTGACCCTCCATTATTCCACTCTCAACTGTTCCAAATACGACTATTAAATCTTTACTAGACATTCGGCGATATCAGCCAGAAATGCAACAGCTTGCAGGCTTCTGGTAATTTGCTCTCCCGTTCTCTGGCTTGGCTTACTGACACACCAGAACAGAGCCATCATTAATGCTATCACACACACCTGTGCTTTTCTGCTATGACAAGTCAAAAACACTTAGTGAAAACACCTGTGTTAACATCAGCTTACAGCTTTACTTTACAGCAGCTGCACAAAGATGTCTCCATGTGGACTCTTCAGCCTGTGGGACCAGCAGCACTGACACAACAGAACAAACACTCAAACTGTTGATTAGCCAGGTGTGTGTATGTAAGAGAGAGTGTGTGTGTGTGTTTCTCTTGAGCCTGCGAGTTCATCACATCTTAAAGTTCATTACATGGTACCACTTTCTCCCTCAGCTAATTTTACCTCCTGCAAACTAAGCCAATAGTGCCAGACTAATTGTGTCGAGCATAAACATCAACTGAGTCGGCACTAATTAATTAACACTACCCTGCCTCCAGGGCCGGTGGGAAAAATCAGAACTGGTTGATACTAGTTAAAAGTTATAGTGATGATTTGTGTGCTGTCATCCTTAGATTTCTGGGTTGGGGTTCCATCAATAAAGGAGCACATGAAATATTGTTCAGTAACAGCTGTTTCATGCAGAAAATTAAATCCAATAAAGCGTCATTTGAAACCTTTTTATGAGGTTTTTAACCTAAAACTGTTTTTTAACAGAAATTTAAAGGACTTGAGTTGGATGTCCATACTCATCCTATGTGTCATTGCATAAGAATCTTTTAGGGGATTTATAACATGTTGGAAGGGCGGTTCTCAAACACTAAGGTCTGCTGATAGCTCCACCCATGTCTGGCCTTCAGAGGACTGGCCAATCAAGCAGAAGGAACTACCGGTACTACTATTTTTGGCAAAATTCAGTATGACGTAGGCAGAAAACTTGCAAAATCTGCAGTATGCCAAAAATTCCTGGATGTCCTACAGATTTAGAAAATGTCTCTGTATGCAACAGACCAGTCAACCTGCCATTCTGTTTCCCACAATGCACAAGGCGCGAATGCAGTTTTCTATTTGGCAAGTTTTGGTGAAAACCGCCATCTACTGGAATATGTCACCATTACAACTACAATACAACAACACTAACGTGAGACATTAGTAATATAGAAGTGAAGTGATACGAAAGAAACACAAGTGGCTCTTGTCACTTCTATTCTTAAAGAGGTGTCTACTTCTATAAACTCATTGAAGCCCATATAAACTACTAATTCACCTCTCTTAAACCACATGGATATATAGAAATGGCTTTTCCATCAAATGTGAAATAAAAATCCCTTCCAGATTTATTTTCAGCAACTTTTTTTTCAAATAACTTTTGGTGTAAGATTTAAATGAAATATGATGATTCTGCTCTGATATGATCAACAAAATAACTAAAATGCCAAGATCTGCCTTAAGTTTGTGTTGTACATTTGTAATAAAGGCAAAATAAAATCCATAACCTGTAACTCTATTTTCCTAAACTGAAAACCAGAGTAGTATACTACAAAACAGAGCCAACAGAATTGTCATACTACATACAATTTGCAAAAGCAGTGGGCAGATTGCAGTGCCTACTACATGTGAATGGAAAACAACCAAAGTGTTTCGGACAGAAGCTGAAATAAGGGTAAAAAAAAGAGCCATTAGAGATTAGAGAATAGGGATTTTTAATGGATGTTAAGCTGTAATGTTGAACACTTGAGCCCTATTGTCTTTAAATTAGCTGGTAATGTATTACCCCCTTAAGATCAGTGTTTGGGATGCATTAAAAAAACTTGAAAAAACACAATATGAAGTTATTTACTTCATGATATGGTAGGTATGCAGTGAAGCCGTCTGTATGGAGCCCAACCTTCAGCTCTTCCTCCTCTGTCTTTGAGACACTGATTTGAAAGTTTCTGCGTGACTGATTCAGTGGTTGCCAAATGGCACTAAGTAAAGCCCTGCTCTGTTTTAATTCTTCAAAATAGTGCACCTTGGTTTTGCCTAATTAACTGGTGACAAATGTGATTTCCTTTTATTTGAATTTAAATTATTTAAATCACATAAAGCCTTCCCTTATTTACACTTCTTTGGCTTTATTCAGGTAAGCCACATCAGATGAAACTTAAGCTTTAGCACACTACAGATTCCTCAGGGAAGATGTGTGTCCTCTAATCGTAATTTCAGGCCCTCTCTGAGTAAAGTTGTCCACGCTTTGAGCGGGCAATTAAGCTCATCGACAGAATCACAGCTATCTTGACAAACACTAGAAGCTGCACTGTAAATGAGCCTGACAGAGAAAACTGAGTGTGTCAATACTGGGTTGAAGAGGCGTGGTGTCAGAGAGCCAGAGGATCAATGGAAACTTAATCCTTAATTCCTTCACCTTGTTGAACTTACACATTGCATTACTTGTTAGCTTGTTGCTGCTCTTATTAATTATACAGAAAACCTCAAGCATGGGAATTTTTACATTTAAATAATCATGGAGCACAATACTTCTATTACACCAGAATACATCACTATAGGCTACATTATGCTAATTGAGCCTTGTCTACACCTGGGAATTTTCAGTGTGGCATAACATTTACAGTTTGATTGACACCTTTATTCTTCAGCGCCTCACAGAATCATCTCCTCATGCTATCCTGCCATACAGGTCCCCAAATCAATTTAGTCCCCTGCTCTGTGATAGACAGCTTATCTGACACCATCTGAATTGTCAGTCCCACCGGCACAGCTCCCAACAGCCGGGCACACATTAATAACTATTTGCAAATGGTATTTGAGCCAGCTCTGATCTGTCTATATAAGATTGGATATCCATTACCACAATGCTAATGTCTGTGAAACTAAATGTCTAATTCAAACCTCTTTAATTGGAGGTAATTATAGAGGAAAAATGGCGAGCCTTGTTTCATTACTAATAAGAGGAATAATTAAAACCAGTGTTTTGCAGTTTTACCATAATTTGCTTTAGAAAAGCACGGCATGGTTTGCTTCCAGAGCCTTATCTATCCTGTATTTATAATGTCTACTAGCTGTCAGTCCCTGAACTCCTTGAAGGGATGGTTCTTGAAGTGGGGTTGTATGTGGGTCTTGTCAATAGTAAGTGTTTAACCCACAGGGGATCCCAGTCTGCGTGGCCCCTTTGTTGAGAAACTCGGCTGTTAGTGAGGCTATCAACAGCTGCAGGCAGGGTCAGCTCTACCATGTGATGTAACTGATTTTAACCAAGCTCAACAGTGACAAATAATGTGTTGTATGGTGGAAACAGTGTGTGTAATGGATTTAAAGTTTGACTTGAAAAACATTAAAGGTTTATGTGTTTGCCATATTCAGACATTTCACAGCACTTTACTATGCAGCCTAAAAGCCACTGTGTTCAACATTATTGGTGAACTAAGCACATCAATGTTCCTCACTAAATACATTTATACCTATAACCTATTTGAATGGATTCTTTATTGTATAGTTCTTTATTTTGGAAAAGCAGACACATTACAGTCATGAAATGTCACAATTGCCAATTAGCTGTTTGTGGAATCGCATAACTTACATTGTGACAGATTTTAAAAAAAAAAAAATGTTGGGTGATCCTTTCACAGCAAGACTTTTACAGTTAGATTTCTTATGAAATCTTATCTACTAATATTTCACATTTAAACATTTTTTTTAAAAAACATGGGGAGGCTTCCATTTAGTTGCCTAACATAGTCAAAGTGATGATAAGGAGAAGTAAACACAGATACAAGAGTAACTAAATGATAGAAAATAAAAAGCTGACAATTGGTTGTGTTAAAACAAATCACATTATTTTCTCACTTTTTCATTCTGTGAATCCAGCTTAAGTCAGATTTTACAGGTTTAATGAACTGTTTAAATAGTTTCATTACATTTTATATCTTTACTACAAGGGCAGACTTTTTGAAGAGCTCTTGCCTCACAAATTAACTAAAGTTCATAAGAGATTTTTTTTTCCTGATTGAAAAAAAAAACCCTCAAAAATTAGGGCTAGGGTTAATGTAAAAGTCCTGATACTGAAACAAATGCATCTTCATGAATGAAATGCCAAAAAATACAAATAATACTGAATAAAAAACTAAAAAATGTTTCCGAAAAAAAAAGCAAAACAAAACAAAACAAAAAAAAAAACAGGGAGGGGAGACCACTTCAAAGACTGAAAGCCTTTAAGTTGTACATCTTCTACCACAGCCTTCTCTGACCCTTTGTATCATAATTTTATCTTATTTTTATGTAGCTTAACTTTTCTCTTTTTTCCTTTTTCTTTTCTTGATGCCTCCCTCCCTTTCCACTTCTATATTATTGGCCCCACCCAGACTGATTTTTTCCTGATTTGGCTCTGCTTTTAAGTGTTTCCAGCCCGTATGTTTCATCTCTCTGTGCTATTCTTGACTGTCCCTCATGGAAAGCCTTCCAGCAGTTACTCTGTGTCCGTGGTTGTCATGACTTCTGCTTCTTTTTGGGAGTATTGATTTTCCTTGTATGTCTGGATTGAACAAAATCATTTGCCTGACTCTTGCCCATCACCCATCATTCAATCTGTATGTTTTCGTCATTTGAGCTACATTAGTTCACAGTCCGCCTCTGGGTCCTCTGTTACCAGGTTGGCACGAAATTTGACGCCTTCTTTCTCTTTTATTTGACATTCAATATTCTAATATTAGTGGGAACATTATGGCCATAAACACACCGAGCAGGTTATTAAAGGCAACTCTAATGAGCAGCAGCACCCCGGGTATTATCTCAGTAGTGTTACTTTAATAGTGTAAGACAATGTTCTCACTGAAGAAAAATCTTAATAGAATTTTTACCCTTCAGCTCTTGGTGCTAAAAACCTTCAGTGAACACCCTTGCCAAAAATATTAAGTGATGGTTCTATTTTAGAGATACTAAGGGAAGACATTAATTATAGAAACATCCACTATAATCTACATTATATTTCAGGGGAGGATATGAATGTGTGAGAGGTTCGTAGAGCAGCTACCACCAGTGATTTCCATAATTTAAACAGGCCAGGTCATATTAAATGTGGATTAATTACCAAGGTGAGCACTTAATTCAATAAAATATAATTCCCCTAATGTTTTATTTAATACCACTGTATAATTAATTAAATTACTGCCGTTTTATTCCGAAACAGCAACTCACACTGTCAAGGCTAAATAGGATGATGACATGAAAGCTGGGATAAAACAATGGCCACCATTAATTCCTTTCTTATTGAGCTGTTCACATTCAGTCTGATACACTAACACCATTTTCTAATGGGCTGAGATGTGCGATCATACAAATATAATTGACTCCTCAAACATTTCTCTTTCCTCTTCGTCTTCTGATAAAACCAAACGCCCCCTCACAGTCCCATCATTGATTCTGGTTTGTGTTGCCATGAGCGAAGCCTCAAAGCCAAGCTGTGGAGTTACACTGAAAGAAGCTGAGGGCCAGAGGCCAAGGGCTGTCCACGCTGAGGCCCCAGGGCTGATGGCTGCAGGCCAGAGCAGAAAGACACAGACTGATGGAAGACCACAGGGCTCTGGTTGTGCATTAATTAACAAGTACGGGGTGGAAAATTGCTTCAAGAGAAGCATGAGTCAGCTGGGAATGTCTTTAGATTGTCTTGAATGGGCCCTGGAGATTTCTCTGTTTCACGACGATGGAGGTTAAGTTGCTCATCGGCTTCTCTTTGCTGTCCATCACTAAGAGCACTATGTGTACTGTTTGGTTAATGTACAGAGCCTTTAATGCATTTTCCCTGTTTCTCAAAATGTTCCTCCAACTGTTCATACATGTGTTCAGTTCATACATCCAGAAATGGACGGAGACGTGCATAGAGGGAAAAAAAAAACTTCTACACTTAAGGCTGCACATAGTGATGGAGATCAACAGTATGCATGGCTGCACACTGTGCTGCACTCTGTCTCCTTTGTATCTTTTGGTTTGACATTTTGATGACTGTGTTCTGTAACTTTGGTTGATTGAACGTGGCTGAACTTTTCTGATCTGTAGCTCTCATTGTAGACATTTAAACACTTCTGCTTCTACAGCAAACATCATTTCAAGCAGTTTCAAAATCACAGACAAATTTCCAAAGTCAGAATAAATCACGAGAGAGTTTTGCTGGTGCTCATATAATCTTGTTTATCTTGGTGTAACATGTTCATCAAACCCAATCAAAACAATTTCAGACCTTTTCTTGTCTTGGGGTTAGTCAGCACAAAACAGGAAGTGACTAACTAGCAAAACATGTTGAGGAGGCCAGTGGGTGTGTGTGAGAATCTTGGACTGTGATAAAGAGGAAGAACCTGGAGGTGTTTTTAATGAAGTAAAAATCACTCTTTGATGTGTTCTCCAATTTGCACCACAACATTGCGGAGCGAAGAGGGAGAAAAATAGCAAACAGAAATGGGTGTAGCCTTCAAACACTTCTGTGCTAGCTGCTAACAAGCTAATCACTGTGATAAATGAGGCTTTGAAACTAGCTGAAGTCTACAAATCTGCTTTGAGGCTAAAACCAAGAGCTTTGGAGCTCCACAAAAATACAGTAAAGCCAGGAAAACAGCAAACATATCTTGATCTAGAGGCAACACAGTGACAGCACAGATCACTTAAAACTGACAGTGCTGTGGGGTGTCGCTTATTAACCCTACCATCCATGTTTGTTTCCGTTTGAAGGGGAGATGCTGGAAGTTTTAGTTTGTTTCTACCACCATAAGCTTAAAATCTGCAGGCTCAAGCTAATAGTAAGACTTTAACTTATTATTAGCAGTTGTTACAGGATCTTTTACTTCATAGGTCTACATCAAATAGCGCTGTATTCACTTTGACCGTGAATTACAGAAGAAGTCTAATAGGGGGCAAAGTGGCCACTTGTGCTCTTCCAGTCAAATAAAGAATAACATCAGATTATCTAAAACAACCAAAGTAAATATTCAAGCAAAAATTTCAAAATGCATACAAAATGCTATAAAAAAAAAAAAAAAAAAATCTTAATTATTTGAAATATAATGGCAAACCTACAATTATCATAATAAAAAGTAAGAAAAGTTTTGTATGTCATCAAACAATGCTTTCTTACTCAGGATGGAGATTTTTACTTGTTGTATGGCCATGCCTTCACATCATTTTGTTGCATTCCCAGCAGTCAGCTACCCTCAGATTAACTGGTGCCAATTTATCAGTATAAAAAAGCCTCTCTAATTTGTTTTGGATTTTGGGGACAAAAGTTGCAAACAACAGCATTTAAGGGAAACATGGAAAACACCAGGGATTCATCACATTTTCAATCATTATCATTTTAGACACCAATGCAATCGCACAATTTGTATATTTGATACGAATAGTGTAAGACACTATGTGCTTCAAGGTTAGTGCAGTGTGTGCAGGGCATGGTGCACACTTTGCATGATAAACTCCAGAGACATATGCAGTACACAGTGATGTATATTCATACTAAGTGTGTTAATGTAACCCAGTGAGTCTTGGGATAGTAGGCAGCGTTGTGTGTCAATGAGTGAAAATGAGCAGGTTTGTTGAATACAACCATATTTTCATGAATGCTGCTTTGACTCACTTTATAACTTGTGAACAGGAACGTGAGTGTAATTCACTCGTGGGGCAGTGAACGGCCACTCACAACCCAAGAGGTGCCGAAAGGTGCCGAGAGATGAGGGTAGTTGCCGAGCAGTGTGATTGATGGCAAACAAAAGTCAGATACTTCATTACTCTCCATGCATTCAGCATGGCTCATCCTGCTGACAGTTCACACGATGTGGTTATGGTTTTTGAAATGAATATCTGCCTGTGGTGCTATAATACCACACAGGGATTCATTTATTTTGGGAAGTGGCTTGAGGGACAGGGATTAAAGTATACAGCTGTACTGAAAAAGAGAGCTTGTAGCGAAAACATAAACTACTTCATTTTTTAGACCATAAACTTTGTTCAGAATTTTCTAAAATAAACTATTAGTGTGAACAAGTCCATTTTAACAAGTGTGAATGAACTTTAGGTTAGCTCACTTTTTGTGTGAGCTGGCACAACACTGATAGTAATACACTCGTATTACTGCTATACACTGATAGTAGGATGTTACTGTATTGTGATATGAAGTCTGGACTCAGAAAGAGTTTGTATCACGCCAAAGGATCAGGATCCTTTCTGCTATGCTATTAGCAATTAGCAACTGCATAAATACCATACGACCAGTAATGTCATAACATTGTGTTGAAAGTACGTTCAACTCCACCACACTTGCCTCTAATTAGAAATGGGTGAGTACTGGTGTCGTATCTGTATTGGGCTGATACCAGCCTTTTTTCAAGGTATGGGTACTCACGAAGGCTGCCAATATCAGCAGCAGATACTCAAGGCAAAAAAAAAAGAAAAAGAAAAAAAAATACTTCTAGTAAGTCCTCCTCACCATCAGTTTGGCACTTCATTGCTGCGGTTTGACCCCACGGCAACTGGCGTCAGGTCCTGTTCAGACAATATGAATAAACATTGGTGTATTAGAAAAAAAAAACCCTGATAGTTTTGCACTTTTTTAAAATTTATTAAAAACAAGTAATAAACTGACAGAGAGGTGTTTGTGTTTTATTTTGTACTTAAAGGCAGATCGACTTTGCTGTCTTTGTTCAAAATGATCTGTCACTGTTAATTGAAATTTTATGTATCAAAAGTACAAGAATCAGCGAGTACTCAAAAGGTATTGATGTGAAAAAAAAGTGGTATCGAACATCCCTACTTCTAAGTCATCATGCGTCTTTTCCTTATGAGCAAATTGCTCTATCTGTGGACCACATTGACCCCAGCTCATTTTGTTTAATGCGAAAAAAGTATTCAGTATTTTACACACTGTATTGATAGCAAAGAGACCTGTGTGTTTAATCTGTGACTGACTTTGCTTTCTCTCTTTCTCTCTTTTTCTGCTGTGCCGATCAACAACCTGTGTACCCTGACACCTGACAGGTAAGAGCACGCTGTATTTCTACAGGTTGTATCTGACAACACTGAACCAGTGTCATTACAAAGAGAGCTGTTATGTAATTCAAGACCTTTTTCAAGCAGCAGTTGGCCTCATACTTTCAAAATTCTCCACACATTCATGGGGGCATAACTTGAAAGTAAAGCAGAGCTGAGTTGGCCAAGTGTATACAGTAGTCTTTAAGAGTCTGCATCCTCCTAGAGTTAAGTATTAGTGAATCTCTTCCTTGCACAAGAGTGCTGTGATCCCTGTGCCTGTAGGCAGTTGTCGTTGGCAGACTTGAAAACAGCAACGAGCTGAAAATTGATTTCAAAAGAAATATAAAGCAGATTTCGGATGAGTTCCACAAGGTTGCTTGTTCAGAGAGAAACCGCATAATAGATATGCAAAGTACCTCCCTATGCACAGTGCAGCACAGCAGAAAACATTAGAGCAGAGCTTGCATACTTGCATTTGTTTGAAGATATCAAGGCTATTGTTTTTCCCCTAGAGGAATCTGGCTTGCTGGAGGAGGACATTTTTATGAATTGTTTTCTATTTTGAGCTGGTTGCACAAGACGTGTAATGAATCTGTTTATGAGCAGCTACATAAAAGCAACCTTAGAAAATGAATTTTGTTGATAGAAATTAAGAGTGTTTGGAAAATGTCAGCTGAGAGCTCATTATATGAAGTGGATCATTCACCGAATCAAAGCAGAGCAGCAGGTGACAAAACACTTTGTAGTGTTTGTTCCTTAAAAATTAACACAAATACAGGAGTGGATGAGTATTGGTTATGTTTATATTTACTTATTTGTTGTTTTAATTTGGGCTTGAACATAATCCTGACAGGCTAAAGATTGAGAAGGACTTTTTGATGTACAACAATCATGTTCAACCACATTTTGCTTGTGGTTTTAACTCCTCTGACCAGTTTCAATTTTTTTTAAGGAAGTAGATTGAAATGAACACTGCTGCTTTTGTTGGACTAACAATACCAAAAAAAAGGTGTCAGCTCAAAGGAAATTATCAGTTATTAAATCTTATCTCATTTCACATTATCTGTGGCCATTCACTGATCATCAAATACGTACACAGACATAAACTTGTACAGACAAACCAGACACTCTCCCAAGACAACTGAGTATGAGACCTGGAATTACTATATGAAATAGTTTATTGTTTGACAAATTACTGCAGTTCTACTTTGACAATGAAATTATTATTTTTTTTTCTCCATAGTGGGTCCTAAGCAGTGTTGGGGAAGTTACTTTTAAAAAGTAGTGTTTGCTCATCACACGTTAATTCTTGAAAAAGTAGTCCTTTACTTTACTTAGTTACCCTTGATGTAAAGAAACGTTACGTTACTCGTTACTTTTACGTTACTTTTGTGGTGCTAGACTTTGGGCAGAACCCCTTCTCATTTCCCAAATGTGTATAGGCCACCATAAAGTTCTACTTTGGTGGACATAACGGGTTATTCTCTTGTGCTCTTTATCTCTAAAAATAGCACAGAGCACTTGGCAAGAAAAACAATAATACCATGAGGACTGACTACTGTCTGCATACTGTTGGGTGTACCAGCCTCAGTGTGAAATGAGAGCTCGCAACGATTGAGCATTCACACAGCTGAGGCAGTGTTGCTGTCAAACAGTCCCTGGGAAAAGTAACGTTGTGCTCAACTCAAAGAGGAACTACGTTTCGTCACCATATTTTCAGTAGTAACACGTTGCACTGCTTTTTACCCCAAAAAGTACTTACGTTTTCTGTAACTTGTTACACCCAACGCTGGTCCTAGGTGTCATATTTGGTTGTAACCTTAGTTCAAAACCTGTGACTGTCAGCTGATAATCTCTGGAACATTCTGCTGAAGGTCGCCAGTTAACATGGTCACTCTTAACTCCAATACACTGGTTGCTCTGTAACTGCTGTGATCCTTTGACTCTGTGGTGGAGTATCATGTCTTACAGATGACCACAGAACAGTCATGCTGCTTACAGTTTTGATTTAAAGTTAAAAGACCACTAACTCGTCTTACTGAGTGGATAATAATTGCAGGGTCCGTTGCCAACGTGTCTTAATGATGACATAGTTTGTAATGGGGTCAATGAAACTGGATGCCAAAGGTGCATTGAATAAAGAAGTCCAGGTTAACTACAGAAATTAATAAAGCTCTGTTTTTGTTTGACCTTTTCATCGCTCCCTGACCGTCTTCCAGCTTTGACTTTTCACTCTTTGGCTTCTATCATCAAAGCATCATAGTTGAACACAGCAGCTTGGTCCAAGGCCAAACACTTCAAAGACTCCATAGTGGAAATGGGTGGGATCTGGACAGAATGAACACGTCACAGGGGTTTTGAAGCATGCTCCTCCTCACAGATGCCTCATTAGCTTTGACACAAGCTGCCTCCATTGAGTCCAACACCCGTTTCCCAATTTATCAACAAACCTGTTTTCAACTTTACTCATCAGCTCGACACTTTCACAGAGCAGCACACCTTCCTCACATCATTACATCCTAAAATATCTGCCATCAGCTGCTGCTGGAGACAGCTGACTCCTTCAGATACAAATGATGTGCTCACTGTGTCGCCATGCTGAGCTACTGTATATTGACACTTCAGTGCTAAGAAGATGGAGCATCCAGCTGTGAGTGTGTGATTTGTGTAATGGCACACAATCTTGTACTGCACCAGAGGCATGATGTCCCAAACAGAAACTCTGTGTTATTTACTCAAAAAGCAGCGTCACTTCCAGAAGAGACTGTGTAACAATGATTCATCATCCTCATAGAGTCCTTCAGTGGGTGGTTTTGTAGTTTCTACACCATCACACGGAGGAGACAGGAAGCACTGGCCTGTTTTTATTTTTGGCTGTTTGATTTACTGAAGATCAGACAATAATCAGACACTCGGCAGGAATAGGCCCTCCTCCTATCTGTGTCCAGTCACAGCAATGTTCTTTTGAAATCCCCCCACAGCCCCCTCCTCACGCTCCAACCCACAGCTTGTATAATGTAATTCACAGCACCGTCTTTGATTTTCACAGGGCAGAGACATGACACATCAGCTGCCAGTGTATTGTGGAGATGGCTCTGTCACATGAGCGGTGTCTGGCTTGTTTGTGGCTGCTGCTCGGCAGAGACAGACTGAAGGGCGGCGTGCTTCTCCTGTCTCTCAGTCCCACATAAATTAAAACTCCAGCCGTGACACAGCTACCACTAAACATATCTGCTCCACAGCACAGCCTGTGGAGATCTCAGGGTCAGCCTCTCGCTGCTTGGAGCCAAACAGACACACCAGAATATAATACCACCCTTACCCACCCCACGTCATTGATGAGTCAACCCTGCAGGCATGAGTCCATGCTCTGCACACACACACACACACACACACACACACACACACACACACGAACACGAACACACACACGAACACGAACACACACACACACACACACACACACACACATACAGGTTTGTCCATCCATTTGTGGGCAGAGTAGAAACCACTGACAAACCTAAAAGACGACAGTTTGTTTTGAGGGATCGATGGTTGGTGACAGAGCAGTGTCTTCATAAGGTTTTTAATGAAAGCTAATCTTTTACATTGATTTATATGCATTTAGCAGCAGCCCTGATGGATGGATTTGATGAGGACAGACAATAAGATATAGCATGAAACTTTAATGCGCTGCTGTATCATTTTTTGTCTTAACAAGCAGTTTTTGGGAGGAGGAAAGTGAATTTTAAAGTTGTAGCAGAGCTAAGACAAGTCATTAAGGAAGGAAAGAAACACTGTGCTCAAAGATTGGAGCCCACTGGGGCTGATGTAATGAAAGTACACACAGTGACTACAGCTGAAACCAACTGTAGTGTCACTGCAGAGCTCAAACATGGATCTAATGGAAGTTAGCCAAGTTAGCCATTATACTAGCATCACTAACTGCTGTTGTTAGCTACCTGATACCCTGCTAACATAGCAAGCACCATAAAACATACCTTCATAACTGTTGACTCTGTATAGAGTGAACAGTATTTGTAGAGAGAGTTGATCATTTGAAGCCAAAAAACCCAGTCACAGACGCCGCAATTGTCAGCCGTTGTGCAGCCAGAGCTGCCGTAGCCGTAAAGGCTATGGGACTCAAGAGAGAATCTGAGTGGAGCCAGTTGACAAAAATAATTATAGCTTTTTTTTAAGAGTTTAATCTCTTCTTGGCTCTCCCTCCTGACATATTTTATAATCCCCGATAAAAATATACAAGAACTGCAGCTGTCATCATTGTAAATTGTAACATAAAGCCTTGTTTTTAACCTCTTATAACTAATGAAAACAAAACTTTCCCGAAAAAAGGACCTGAATACAATGCGGCTTAATATTATCTTTTATATCACCGCAACAATCAGAAGTGAGAAACACTTCTACGAGGTGTATGAATTTTTCAAAGTTTGACTACAGCCCATCTGGAATGACTGGGGGAAAGATTTTTTGACCTATACTGCCGCCAGTCACCAGGGGGAGCAGTTTTTGTGGCGACCTCACTTCGAGCTGAGCAAGATGACTCTATTTCTGTCTTTTTTGAATACCCATAATTTCAAAGACCACATCAAGTCAATCGTAGAGTCATTGTCTCAGAAGGTGTTGCCTTCAAACCTGGCTTGTTCAGCTGTAGTCACACGCCCTGATTAATGGTGAGGGTTGCGTCAGGTAGGGCAGCAGATTTGTAAACTGTGCTAAATCAACATGCAGCACACAAATCTGAAACAAGTGATCCACTGTGTTGACTCCTAAAAAGAAAAAATCCTGAACTAGAAGAAGGTCAGTATTTTACTTAAACACCCGGGAGTCTGCCCTCTTTTTTGACATGCATGTTGGACTGCAAATGATGCACCTGATACATTCAGTGCAGCTGAGGAAAGTAAGAGGCATTAGTCAGCAGTTTTTACAGGAGCCTTTGAATTGGAACAGCCTTTGACATGTCGCTGTGAGACCAACTGGTCTTTAAAGGTGTCTTTCAAAGGATGTAGCTTCTGAATTAATACACTTCTATTCAGCCACAGCTATTACTTCTCCTCTGGTAGCTTCACCTAAAAAAAAGTGCGATGGCAAACTCTGTATTATTATTTCTCTATGGAAAGAAAATTACAGGACATGGACAGATTGAACAGCTATGTTAAATAACAGCAGTTGATGCCACATATACAGAGGCTTCAATCCTCAATGGATCAGTCACAGGTTTGACTCCTTTGTCCCACTGTCCTCCTCCCACAGACTTTGCCAGTGGTGTAATTTTGATGTGGTTTAAACTGTGTTTTTGTCTTTCTTTGAGGCCCACAGAGTCAGTGTTTCATGAAATCAATCATAAAAAGAAGAAATCACGGTGGCCAGATGATCAATAGCTCGTAATGAAATGTCTGTGCAATTTGTTAAAGTCTGCTGATTTTGACTCAAAAGCCTGTAGAAGAAGACGAGAGTTATGAGGCCTGTAAAATAAAGCAAGACGGCCTCTTAAATAGCGTTTGTCTTTTGTTTTTCTTTTGTTTAATGGCAATGAACAGACCCGCTCTGACCCTGGACTCCGTGAATTTGTGGTGTTTTGAAAGCCCATAAAGCTCTGGGATAAAAGTTTGTCTGACACATTAACAAAACAAAAGGCGTCACTCTTTAAACTATCCTATCTGTCTCCAGCTGTCCTATCTTTGAAAGGCGAAATGACCATAAATTTTAAAGATAAACAGTTCAACATTATTGGTTCTTAAAGAGTCTGGGAAGTGACATTACAAGGACTGCAGCTTTAAAAGCTGAACAAACATTGCTGGGGAACGACACAAGCTTGTCTAATTTTGTGAGAGCTAAAAAAAAAAAGTCTTGAATACTCTATTTTTACCTCGCCGTCAGTCGTGTGTGCCTGTCTGCTCGCCTCTGTGATGCCTCAATGGTCTCATCAATGTGGAGCCAAACCCAAGGCCTGGCTGTGACCTCATAAAACAATACAAGGCTGGGATAGATTGCTTCAATCTAACAGGCTTGTCAAACTGTATTTAAGGTTTCTGGATGTCAGGACTCCTGCCAGGTTTTTGAGAGGGACGGTATTGGAGAGGTAGCTCTGTGAGACCGTGTTGGGTTGGCAGCTCAGTGGATTAGATGCTACGTGTCTGAAATGTGTCAATCACAGCAGCTTGGCCTCGGATCTGTTCAACCCTTTTTTCGGCTGCAGACAAAATCCTTCTTTCCTTTGTCCTGGTATTCTCTCAAGCTTGACGGATGCAGTGCAGGGTTTACCCGCACATGAATCTGTAGCGGCACATATAAAAACCAGGTGACCCCTGGCTGAGCTTTCTCAACTTTTTCTTTCTTCACATCTAAAAGTTGTCGGCAGCACTGACGCTGGTTTGTTTTTCATTATTTCTGCAGCCCTATAGCAAAGCTTTCCTCAAGTCTCAGGCATTCAGATGTGTCTCCAGCCTCATAATTATGTGTTGAAAGCCTTACAGCATTGATTATCTCTCCTTCTCTGCTTCAGCACTGTCCTCCTACAATGATCAAATAGCCGAAGGCCAGACAACCACACCAGCCCCATCCAGCAGCCCACTGGCCCGTTGTGATTATCCACAAACACGGTTAGAAGCAGCACAAAGCGGTCTGATTACCACCTGACCGTGGGCTGCTTCTGCACAACATCCATGGGCTCCAGTACAACCGCTGGCTTTGAAGTCACTGAGAATCCCACGCTTTAACGTCCCACATAATGCTATCTCCTTCTCTTTTTTTCACAACGACCTCCTTCCTTCATCAAATATTTGTGTTCTTGGATATAGCTCGTTAGATGAGGTTTCTGGACCTTTAGTCTCATTAAAAAGAGAAGTCAAGCTCCTTTTTGTTACTGAATGTTATCTTGTTTCAGCCAGATGCTTGAAAGTGACTTAACACTTGAGCTTAGTGAGAGAAAAACATTTAATTAATTAGCAGTTTTTCTGCGATGAGAGTTCAGGCTTTGATTTATGCCGTGAGCAGGCTGCCATGTTAAAAGCACGGAAAGACTGGCGTTGAGAAACGGCTCAGACCTTTCAGATTTGGAGCTTCTGAGGGTTTCTGTTCATTCTTACACCTGATGACTGACTCTCACGGTCACCGTGTCACATCAAAGGCTGATGGCTCTGAGGAGAGAAATCCAATTCCTCGGGACTGCTGTGTCGGAAGAGCAGCAGCAGACAGACGGCTTCTGTCATATTTTGCTTTTGAAACGTCTACCTTTTGTCTGCATGTTGAAACCTAAGAAACACAACGCTTCATTCGTCTGTAGAGCTGCTTAAATGATTTACTTTATTACCCTTCCTCCTTTTTTTGCCTGTGGACCAAACCTCTTGAGGTTTAATGTTCACTAATGCCTCACACTATAAATCCTGGACCGCAGCGTGTCTTCAAACAATTAATGCAATGACTTTGAATGACAACTGGAACCTCTGATATCAGCACGCCTCAGCATACTGGATGCATTACATTATCAGAGCTTATTATCAGAGAGTAAGCTGACAGATGTAGCTGAAAAGAGTCCATCCCCTGATGACAGCTGTTTTGATGTAAAGACAGCAGGATCTATGAAGGATTCAGAACACTCTGTCCTTGTTCTTTTCATGCATTTCCATGGTCATTACCTCATTCATGGCTGCATGTGGAGCCGAGCAAACAGTTCTTAACAGTGCACAAAATAAACCCTATCTGTGGAAGATGGATTCTTTGTCAGTAACTTTGAAATACATTTGACCCGAGAAAATTACTGCATATTTCACCATCAGTGTTTCCAACCCTTTGAGTGTTTCTGAAGCAGAGGTAGCTAATTGTGTGCTACATTTCCAGCCTGTTAAAATAATCATTATCTTCTAACCTTTGAATATCTTGCCTTGATATGAACTTTAAAGTCTCTCGAACTGGTGCTTAAAATATCAAAACTTATGTAAGATATCAAAGTTGTCTCATTAAGAATTCTCAAAATTAAAGTAATAAAAACATCTTCATAACTTCTATCAAACCCAGATTCTCTTACAGCTCATTTTGACTAACAGACCATCTCAGATTACATTTTGACCTCTTTTAATTAGCGTCTCTGGTTCCACGCAGCATGATACCAGTGAGGTCGTGATCTTTTTCAGAGCAGCTGGATTGTTGCTGACGTGATATTATACTTTCTGTATTCAACTTATCATACACATGTGTGGTTTTCAAAGCTGAAAATAAAGTGAACCCGCTATAGCATTGACAGTTACGTTTTGAGGAAACAGTTATGTAAACATTTAACACCTGTCAATAAAAAGAGATTATCAACAGCATGAATGTCAGAGTCCAACACATTGCCAGTTCAAGGTTGGATATTCATGGCCCTGTTATGTATTACACTGCAAAGATATTTTTTGTTTTAGTTTATTTATTCATTAATTTATATATTTATTTACTTATTTGTGTGTGTGTGTGTGTGTGTGTGTGTGTGTGTGTGTGTGTGCGTGTGTGTGTGTGTGTGTGTGTGTGTGTGTGTGTTTTTGCTGTTGCTTTTAAATGCCTCATTAGATTAAATATGAGCCTCATTCACCTGACAAGTCCAGAAAAATGTCTTATTTCAAGATATCAAATCTCAAGTCTCTTTCCAAAAACTAGAGCTGTCTAGACCTACTAATTATCATATTCAAACCCAACATCAGTACAAGAAACAAACTTTTCACATCTTAGCCCACCACAAGTTGAGCCCATCACAAACTGCAAATTATCTGGCACTAACCAAGATTTAAATTTGTATATTTAGAAGTTAAAATTTTCTTTTATTTTGTTTATTTATTTAATTTTCTTTTTATTTTATTTTATTTTATTTTATTTTATTTTATTTTATTTTATTTTATTTTATTTTATTTTATTTTATTTTATTTATTTATTTATTTATTTATTTTCAAATGAACCACTGGATCTTGAAATTCTTAAACAAAAAAAAAGAAAGCAAAAATTAAAAAAGTAAGCTAAATTAGTCCTCTCACCAAAAGCCCCTTAAAAAAACACCACACATTTGTTGAAATAAGATTTTGAACTAACACTTCTTGCAATACTGAGTAACTTTTTACCTAACCTTGTGTTTCCCTTGCTCCTATAGGCTTCATTTGGTAAAATTAAGACATTAGACATTGCTGCTTAAATTCAGCATATTTTACCCATTTAAATTGTATTTTAATCCAAAGATGAACATTTTTTTTCTTGTTTTAACACTTGGAAAATCTTCCCAAGGCCAGCTAATTTTAAAATTTAAAATGATCATTTTAAGATTTCTTGTCAAGCAATACTATCTAGATGAATAGGCAGATAATTAAACTAGTTTTATCAGGATTATGACTAGCTCTGGAGCTAGCAGGGTGGGACAGCTCTGTGAGCACACAGGGATAAATCTCACTCTTCCCAACATCACAATGTGTTGTGAAATCACACACAGCATCAATTTTTGAACTGTAAAATGTGTTATTACTAAAGTGTTATTATAGTAGATGGTAATCATTACGCTGTTGCAGATATCAGCATTCAAGCAGCTTTGATTTTACAGCTCAAATAAGTTGTGTTAGACATTAATCTTAAAGATTAAATTAAATGTGCTTGTTATCTGACAATATGTTACTGATTTCTTTCAAGGGATGTTTTTTTTGTGCTCAGCAAGAGAAGAACAAGAGGAGCTTTGTCTTTAAGTAAGCAGTATAAAAGTAGAACATTTTATTCAGACAAATGGGCTGTTGAAACTAAGTGGCTCTCTGGTTTGAAAGGAAAAAAAAAAAACACCATAACAACTCCTATCAGGAACAAGTTAAATTTCTTTATTGTGGTTTTTTTTTTTTTTTTTTTTATCACCTTAAACAGTTTTTTATAGCAACAGTGAGCAGCTCCATACCAAAGCATGGGCTTAAATTCCATTTTTCAAAGTAAACAAGCCTCTTTAGACCAGAGCTGTAGCTAACATCATTTCATAAAGCTCGTCTAAAGCTTCAGCAGGCGGTGGAGACTGCTTCTAAGCAGGTCGGCCAATCACAGCGCTCGACAGGGCAAGGTCACCTCCTCTCCGCCCTGTGTCGAATGCCAGTTGACAAGAGAAAAACATGCCTTTCCCTTCTTGCACACTTAAAAAGAGAAACCATTCAAGGCTTTAGTAGGCTACTGCTCCCTTTTGATGACGCAATGCTGAGTAAATACTTTTACACCCTGGAAAACTTTTCTCATTACACTGTAACATTTCTTCAGCTGCTCGTGTAAGCCTCCGCACATGCTCTGTTTTTATACATATTCATTTCTCCAAAGTTGAGTAATACTACCAAGGAAAAGCACTGATTAATGGATTCATAACACTGATGCAAGATGTTTAATGATTTATAAGAAATGGCAGATTCAGCTCAGAAAGATTGCATATGCTTTAATCTAAGCCTAATTCGTCAATCTGAATCTTTAGCATCCCTCAGTCTCACTCATCTCTACGTGATCCACAGTGGATGATTGGAGAGATTTTGTTTGTTTGTGTGAGAGAGACAGTGACATTTCCAGGTGGATTCAGTGATGGAGGAGAAAAAGCGCAGGAGGAGGATTTAACGTAGCAGAATCAGAGCTGAATGACCTTGAAAGGACAAATTTCCTCCTGGAATTCTTTGTTGTCTTTCAGGATCTTCTCAGTATATTTTCACGTGATAGCGTATTTGGAGGTAATCTCATGTTGTTTTGAACATACAGTGTACAAAGCTGCTGTTTCAAACAAGTAAAGTGCCAGAGAGCTGCAATGCCTGACTTTGGCCACGTTAACTATATTGGAACTGTATTGGAATTCTGTGCTACACCTTCAAAACCCCCTACATGCCATCCATTATCCTTGAGGAAGAACAATGCATGGATGTGAACACAAATTTCAGGAGAGGATGAATCTGAGTCCATTTTTCTAACCTGGCAATTCATTTGTCATCCTCACAGCCTGAGGAGCGGCTGCTACCTCCCTGCTCTCTGATTAAACAGGAGAGAATTAATAACAGGTGTCTGAAGAAGGGGGAGGCGCAGCCCACTGAAGGAAAAAGAGAGGAGGTGTGGGGAGGGGGAGAGGGGTTCCTTGGGAATAAACGCCGAGCAATAAGCCACAATCTGCAATTAGAGTGAAGAAGGAGCCGCTGCCTTTTAGCCAGAGTGTATTTGCTGTGTCACACCAGCCTTAAACAATGGCTCGTAGGTTTGCACTTGTTTAAAAGAAAAACAATGGGTGCAAACTGAGCCGAATGAGTTTCTTAGAATAAATATCCTCTTGAGTGCTGACAGATTTTCCCTCCAAAACCACCACAAAAGAAAAAACTCTATAGCAGTTGGATGTCTTTCACAATAAATCGACATAAAATCCGTGATTTATGGCGGGACATGACATGCCCTTTAAATGCATCAAGATGGAAAAAAATGGAAAGTCAAAGTGCTCGCTGGAAGCCAAGGTAACAAATTCAGAGGAATCTTTGATTACCTCTAATGTGGTTATAGGTAATGGTGACCTGTCTCTGAGGAGCCAAGCCAGAGCTAAATTATATTTCAAATCCATTAAACCTTACCTCAGATCCATGATTCGCTTCCAGCATGCAGCTACCCAGGGCAGCAGGTAATTGAATTTCAAACCTGAAGCCAGGAAGCAGATAGGCCCCTGAGCTGAGTCCTCTGCATGAGGTGGAATACTGCTCTGCATAAAGTCCTGATTTATTTGTGCCTATCAAATCTTGTAATGGGCTGCTCCCTGCCACGGAGAGGAATAACCCCATTTGTTGAAACAACACTTCCGTGGACAAAATTAGATTACTTTGACCGACAGACATAAGTGGTTATTAAATCTGAGCATTTAACACGACACCTGCTGCAAAGGAAACTTTAAAGGGGACGAGGGGACGTGCTTAATTACACAGACATGAAAATGTGGACGACTGGTTATGCTTTGCTTTGGTAAATTTGATGCATTTATACCTTCTGCTTTACAGATTAGAAGGCCCCGAGGCTGCACACTTAATACAAGTTCTGAGTACACGTCGAAGCTGCTTCATCTCATCATAATAATGCATCACATTTTAAAACGACCTTCGATCAGCCGTTGGACGGAGTAATGGATCAAAAGCAGAGGAAATAAAATAACATTGAATAAAGATCCTTTTCAGTGGGTGTTGGGAATAGAAGCTCTTCTTCATAAGCAGAAGCAGCTTAAATTCTGCTCGGTGACAGCCAGACTGAGCCGTAACCTTCATGTGTCTAATTGCTTACAGTGGGCTGAACTCTCAGGGAGACTCGGGGCTGTTAATAGGAGGATCAGGCACTCAGGGAAAAGTATTGGCTCCTCTTTCTCTCTGCTGTCATCCCCGCTATTTCAAGACATCCCTCTCTGCCCAGCCAAGACAGACGACACCATACTCAATAGAGAATCAATCATTGGACCAATTTACCAATTAGGCTCATTGTACTCTAAAAATAAACACATCACAGCCCTGCAATACCCTACCCCATGAGATAGCATCCAAACATGCAGTCAGGTGGTCAGGGCACACAGGGAAAGACACACCACATCGATCAGGGATGTCTGTTAGACTGTTGCTGTCTGGCAGCAGAATTATAGACTTTAATTACCCCAGTGTTACCTTTTCTTAACAGGTTTTTGGATGTTTGAGATCTGCAAACTAAGATTCAAACACAGAAGGTGGTAATGAGTATATATCCACTTCATTTTTACCAACCCTGCATGCACAGCAAGTGACTAATGAGTGCTTAACATCTGCTTATACAAAGCATTACCCAAGCATGCATGATGATTAATAATTCAAGGATTCCCCAGGGTTTTCTTTTTAGCAAATTGCATCATCCTATCCCGTTCGACACGGAGATACAGCGCGTCCACTGCAATGAGCGCAGCAGTTCACCGGGTGACATCCAAAACGTTTGGAAGCAGCAGAGTTAAGATTTCAAGCCGTGGTGTATAATTCATCGTGGAAAGGAAGGCTTTGTAATGATACAACAGCTCTTGGCAGCATCCCCTCCCCTGGCAGGACGTCTCCTGCTCTCAGTCTCAGTGCTGGAGCTGCCACCGCCGCCGCTGCTGCTGCTGCTGCTGCTGCTGGTGCACAGTCTGTCAGAGCTCCAGCCTGCTCTACCCACCTGTCACCACGCACAGAAAAACATTTCATTCACGCCGAGGATACATGTCACTAGCTCTCACTGAAAACCACAAGCATTTACAATAACTGTCAAATCACTGCGTTAAGAGTGGAAATATCCACTGCTTTCTCTGATATACGCATCTGTCTTTTAAGGAGGACGCACACAGAAAATGTCAGAGAAGGTTTCACTTTATTTAGCAACTGCAGTAACATTTTCAGAGATTGTCCTGGTGGTGTATATAAGGGTGTTAAAAGATGTCAGGGGCCCATTGAGTCAAAATACTACCAGGAAGTTATTGTTTAGCTTCATGTTGTGGACATTGTCCTCTACCTTGTTGTTTGGACGTGGTGTTGAAGTCAGGTGACAAAACATGAAGGATGCTTTTTCACAGACAGCTACAGGACGCCCACCTGTCAGTCAAGCCAGCGATGCCCTTGTGTGGGAAGCACTTGTAGGTTTGATAATTTGGAATATAACAAGTGGTAGAAAAATTCACCTCCTGTTGATAGAGAAATTAGATATCAAGACCCCAATTGTTTTTGTTTGTTTGTTTGTTTGTTTGTTTGTTTGTTTGTTTGTTGTTCGTTTTTAAACCAAGCTGTAAACCAGTTTATCAATGCTGTAAAAAAAAAAAGAAGCTTTTTTTGGCATGTATGTGTTTACTGGTGTTTCTGTAGCCAGCCTCCTGCAGACCTCAAAAGACCTTAAAAGTCCTACTGTACAAAATGTAGGTTTTATAGCCTTTGAAGTTTAGGAATTTGGAATTCAAGTTAAATACCTTAAATTACCTAAAAACACACCTAAATACCATCCACACCCATTGAGAAGTGATTCAAAATGAGGTTTCCACAAATCTGAAGAAAGAAAACTTCTACAACCTTCATCTTTTACTTGAAAAACAATACTAATACCCAGAATAGTGCAACCAGCCACTCTGAGCACATATTTCAATTTTTATCCTGGAACAAAATAATTTCCCCAAAATGTGATCAAGTAGGTTTAAACAAACCCTCATAATTCCTCAGTTATTGATCTGAATCTCATCAAAGTGGCAGGTCACATAGCTCTGTAAATGTCAAAAACACCCTGAAAGTTTCAGCCTGTTGTCCTATTTAGTTTTTAAGAAATCACAGCTTAGCCCCCAGGAGAGAAAAACAGACATGAAAAAGTTTATTTTCTATTTGGTCACCTCAGAAGGCTTCTAGCTCATAGGTAGGACTTACTATTTTATATGTTTTCTTCAAATTTATTTTATCTTTATTTTTTTTCAGTCCCCCCCCCCCCACTTTCAGTTCACTTTCATTGATTGTTCAATGATTTATTGGTGAAGCTTAAAAAGAAGTTCCCTTTCAGAGCACTTTCACAGCAACATTGTTCTTATCATCTTACCTGTGGGCAGAATTCACATCGAACTATTTGTAAAAAATAAAAATAGTAAAAAAAAACGTGGAGACATTAGTAGTTTTCTGTTGATATTCTTTACAGATGCAGAAAACAAAAGCTGTAAAAGATCTTCCTCCATGTTGTCTGATGATGTTTTCTTCCCACTCACTGGTCGGGTAAAAACCCCTGAAGCCTTTGTGTCAGGTTTCTTCAATACGATCAACGTTACTTTACTCTATATGTGTATTAACATGCCTCTGGCCTCTGCACTGTTTTTCTCTAATCCCTTTCTTGTCTCTGCTGAACACTCTTTAACGACAGCAATGAATAAAAACTATAGTGCTCTCCAAATATACAGAGAGAAACATTAAAATATAAACTTTGCCTTTTTACCAATGCTCTCTGAAGCTGAAGAAGTGAGATCATAAACTTAATAAATGTGTTGAACTCATTTACTCGATTCTGTTTGATATAACATGATCATCCCTAGTATTGTTTTCTCCTTTATTAAGCTTTGACCAATCAGGATCAAGTATATAACACATAAATTTGAATCGATCATTCAGAAACCTCACTCTGAATAAACAAAATAATGTATTATCTTTACCTTTTTAATACACTGAATACGACTGTTGCAAAAGTTCACAGCCAGGTTAAGATAGACTATTGAGAGGCGACTGTGCAGCACAGCATACAGCGCACCACCAAAGTGCTCTGAGACTTACTAAGAATCTTTCAACGTGAGCTTCAGCAGACGACCTCCCAAAACTGAGTGCATTCCCAGAAAAGAAAAAGAACTGGTTATTGACTCCTCAGTACGCCCAAGTGGGCTCTATGATTTAGTGCAGCGAGCCGTCAACTCTCCGAGCAATGTGCAGCAAACAAAACCATTTTATCAATATTCCATCAGGCAAGAGCCCTCTCTGTGTTAATATAGTGCCCAGACACATCTTAGCAGCACAGGAGATGGTGCATTCAGGCTGCAGCTCAGCTCACAGATCGCTGCCTGCAGCTCATGGGACAGACGGGAATTAAGTGGAACGCTATTGGCCATGTCACTATGCTGACAAACATGGAATGACTTTTTTTTTTTTTATGATGATGATGATTTATTTTTGGGTCATCTAGCATCTTTAAATCTAGGGTGATTTTGTCACTTGTAGGCTGTTGTGCACACAAGACCCAAATTTGCATGGAAAGGGAGGCATGAAAAATTAAACTAAAATGTTTTTTAAGGGCAATTTCAAAATGTGAAACTTTAAAAAGACACAAAGTCCCGGGCTAAGTCTTTTTTTTTTTTTTTTTAAGAGCTTGCATGCAACACCCATAAAGCCAAACAAAGCTTAAAGGTGTAGTCAGCGGTCTGGAAGAAAACGAGTGGAGAGGTTGTTGATAAACAAATTTAGACCCACCCCTGGATCCACGCCCCAAAGATGATGGACTTGCATTGTCATGGAGATGACTGTAGAAACTGCGTAGCTGACCAACATGGCGGAGGCCGAACCAGCGAACACTCGAGGGTCAGTTCACCACGTACGTGAAGCCGTATTCATTACTTTGAAAGTAGTAGTAGTGTAACGAGTTTTGGTAGTATTGTAGCACAAGATATAACATTTAGATGTATAAAATTTTCAGATCAGAGACGTGCAATGCGCCACAATAGAAAGGCCCAGGTTGTTGAGCTTGCCTTTGAAGGAGACTTGACCCACAGATGTATGACAGAGTGGGAGGACGATGTCTTCAGGAGATTTAGCTGCAACGCTCGCCGGCTCCAGCTGTTTTAAAGGTATTTCTATCTCTAGCTCACTACTATTGTTTGGGTTTCGTGGTTCTTTGATTGTTGAATGGTGTTTGATGTTCACTATAATCGTGGTGCGCTAAAGGCGCACGGTTGTGCGGCACCGGAGGGAGAGAAAAGAGAGGGAGGGACGTAGCTTTCGTTGTGGTACAGTGACTTGAATATGTGAATTAAAACTTTACACAATGGTTATGAATCCAGTAATGAACAAGAATTTGTGCCCCCTGCATCTGTCACAATGCCCCCTGTTTAATTTTGTCTGACGCTGCCTCTGGATTAGCACACTGCTAAGCTTCAAAGCTAAGGTAACACTGACTCGTCAGACAACAGTAGCCACAACTCGACTGCCATAAGTGATAACATCACAACAACACTACATTTTGGCAGATTAGACAATAAGATGAAAGCCCGACGGCTTTTACTGTTATGTGAAGCACCACAAAGCTAATGTTGATCACCTGTCCAGCAGAAAGACGGTGAAATCTGTGTCCGTTTTCAGCTCTGTTAAATCGCGGAGTTCCCTCCACAGTCGGAAAGCCACACCAGTGCTGACCCGGGGTTTTCCCTCTATTATGGTCATAGACCTTATTTTTCATTTTATGCTCTTCTGTCCTTTTTCTTTTGGGCTGTTTTTCGGTCATTGCTACTGTTGGTATTACACTGCTTTCTTAGGCTAACTGTGCATGCTATGCAACATACTACCCCCCCTTCCGTCTGATCAGCGCATGAGTATGATCCGCCCCCTGGGTGTGTGGGGGTGTACCCTGTTTTGGTGGCTCGGTCTGAGCCACAGTATTTACCTGCTGAAATTCAGAGCCAAGGCTGTGTATTAAAACTGGACTTTTCTTTCAACATGCTGTCAGTGATGATATCTTGTCGATGAAGAGGAGAAATACAGCGGTTTTGACAAATAGTGCAGATTAGACCATCGCTGACTACACCTTCAAAGTCAACCCTGGAAAGGCTCTGTAACTCCTGCTGCAAACATGGTTGTTCTTGCATGATCTTGTTGAATTCTTAGTAAGTTTGCGATTCACTGATGAAATACGATGCACAAACTTGCTTTGAAATCAAACATTTATATGCAAATAAACCCCCTTCCTCCCCTGTGCTGTTAAATAATCCTTGTATTGCAACAAAATGTGTAAATTCTGTTATTTACATGCAAAGTACTTGTGTATCAAGGCAAAGAGTGCACTCTCAGTGTTGCACGGAATGAAAAATGAGTCTCTCAATGTACACCGGGTTTATCATGTTGATTAGAGCGTGTACTGTAAAATCTGTCACAAGGGCTCTCTTGTTTTCAAGTGCTTGTTGGACTCTATTGAACTTGTTTGGAGCTTGTTGAACTGCACACTTAACAGAGCGTTAAAACCTAAAGGCCATTGTTGGAGGTGGATAGTGTTCATCATCACAGAGGGAAATGTGAAAATAAATGCACTATACTTGTATGATAAAAATCTGTCATGGTAAACTGTGTAATCTGACATAAAAATCTGTATGATTGCTTTAATGCAGTGCCAGGCTGAGGGATATATCTTGAATGCAGTTATTCCTCTTTTCTCATTTTACCCACTATAATTTAGAAGACTGTTATGCTTAAAAGCTCCCTTTCCCCAGACGTGTTTCTGTTGCTGCCTCAGATTTATTCCACCTACATTATTCATATCAGCTGCTTAGCTCTCATCCAGAGTGACATGAAATGAGTGCACCAGTAGAGGGAGTTTAAAGGTCTAAAATTGCAGCATTACTGGCGCCTAACAGTCAAGACTGTAATAATGACAATGACATTATTGAGCCAGAACATGGGATTGAGTTTTATGATTCATGTAGAGTTTTGTGCTGATAGGGTAATATGAGGTGCATTTAGGAGGGAAGGTGGAGTAAGAATGGAAAGAATATGAAGGTGTGAAGTGCTTCAGGTTGGGGCACAATTTCTGCTTGAGGAGGGAAACTCATTTTTTCACTTGGAAGGCAGGTGAGAACACATTTGCAAAAATATTGAAGAGCTTTTAAAGGCAGCAGGTAAAAGTGCAGAGCTTCATAACCTGACAGCAGTGAAGCCAACAAATTAGTGTTTTGAACGGATACAAAAGGTTATGCACATGACGCTGTCCTGGAGACACACAGATCAGCCAGCACAGGGTTTAAAAGCCCAGTGCTACAGACGGAAAGCACGCAAGGGTGGCTTCAAATGCATATTAATATGATCTGAAGAAATTTATACCGGATCAAAGCACAATCTTTCCAGCTGCACTACTCCTTGTTTTGCACAGACAATAAAGCACACAGCCTGGAGACAAAACATGGAAACCAGAGAAGTTTATACATGACTTATTCTCTGAGGGTTTAGACGATTTTGGTGGAAAGGGCTCTGAGTCATGTCACCATTTTAACCACTTCAATAGTTTGCCCAGTGATTTAACTGTGACTGTAAGATTTGGGAGATTAGGCCGGTTGAAATACCACAGCTCAGAAGCTGAACCATCACTCCACCCCTGTTTCAACTCTGTTTTTCTTTTGCTTTAATAACCAATCACACAAAATGTGGGCATTAAAGGTGAATCATAGAGGCACAGCCTACACCGTGGTAACATTGCCCAGCTTTTTCTAAAATTGAACATAATAAAGCATCACTGTTCACTATTTGGTGAAACCCAAAGACATCTGTCCACAGAGCTATTTTAACAGCTCTCTCAAACACTCCAAGTAAAAACTATGAGCTTCACACAGGTAGGATTTATTACAAGGCCTTTTATATTGCATTGATTTATGATGTCTGCCCTCTCTAAAGTTTAGAGTAACTCTATTGCTGTGCCAGCACGTCAGCTTCGTGATTGAAGCCTTGGACTGAAATGAGAAAATGTGCTCAGACCGCCACAACTTCCCATCACTCCACAGACTTTGAAGCATACTGCAAATTACCTGACTGCTTTGTTACAGCATAAAGATTCAAGATGGTGCAGAAAGAGAGCCAAATAAAGCACACCTCCCCTTAGTTTTAATGGTTATTGATGATTGATTTAGGAATATTTAAACTCAGCGGGGTATGTAATAGAGCTGTCACTACCCCTTAGATACCTAGAGACCTGAATTTATGTCTTCTTTTTTCCATCAATCCATTCCTGACATACATAGCTATTTCATATTACATTTGTTTGAAAAAAAAATTAAAAAAATAAAACATACCTAGTTTTCTTATTATCCTCCAACTGTGTAAGATGCTGGGTCATGATTGTTGACATCACAGACTGTAAGGTGAGTTAAAACAATTAGCTCCTGTTGGCATAAATCATAAAAAAAGTAAAATATACTATTTTTTGATAATGGTTGCCTACATGTTTTTATCTCAGTAAGCCGGGCAATAAGCTTTATAATGTATGACTAGCAGGTAGTAATTGGACATGGAACCCTGACAGGGTATGACAAGACCCTGACAGGAAACCCTAAACATTCATTTTCCTCTACATAACAATTTTTATTGCGAGGAAACTGTCAAAACAAAACATTAGCAGCGATCGTCACGAGTTATAGTTGCTCCTGAGTCACAGCCACAACCTACTTCTAGTAATTGTTTTGGACTCAAGAAAACTGAGTCATTATTTGAAACCCACTTTCGAGTAGGTAGACCGGTTGTTGCCAATTGTTGTGCCATAATTTACCTTATATGAAAACCTGCTGTTAGTCACAAATCACTTTGTAACTTTCCATTTGTATCTGCCAGCATGAGTGTATTTATAGGTGGGGAAGTGGATGTGCGTCATGTGTGCGCTGGGACCAAAACACATATTAAAACCAGTGATTACAGTGAGGAGAGACCCAGGTGGTGGCAGGAGGCGATGTAAGTAACGATACAAAACTAGAAAACCAGCTTCCCTTCTAGTTTATCACATTACCTTGCTCTTGAGAAACTCACTTTTATGTCCAAAGGTAAACACAGCTTATTTAAGGAGATTTGGGGAAAAGAAAATAATCATTTTAACCAACAGGTACCTTCTGACCTCAACACAACAAAATATGTATTTGTCTGTTTTTTGTTTACTTTCAGATCCCTTTTTGTGCACATATACTGTT